>NC_136012.1:16469724-16774724 GCF_048128805.1 Centroberyx gerrardi | reverse complement strand
CTTTACAAAAAGGTGGAGAGACTAGAGAGTGATGCGGTGCACAGGTACACAGAGAGATAAAAAGAGAGTGTGTGTGTGTATGTGTGGGTGTGTGACTGGGGTGTGTGACCGGGGGGTGAGAGAGGAAGATGGAGTGTGTGTGCATGCATTAAAATAGGGGATTTTCTTGTCAGAGTAGCAGGGTTGGGGATTAGTTTAGGATCTGACTGAGACAGAGAAGAGGAGGGCTGATGACTTTAGCTACATAAAGAGATGACTGGGCAAATATAGGCACATACATCAATATCAGCGCCGAGGCACATTATAGCGACACCCAACTGGGCGAAACACATACAGTAGACAGCCGTGGAGATTTTCTTTGTTTATGCATGACTGGAGAGAAGGAAATTAATATCAGTGAATTGAATCCGCTCCTATGGAAAATCTTTATGCTTCCCCAAACCTCAGACTCACACACCGAAATAGATGCAAGTGACACACACAAGCCCCCCCCTCCTCACACACACACACACACACATGAACACACACACACACACACACACACACTGCTGAGAGACGGGCTCTAAAATAACCTCTGTTCCAGCTGGTGGACTGCTGAGGCTCCTGCTGGGCTGTTTTAATGGGGAAAATTAGCCAAGCAGAAAGGTGGATCCTGTTTGTTATGCTCCACTGTCCCCCTTCCACACAGTCGGCCAAGGAGGCATCCTCTGTAGCCCTGATCTCTCTCTCTCTCTCTCTCTCTCTCTCTCTCTCTCTCTCTCTCTCTACTCTCTCTACACTGTGTATCTCCACCAGCTGCTGCTGCCTTCATACGTCCCTCTCCTCCTGCCTCCTTACTCTGCCAGGCACAGATATATACATCCAAGCACGAACACACACACACACACACACACACACACACACACGCACCAAGAACCAGAGTAACCCCAAGTGCTGTAGCAAGGGCCATCAGTAAGACGTCGGCATATCACACTTTCGGCATTAGAAGTTCAAATCTAGGAAACCTACCGAGGGATTAATTTTTAACATTGCAAGTGTATCAATGATTTAGCATTCTTTCATTTCATTTCAGTTATTTCACCCGCTCGTGCAACTACACTACCCACCCCCCCACCCCCCGCCCCCCGCCACCCCCACAAGCCAAAGCGAGAACGAGAGATGAAGAAAAAAAAAAAAAGGCGCGAACGAGGGGTTTGCATGATATAGGAGGCAGAATGAACAGAGAGAGAGATTGAGAGAAATGAGTGTGAGAGGTGAGAGAGCGAAAGGATGGGAGAGGAGAGGATATGCAGAGGGGTGAAAAGCTTCTTTGTTCGGGATGCCCTTGAGACAGCTGACATCGCCACAATAAGACCTTCTTTCAGAGAGAGAGAGAGAGAGAGAGGGAGAGAGAGAGAGAGAGAGAGAGAGAGAGAGAGAGAGATTTAGTACTTCTGGCGTACTAAACTAGCAGAAGTAGGAGTATTACTTTTGTGTGTGTGAGATCTTACAGAGTGAATTTTTTTAATCACCGGACAGGACGCTGCTCCTATAGACACTTAAAGAGCACACACTGGGGATATTCTCTCTACAACTCAGCACCCTTAGCAGCAGTACAGAGACATGCAATGAAGATAGATTCACATTTTGTTTCATGTGGAAATAAAAACAACAAAAAACGAGCAAATTCCTCTGCAAGCAGGAACACCAAGTGAGATGCTAGTTTTACAGCAAATCTGTGTGACTGCTTGAAAAATATTTGCTGCCTCGCTTTTGTCACATCCTGTATCTGCGGCAAACACACACACACACACACACACACACACACACACACACACGCGCACACACAAGAAACTTGAGAGTGTGTTAGACCTCTCTTCCTCCTCACCCAGAGTTCCTGGCCCCAGGGGGTGGAGGGTCTCTCACCTCTCTCACACGTCCAACCCAAACACACACCAACCCACACACACATACATACATAAACACACAGACACACACACACACAGACACACACACACACTGGCAGCAGACCACATCAGAGGGGGTCCATTCCTCCCAAGTCCACAGGTCTCTGGATAAACATATTATTCTGGATTAAATGTTTCCCATATTTGTTATTCTTCCCTTTGAGACTCCAGGTGGAATTGGTATGAAACCAAAAATCATATGTACATTCCTTTGAATGAAAGAGTGGGCCGAGGGAATGCTCTGAAAGGGGAATGAGAATTCCCTTTCGAGCGAAAACTTGTAACAACATTTGCGCAGATCCTTCGATTGCCCCAGATTCTTCATTACACATCTAACAAAGGCTGTGCTGTGTTGTTGAGAAGTGGTCTCTTCCCCTGCAAATCGCACCGCAACAGTACCCAGCATTCTCTCCAAATCAGGAAGTGTGTGTGCTCTGCGGAGGTCCGTCGAGCTACCCACCGGCTCTGAATCAGATCCAATTGGTTCAAGAGGCACTGATCCTCACAGGGATCGTGGAGTCTCTCTCTGTGTGTGTGTGTGTGTGTGTGTGTGTGTGTGTGTGTGTTTTGCTCTCACGCAGCCAGGCCCAGCATTTCCACCTGTACATCTGTTTGAATAGAGATATAAGGTGACAGCTGAGCAGCAGCTATAGCCACTGTGAGGCTTAAATAGAAGACTTCAGAGGCGGAAGGTGATGATGGTCTTTCATGTCCTGCTCAATTATGCAATTATGTCCAAATTACTGCCAGAGCCTCTTGCCCTATCAGAGCCCAGGTCATCGCCTTAAGCGAGCCAATCGGGGCCGGTGTGAGCGTGAAGTGTTGATGTGTGGTGGGAGATCACAGAGTGCCCACCTAGCCCCGGTGGCCATGGTAACATAATCTGAGTCATTATGGGATGGTTGGAGCCACATGTTGCAGGTAGAGGTTGGTCTGGGAACAGGTTATCATCCCTGCCCATCCTGCTGTCAGTGGTGGCAAGAGTACCATAATGTCCTCAAGTAGAAGTACTGTTACTTTGCTGATATTTTACTTAAGTAGAAGTAAAATTACCGGTGTAAAAATCTACATAAGTGAAAGTAAAAAGTAGCTCATTTAAAATACCCAGAGTAAAAGTTACAGAGTTATTTTTTAGAAAAGAGAACATTAATATACTTTTCCATGCAATTGTAGAAGGAAATTACAAAATAAAGTGCACAAAGTAAAGCCAGATGGCTCTTCTCTTCTTTGCTGACTGACTGTTCACTGTAAATGGCTCCACAATTGGCCAATTTACGACAAAATTTATACTCTGTAATGGATGTGATTTAAAATGTAGCAAAGTGCAATACTGCTGTAAAAACATACTTAAGTAGAAGTGAAAGTACTCAAAAAAGTACAAATACACAATGAAGCTACTCAGTTACAGTAAAGTGAGTAGATATTACTTCCACCCTTGCCTAGTATCAACCACCAGCTAAAAGTATAACACTGTCCTCTGAGCAGCGCACACCTTCCTCCTTTTACAGGGACAAAGGAAGCAGTTCAGTTCAGGTCTCCGAATGTTTCACAAGTTTCCTGTGAGAACATCACATTATCCATTCAGACTGAGGAAGAGAGTGTTTTCAATCAACACATCGGTCTGTCACAACCATGTCAGAAAATCATGTACGATCTGATGCTTCTGAATGATATCTGCTCCTAGCAAAGCTCCCTGCCTACTAATGCAACCGCAGAGAGCGAGAGGCACAATAGGCCGATGCCGTACAAGTGCATCCTATCGTGTTTATTTTTGTAAACTGCGCAGGCCCAACTTTGCGTAGCGGTGGGAAGTGTGTTGTGGACAGAGTGTTCTAGCTGCAGTGTGTTTGATGTCTCTTTCTGGACCCTGGAGACATTCCACATGCATAATCGCTGTGTGTCTTTCTGATCTGCCTCTACTGCTGGTGGAGGTTAATGCACAGAGGGGGAGCCTGGGCACGCACACACACACACACACACACACACACACACACACATGCTCACACAGAGGCAGAAACACACACACACACACGCACACACAAATTAGGGGCAATTCTTAAGCAAAACACAATAATCTAATTTCCCATAAATAGCTCATGCAAAGAATAAAGCAAACAAACAAACAAGCGCAGTAAAGGGTTTTGTAATATTTATTGATGCGATGGTAAGTAGTAATTCACAGTCAGTACAGGTCTTCTTAAACACACCAGGTTTCTCTCATGTTCTCACATAGGCTGAGTTTTATTGCTTAGTACTAGGGTGTGTGTGTGCGGCCACAATAAGTCAATTGAACACAGTATTCCAAATGGAGTTACAGTGAACACAGCCTAATAAAACCATCTACTCTGGTAATTCATCTTACTTTACCATACATTAAGCTGGAAATCAAGGGAAGTGATGTGATTGGTGGGAAGAAAGTGCCGCTCCTGTACGGCTCAGTATTCTGGTGAGGACTCTCCAACTGTAGAGCAGAGGGGGCAAAGGGGTCACGAGGTGCGCATGTGTGTGCGTGCATGTGTGTGTGTGTGTGTGTGTGTGTGTGTGTGTGACGGCAGCATCACCAGTCCTCCAGGGCTCAGCAGGCTAATTAATAATGAATCCCAGAGAGTCTGTGTTTGAAATGCAGATGTGCAACTGTCGGCTCCGCCTGCTCCTTCAGAGGGACCTGTGTGTGTGTGTGTGTGTGTGAGAGAGAGAGAGAGAGAGAGAGAGAGAGAGTGTGTGTGTGTGTGTGTGTGTGTGTGGGTGGGTTTGCGGGCCACAGGGGAAAGTATGTTGGTTGGTTATTTAGCTGTGGCAGAGAAGTTGCTGATAGTCTACATCAAATTCACCCGGGCCGTTCATTACATCGACCACATTTGATTTTTGAGCTAGAACTCAAAAAAAAGAGGGAGAGAGGAGGGAGGGGGGCAGGCAGAGAGAGAGAGAGAGAGTGAGAGAGATGAAGAGCTACATTTAGCAGAACAGAGAGGAGAGAGCTGGAGGAGTTTGTTTTTTTTTCTTCAGCTAAACTTCTCCTAATAAGTTTCTCTCTCTCTTTTTGCTTCCCCACCGGTGCCGACGGATCGAGGCCTCGACCCTGAGATCCACTGGCCGGTCGAGGCTCTTCTCTTCTCTTCTCTCAGTGCAGTGAAGACCGGGAGGATGTGGGAGAGGAGCTGGAGAGGGGCTGAAGAGCAGGATACATTACATTTCTATAGACTCTCTACTCCTCCTCACCACTTTCTGCTTTGGATACTCTCTCTCTCTCTCTCTCTCTCTCTCTCTGTGTGTGTGTGTGTGTGTGCCGTGTTGTGTTTGAAGAGCGAGTTTGAAGTTTAACAGATGGTAATGTTATGTAGATTTTACCAACCGTGGCTCCTTCACTGACCCAGTGACAATATACTAGCCTCTCCACAAACAGCACCTGTAACACACACACACACAGAGAGAGAGAGAGAGAGAGAGAGAGAGAGAGAGAGAGAGAGAGAGAGATAGAGAGAGAGAGAAGTGGTGAATAATCTCTCCGCCAAACAATCTCTTTGTTTGAGGGAAGGCAAGAGGGACAAACAGTTTCAATTTTGTTCACATATTTCAAATTCGTGCAGATAATAAAAAAATAATATTGGCCAATCACTTTTGCAAAGTGTGTATCCTCCAAGCGCGAAGGGGGATTTTTTTCAGGAAGAAGCTGAAAGAATATCTGACCTCAGGCCAGCGTGTTGTTTTGAATGAATTCATTTTCATATTAACTAGAAACCAAAACAATTTTACGCTGAAATTTACTTCATAGTTGGGATACTAATAATCACCCGCTGAAATGCATTGAATGCTTAGATTTTGGCCTAACCAATTTCATTGAACCCATCCATCGCATTTGGCGCATAAAGTCGTTCCAGAAAATGAAATTACTTGAATTTTAAAGGAACTATATTTTTATGAACTCCTCGCCATCGACTCCACGGATTCAGGCAAAATGTCCTAATCCACCCGATATAAACTGCAGGGCGTTTAAAGTTCATCTTTACCGTGCAACAGTAAGCAGCAGCCTGACAGAATATTGTCATAAAGCTCAATAAAGTGGCAATGCAATTCATCAATATTAATACACGATGTAAATGGTTTCCCATTGCCAATTATTTTCATTTTCCTATGTGACCAATATGATATTTGGCTGTTCGTGGTCTGTTCATTACACGGTGTTGTTAATATGAGTTTAATCAAAGTGCACTGGAGTTACCGCTCTGTATTTTTTAACCTTTACATTATTCTTAAACAAAGAATACAACGCTTCATTATCACAGTCCAGTGTCATATTCAAAACGCCATCATGTTAATGACATTTCAAGAACACCGAGGGGCTAAAAATGAAACATACGGTATATTCCAGATGATTTCAGCTAAACTTGAATGGTAAATCACATAGACTAGAATAAACCCGGTGAGATAGCCACTAATGCCGGATGTATCGTTTATATTTTCCCCTTAAAACTCATTATGTGGTCATCGGGAGCAAGAGAAGCGTCATAATTAATAGTTTATTATCTCCTATGACGCTTATGGCTTTCCCCCTCAGCTGATGCCAAACAAGTGAAACAATTAAAATTGGATGCCGTGTTAAAAGTCGAATTTTATCACAGCAAAGGAGTTTCAAAGGTCTAAATGGCTCCTGAAATTGTCCTAAAGTGATCCCACGTCCTGTCTGCTCTGATGATCAATTTATCGCATGCAAATTGGACTAAATTTACATGTCATAAATGTCATAAATGAACTCTTCTTCTGCTGAATTCCATGTAAGTAAACCTGCAATTTCAGTCAAATTTGAGCTCTAAAATAACTGCACTGTCAAAGAAAAATACTCCAATGCTAAACAGAAATAGGCCAATTTGAGGCAATATATTTAGACACTGTGATTTTATTTCCTCCATGTAGCTTAAGGATTTAAAAAAAAAACTAACCCTAACCCTTCATTGTAAACTTGTTGAAAGGCCAAAAAGTTTGGTAAAGGACTACACGCACCCAAGTGTGTGAAGGTGTCTGAAATCCCTTTTACATAGGACCACATACACACACACACACACACACACACACACACACACACACACACACACACACACACACTCACACACTCTCATAACCCATAACCCCTCCAACCAGGGCGTCGCACTGCAGACCAAACAAACGCACCGGGGCTCATGCATTATGAATGTACATTTACACTTGTGTGCTCTCTTGGGATGAGCTTAGCTCCATATACATTCACTCAGTGGTGTGTCCAGTGTATTTCCCCTACCAACCCTTGCTGGGCATCTATAGAGTTACATACACACACAGAGAGACACACACAGAGAGACATACACACACACACACACAGACGCGCACATAAGCTATATAGGCTATACACACACACATACACAGAGACAGAGACATAGAGAGCAAAGGGTGACTGACAGCAGGACACTTTTTCATCGGACCAGCAAAAACAGACGTTTTGGTTTGCATTGCCACTTTATCATGAAAACAAACGGCGTGTCACCAAAATGATGTTAGATCATTTGGGGTTTATTTTCTGCAGCCTGTCTTGTTTAAACACTGTGTCACTGTCCTTTATTAGCGACGTCACGGACAAATGGGAATATCGATTTTACTGTCTGGGAGCCTATGAGGTGTGTGTCGCGGATGTCAAGGATGAGAGAACAACTAAGTTTAAACCTAAAGCTGACACGAAGGCTTTGGATGCGGTTTTTTTCCCGTGTGGACCTCAAAAGAAAAATTGCAATGCTTTATCAAAATTTAAACAAAAGTAGGCTAATATGCTCCATGAGGCATGAACTTGTAAACAGGGCATAAAATGCTACAAATGCAAAAAAACAAACAAACAAACAAACAAACAACAACAACAACAAAAAACAGCTGAACTGTAGATGAATCAAAAGAACTAACGTAGCATAGACCTAAACTTTTTGGAAAACTGGGTTCAAAATATGTCCACAAGAGGTTACATGCACTGTCTTAAAAAAATAAAAAAGTCAAAAGTTATAGATTAAGTCCAAAATAATTTACACGTAGTCTAAGATATAGATTCAAAATTAATCTTAACTGCTTCAATAGTAAAATCTTCAACTTGAAGCCAAAGCTGAGCCAGAGGTTTGGGCTGTGAAAAGTTTGGAGAGGTCATGACACCAAGTGACAGGTCCCGCCCTGGGGCCCGAGGCTGTCTCAATAGCAGACTGACCCATTGATTTGTCTATAGGCTGCAGCCTGCTGCACTGAGCTGGAGAGGAGAGCATTTAGGCATACAGGACCCAAGTCTAATTAAACTATGAAACAACACAAACACCCAATTCATAATCCGAGTCGGCTCCGTATTTAGACTCTCATATCGAAAAAGTACTCTAGTAACCATTTCATACATTATAGGATCCTATACAAATACCACTATACAAAACTAAGTCACTATACGATTATTATATAGGAATATTATAGTGGTGCCATAGGAGATACAAAAATACCATAAACTACAAAAAGCTCATTATAAAGTCAATATTCAATACCACAGACACACCATAAGTCCACAGGAATATTATTTGTCGTTAGGGTCTTTTCTATCATTAAATAACCTGGTTAAAGGCAAACCATCTAAATTCAATATTTTCCAACCTGGATCAGCCCGAACATTTCTCATTTTGCAAATGCCAACGCCAGTAGTGTTACAGACCTACTATCAGGGATGTAGTGGAGGGTAAACTCACCTAAACTCAATTTAACCCTCGTTTGTATTTGCGGAGTAGAGTTTAGGGCTACCCACCGTTTCTGACTGACGTAAACCTTTATGATGTAAATTCATAATGTGCATCATAGTAAATAATAGCCTAAGTTAAAGAAAGGGTCTTTCAAGGGAAGAAGACATCAATAAATGCTTTCTTGAAAATATAATTTATTTTTCTTTATCTATGTGTTTGTTTGTCTTATAATGATCACCAGCTAGAGGTCATAGTTTACTATTTTTTATTTTAATTTAAATTTTTGTTATTTAGCCTACATCACTGCATACAGCAAATAGCCTGAGTCAGATGCACTTGTCCAATATAGAGCTATGGAAAAATGATAACCAAAAGATTCACTCAAAAACGCTAAATAAATAGGTCATGCTATAAAGAATAAAATGCAATATATAGCCTTTGTTTTTGTTGTTTTGCACTAGTTTGTGTCCACCTTGGTAGGAGAGAGCAGTGCTGCATGGTGTAAGTGTAGCATGGGCTGGCTCGGGTTATCTGTGAATGGGCTCTTTATTGGAGGCGCGGAGCGGGGATTTGCCTTTTATTCGCCTCGCTATGGAAACGCGCTCGACGGCAGAAAAATGTTGATGTGAATAAAAGGAATCAGCACAAGGAGCGTTTCTAGAGAAGCATCTGTTACACTTAGAAACTTAGACTATCGAGAGCCATACACAACCCCCTCTCCAGTCCCTCTCCTGACTGCTTTATGCTCCCAAAATGTAGACTTTATTTTTTCACAGGACAAATAATTAGTATCTATATTTTTCAGCGATTTAAAAATCCATTCCCTTAAACCCGTAGACCCGGGCTATATTTTAAAAGCTCGATTTTGTAAATATCGGCTATATAGGCTCAGGCCTATAATCAATTTAGTTGTCGGTTAAATATTTTGAAATGGAAAATTCATTCCTCCAAATCAATTTGCTTTGGCGTGTCATTCAATGTGACATGTATGAAAATACAGGGGTACAAAGGGACTTGCATTCAAATGCCATTGCCATTATATTACAAATATCCTACATTTCTATGACCTATATTGCTCTTGTATATACAATTCCACCCCATAACGAAACGACTTCTTATAAGCGACAACCCAATTCAGCAAATTAGGCCACTATCACAATATTGCCATAGTATTCACATGAAATATTTAGTGAAGACTTTCAGCGACTTTTTAAAGAGGAGTAGGCTACATAAAGAATTTACAAACCAAGACCCCACCGGAATTAGAATAGCAACAAAACAACAAACAGCAAATTCTGATTAGTTATTTCCCAGCAAGCTATAGGCCTCGGCTACTGCACAAAGCGCAACACGAGGATTTAGAGCGGTGATTGTCGAGTCAGTCCTATCGTCACCCTTCCCTCAGTGCCGCTGTCTGTCATTCCTCCGGTTACCGGGGCCGGTCCAACCCCACCGGCCCTGTCCACCCATCCAGCCCGCGGTCAGCTCACCTGCTCCGGCCTGCTCGGTCTTCTCCAGCAGCTCCTCAGCTCTGCGCTCTTTAATGACTTTCTGGTGGCTGCAGCCTTCTTTTATTTCTGCTAAATGTATGAAAATGTATGCAAATTTAAATCAAGCTTAACCTGGGAGCTTGAGCAATATATATAATGGAATTTCAAACCAATAAGGAGACTGGGACACAGTCTTCTAATGGCAAATATAATTACGCAGCTAAGTTACCTCTCAAATATGCAGATAGATGTTTTTCAACTCTGTGAGGACCTGTCGAGATTCTTAAAGACCAGCGCTTCGGTTTGCGCAGTGCTAAAGGACACAATGAATTCTGTTTAGAAAAATGAAAAATGAGGAAGTTTTTGCAGACAAATGTTCAATAAATACAAGTTTCTCCCTCTGAGTAGCAGCAAAAAGCGTGAGTTATAACCGAGAAATGACCTCGTGTTAAATTTTAAATCTCTTACGGAAAGTTTATTTGAATGACTAATTATAAACAGGCTTAGGGCATACGTTAATTTTTGTCTTACCAAGCCATCTGCTGTTTTATCATGGCTAAGACACACTATGGATATTGAATGGCCTGTGCGTAAAACACTCCTGGGTCTCTATCTTGAGACGTTTCATCCCTCTGATCCTATAAACACCTTAGGAAATAAACCCTAAAAGTTAATAATTAGCAGTGAGAATTGGTCTTGGTTTGATTGTATCCCTCTAAATTAAGTGCTGGCACGTCTGAGAAATGCCATTGCGCTTTAATCTCCTCCTGCGCGCGCGCTCAAGGGTGACAGGAGCAGTAATAAGCTCGTGCGTAAATAAGTTGGAAACTTTAATTAATAAACAGGAACTGCGCTCCACGCGCACATCGTTCCACAGCCAGACCCACTGGACCAGCACTCCCGACTCACTTCCGGTTCGACAGGCTGTAACCCTTTCCTGTCCGGAGACTCCGCTTCCAGAGGCGGAGGTTCGGGTACCTGCGCCGTCATTGGTTGAGGCGCACAGCTATTGCGTTACAGTCTGTCTGTGAGTGGTCGTGGAGTCTGTCAGTCATTGACTGGCTGCTGCCGAGGCTCCAGAGAGAGGGAGATGTCAGAGGCTGAGCTGCTCCCTCCCTTCAGTAGCACTAGTGGGGTTCAGCAGCCAGCATGGCCACAGCTGCCTCCAGCCCCTACACCCTGCTCAGCTCCAGTCCCATGATCCACCCGGACAGCCAGGCCATGCAGCCTGCTAGCCCCTTCAGAGGCCACCAGAAACTCCTCCAGAGTGACTACCTGCAGAGCGTCCAGAGCAACGGCCACCCCCTCGGGCACCAGTGGGCGAGCAGCCTGTCGGAGGGCAGCCCCTGGTCGGCCTCCATGGAGCAGCAGGACGTCAAACCGGGCCGAGAGGACCTTCAGCTCGGTATCATCCATCACCGCTCCCCGCACGTAGCGCATCACTCGCCCCATCACAACAACCATGCCAACCACCCGGGAGCCTGGGGAACTCCGGTGTCCCATAACTCCTCCATCACCAGCGGGCAGCAGATCAACATCTACTCCCAGACGGGCTTCACTGTCAACGGCATGCTGGACCACGGCGGGCTCACACCTCCACCCAACCCCCAGGGCCAAGGCATGCACCCCGGCCTCAGGGACACACTCAGCCCCGAGCACAGCGACCTCGGTGGTCACCACTGCCACGACCACTCCGACGAGGAGACGCCGACTTCGGACGAGCTGGAGCACTTTGCCAAGCAGTTCAAACAGCGGAGAATCAAGCTGGGCTTTACGCAGGCGGACGTGGGTTTGGCGCTGGGCACGTTGTACGGTAATGTCTTTTCCCAAACCACCATCTGCAGGTTCGAAGCGCTGCAGCTGAGCTTTAAAAACATGTGCAAACTAAAGCCGCTGCTGAACAAGTGGCTGGAGGAGGCAGACTCGTCAACAGGCAGCCCTAGCAGTATAGACAAGATAGCAGCTCAGGGGAGGAAGAGAAAGAAGAGGACGTCCATCGAGGTCAGCGTGAAGGGGGTTCTGGAAACGCACTTCCTCAAGTGTCCCAAACCCTCCGCGCAGGAGATCACCTCGCTGGCGGACTCGCTCCAGCTGGAGAAGGAGGTGGTGCGCGTCTGGTTCTGTAACCGGAGGCAGAAGGAGAAGCGCATGACACCGCCGGGAGAGCCGCCGCCACACGAGGGACCGTACTCTCACAGCGGGAGCGCAGGAGACGCCTCCTCGTGCCATGATCTCTGACCGAGGCACCGGGAGGAATCCCCGGCGAGACTCTAGAGCGCAGGGGCGCGCGGTGGCAACTTCCCCCCGTGCCTGTCCCGTACAGACTCCTGATGACTCCAGCACTGAAACACGACAATAACAATAACAGAGATACCTGTTCAGCCTTCGTCATTTTATATTTGTCATGAGGGCATTATTCTAGCGGCATATCAAACGTCACATTTCAAATCACTTTTGGAGCCCGTCAACTTCCAAATTATTTTCTACATCAAGGATATAAATACAAAATGTGCCTAATAACCTGCCAGCGCCTTTGGTTTATGTCACCATTTTGCATCAGCTCAATAATAATGATAGGAATACAATTGGGACTGATGTTTTGTTTTGTTTCGCCAGTGTTTTGGCTTTTCACAGTCAAGTTATTTGTCAATATAGCTTTCAAACAATTCTCTTATGCTTCCGTTGTATGATCAGTGAGTGAGACACAAATAATAATAGAGGCTCTATCACTTTTTAATTGATTTGATGCGCCAGTGTTTGGACAACAACACAGAGGCCATTTTACAGTCCACCTCATGCATCCCTCGGGCTTGCAATGCTTTCGTTTTCAGCGTATTTACATCCATTATTTTGTAACATGTATCTGTAGCAAATCTGTAATTATTTTTGCATATAAATAGGCCCTCATTCCAGTTTTAGAGGTATTGCTATCCAACAATATAGCACTTGGAGGATTTTTATCAAATTCCTCCCCCTATGTCCTGTAGCTTATGAAGCAACACACAGTTACAGTTTCGCCTATTTATAAATTCATTTATTTGATTTCAATCATCTTCGACCATATAAACTGTGTGGACTCTGAAACAGAGCCGTGAATATAGAGGGGATGACGACGCTATACACCTGCCTATAATTTTATTGTACGTTCAGTATCAAAAATTTTATAATCTTAAATACTCCTGTTATTGGTTTATTTCTTAAGTATTTTTTCGAATATTGTACAGTTTTGTATATTACCCTTTTGAAGTCATTAATTTAAACAAATGCTCTTAGTTATTCATGCACTTAATTAGCAATGTAAAAACAATATTTTCAGTAAGATTTGACTGTTTCGGCGCTTTTATTCCAAATTTCGATGACAGCTCAAGCAATTATTTATTTTCAGTATAAAGCTTGTATTATGTTTTGAAATAAACTATGTATGTTGTAATAAACAACTTCTTGCTACAACTGTCCACTGTCCAAAACAGAATTTAGCTTTTGGCATGAATTTGATAGGTTAGTAGTAGGCCTAAATTAAGCATATTTTGGGTTTATTTTCTAAGAATTATTATTATTATTATTATTATTATTATTGCTATTATTATTATTGTTATTATTATTACTATTATTATTGTTATTATTTAAATAGCCTAGTAACAGAAGTGATAATAAAATATATATCTTCAATTTAATTTTTATTGTGCCATGATCAAGCCTACTTCTTAAACTTATAATAATGACTAATAATGATGGTTTATCAACGTCAGACGCCTATAATCATTAAGATAATATTATTATCCTTTTATACTATTTTAGTACTATGCTTTAGCAGCATAACCTTCAACTTCAATTCAACGTCAATGTCATGTCAAAGGGTTTCTTTAACAAGTTTCATAGTTTATTGTCAACTAACAGCTGTAAAATATCCGCTGGTTCAACAGGACCTTGGATGCGGCTCTGCAGGGAAAACTGAGAAGCTTTCTCCAGCAGTTCCACTGAAATGTTATTGTCCGGGCCCTCTGCCCTCCTCAATCAGACATGCGTGATTTATCGCCTGGGCCGCTGGGCCTGACAGCAAAACACAATGACACACACACACACACACACACACACACACACACACACACACACACACACACACACACACAACACACAACACACACACACACACACAAAACCAGAAGCAGATGAATCTCATTTCAAAGACTACAGCTGCGTATAATTGGGCAAGGGCAAAATATAGCTATATTCCTAAAAATCATAATGCCTAAAAATAATTTGGAATCGTTTTGAAATAAGTAGGTCTATAGATGCAGTGCTACTTAAATGATTCAAAAATAGAGCTGGAGAGGGAGAGTGAAGGAGAGGAGAGGAGAGGAGAGGAGAGGAGAGGCGGAAGGGTGCTAGGCCTTGCCTTGAAATGGAGAGCCTGACTGGAATACTAATGTGTCTGAATTTATGCATCTCCTCAGTCTGCAGCCCTGAGAGGGGGGTGGGGGAGACAGAGCGAGGGAGAGAGAAACACAGAGAAAAGGGTGTGAGGGTGGAGGTGAAGGGGGCGGTTATGTAGAAGAAGAGAAAAGTAAAACCATGGCTGATTGATTCCATCCATCTATTTTAGTTCAAAATAATGCCTGATTTACGAAAAAATTACCCTGCAAGAAGAGCAGCAGCCAAGCCAAGGTCCAGAGCAACATTGCAGTATCCTTGAACCACTTCACACTAGCTGTGTGGAGCTTCATTAGAGCTTCATTAGAGAGGAGAGTAGGCCTAAACCTGCAGAAATTCTTACTGGTACCATCCAAATATGTAGTTGAAGAGTGGCATTCAGTAATGAACAATCCCCCATTTGAAAAAAGTGACACATACTCACAAATAATTGACTAGTGACTGGTAGCACAAAAACAACACATTTTGCTAATTTAGATAGTAGAAGTGAGAAAATAGTTAGAAAATACTGTTGCAAAAAATGCTCAGTATTTCAGATGAACTTTATCTTTATTTTGTGTTCATCTCCAAAATATACATTTTGGAGATTTGGAATCTCCAAAATATACATTTTGGAGATTTGGAATCTCCAAAATATACATTTTGGAGATTAAAACATTTTGGAAATGAACTCTTCATAGTTACTGTGACCTCTTTTGGATAGAGGCTGGGTTGGCACCATGGTACTGAGGGAGGCTTGGGGTTGGATGCCTTGGCATTGGACAATACAGCACACACTACAGTAGGTAGCTGAGCTGGCACATGAATCAGATCCTGACAGAGTGGGAAGCAGAGTAAAGAAAGCAGGATTGATCATCAGACACTGGACAGCAACTATAGAGAAGCAGAAATAGCAACTTTGGAGAATGGGCCAGTTTGTTTAATGGCCGGGGATAACAGGACCGGTTGACTCACACCTCTTCATTACTGCACCTTATCACTAACCTTCCATTCTCTATGATTTATATCACAAGTTATTATCAATAGTGTTATGTTGCTGAGCTTTCCAAAGTCCCTGAAGGTGAACAGAGTGAATAAAACACAACAAGATTAAATATTAGCAGCTCAAAAGCAGGATAGATTTGTGGTGCTGGCTTACACAATAGCCAGTATAATTAGTTGTGTCAGAAAGAGAAAACAAGTGATACTGATATTTAAAGAGAGGGCAGTCTACACTGCATTTCTCTTTAATTAGACAATGAGAAAGCAGAGAGGGCCACAGTCCCCCCGCAGTGGGATTGACATGCAGAGGACACAGAGTGGAATGAAACACCGACCCACATGAAAGGATTCATACATGGGAATAATGAATGTCGGCTGCCATGATTCGGCCACATGGTCACAAGCCTTTTTAACTGTACTTTACTGTAAGATTTAACAGACTTTTGTTCCAACTTCTGTCTCTTCTTTCCTTGTCCTCCTCCCCTTCTTGCTCCCATATGCTTTTATCCTTAAGTATCTTTAAGTTTAAAAAAATCCCCTCTACATCTCTCCTTAGCTCTTATTTCTTCTTCTAGCGATTCTCACTTATATTAGATGATCATTCCAGGGTCATATGAGTATTTTGATACATCTACTGTCTTGTACTATGGCTCTGATGTTTGTGCTATTGGTTCCTTGTTGTGTTGGTGATCTATATGACTGGAAGCCGATTCTACTGTTACACTCATTGTGAGCTGCTCTGTGTAAGAGCATTAGTTAAATGTCTACACAGTAAATGCAAATGACATACACACCATTTGAAAAAAAGCAATGCATACTCTTGCAAAATTACTGCAAAACAAAATGATCAAAACAAAATCAAAACAAATCATGGTGAGGATAGTAGTTAACTAAAGCATTTGGCTGACAAAACAATAACATAGTCCTATATATTTTAGATATACTCACTAATGAAACCGAGGCAAAGATTTTCTTCCAAAATGAATATAATGTGTTTTGCAATACAACTCCTAATGCTCATCCAAAGTCATGTTACCTGTGACCAGAGATGGGCAGCATCTCTAATGCATGTTTCTGAAATATGTATTTACTTGGGTGTATTTTGTAATTTACATTTAGCAGATTTGAATGTAACAAGATACCTCTCAGAATTTCAATTTTTTTTTAAATGAAATATTTTCTAGTAGCAATCAGAGTCGATTAAAAGAAAGGTCATTTTCAAAACCAGAGTTACTTCTCCATGTTGATCTACTTGCATAACTCAGTGTTTGCATATTTGCGGATACAAAATCAAACGATCTTACAAGTAGATCAGCCTCAGCTAGCCATTACACAAGGGCAGATGATGCAGGACGTCCTGTACAAGGGATATCTAGACCTATAAGACCTGAGATCATAGGGCATTACCAGAATTAAGAAGTATAAAAGTTGGAAAACAAGTTTTTGAATGATTAAACAAAATTTCCTGCATCGATTGCATAGACTATTTGACACTCAATAGTTTAGTAATTGTAGCTTCTTGGTTTCTACCTAGGCCAATAAGTGGGATATTATTTGTTCATGAATGCCACATATCTCTATATTTCAAATAAATATTTTTTGTATTTTGAAAACACAAACTGCATGTATTGGATTCTATAAATGCATTTTTTGGCAACATCTTTCACACTTGTTGCAGGAGTATTCCTAACTCGATTCATCTCATTTTCAGTGTATTTGTGCTCATATCTACTTGCAACTACACATATCCAGCACAGCTTAATACTGCAGGGCACCAGCATGTCTTCAAAGAGAATATGACAAACTTGATAACTGATCACTAGAGGGCAGAGAAACCAGAGAAACCGCTGTTGCTAATGATACTGTATTAGAGGACAGCCGCCCCAGAATCAATCCTAACTGTGGGAGCAGAGGAGAGGAAGAGAGCGGAGGGGAGAGGGGTGGTGTGTGTGTGTGTGTGTGTGTGTGTGGGGGGGGGGGGGGGGGGGGGGGGGGGGCACAGTAGAGGGAGAGAGAGAGGATGGAGGAATCTACAATAAGATTAATCGCGTAACCTAAAATCAATTTCACATCCTCAATTCTTTCATCTCCTGAGCCGGGCGGCCAGGCAGCTTCAGTAGGAGGGAGACGCACATCCAGGTTCCCAACATGACAGTCCGTCTGCCTGCTCCAATAGAGTCTACAGGGCCCATCATGGATAGGAAAAGGCAGTAAATCTTTGTTGCCATTGATGGAAAATGTTGGTTTAATATAAGTTTTGTTCCTATACACACAGGCTCAGATTAGTGCCTCAGGTAGATTCTCATTAGCTTGCTATCTCTCCAGTAGGTCTAATGAAGGGCAACTATCACTGACGCCAGACTGCGGAAACCTGCTATCTTCTATTTTTCTTTTTTTTTTTTTTTTTCACTTATTGACAGCCGACATTGTTGCCCACATGCTGAATATGTGTAACAATCCTGGATCCAACGCAAACAGTTGGAAATCCACTGTATAAGGTGATGACAATGGATCAGCCGCCTCATAATGGGAATTCCTGTGGTATTGTGACCCTACAGGATAGTGATGTCGTCTGTTTAGGCTGTGGCATGTCATTACAATTACTGTGATGACATAATTAAAGTAACAATATAATAAACCATATTACAATATACATACATAAACAATATACATTAATGAGAGCAGTATGATAACTCTGTAGGGAGAATGAGTGACATCTACATTTTCCATGTCATTTTGCGCAGGCCAGCGCTCCTCTTGGAAACTTTGATGTGATGTTAGGTGAAGGGTCGTACAAAAAAGAGACAAGTAGTATGGCTATCATTCGAGAGGGGTTTTCGTCATTCCACTCAGCCCACCATGCTTTTTAAAACACACACACACACACACACACACTGTCACAGTGACAGGCACTTGGTATATGTCAGAGGAGAAAGGCCTGTCTATGGCAGTGAGAGTGAGAGTAAATCACTGTGTCTGATATCTTCATTTGAGACAGAGGGCTGATCACCGCTCGTCCTGCTTGTTCCACATTAACTCATTATCACACACACTCACTCCATTAATTCTCTTGCTTTTATTAGCAGCGAGTGGATACACACACACACACACACACACACACACACATACACACACAGTGGACCGATGACAGGCACTGCCACTGCCTCATCTGACAGCTAATGGCTTCATTAGGAGCAGCGTGTTAATTGGCTGACTTTGGGGAGACGCTCGTTAATGAGGATAAATAGATTCACACCTGAGCGAGGCTCTACCCAGCCAGAGGAGCACTGTGGGAACTCTTGATGACGGGCAAATATGGACTGGAACACTTTAATATGGAATATAATTCAACATGGCCGACCCCTGTCCCTTCTCCTTCCTCCTAGCCTAAACACAAACAGTCGTGTTTCCTTGCCAGGCAGAGACTTATTAGCCGACTGGTTGATTAGCACCAGGAGGCCAAAACAAAGAGCAGTATGTCAAAGCAATTAGCCCCACTGTTTACCTCTCGGCTCCCAGGCTGTGTACAGCAAGCATCTAATCCAACAGAGAGAGAGAGAGAGGGAGTGAGAGAGGTAGAGAGAGAGGGAGGAGAATCAGATGAGGACATGGAGTTATCCCAGACAGTTGCAATGACGGAAAGAGGACAACAGCTGGTCCACGGGCCAGAGTGTGTGTTTGTGTGTGTGTGCATTCATGGGAGCAGTGGTTGTGCCTCAATCCATCTGCTTCGCTGCCTAGATCTCCATCCACTGCTGCTCTGGCCATGACAGCTCTGACACACACACAATTCTTTTTTACACACCACTGGTTGGAGGATCACATATTCTCTGGGGAGTGGGGGTTGGACAGACAGAACGGAAGCAGGCTAGACTGATCATTTACATAAGGCTAGGACACAGGCACAGAGAGGGATGCTGTGTGCTGAACAAAGCCACATAACTTCTGATGTACTAGACAGTATTACCACCTAGTGGTGACTATTACTCTTTGCGTCTCATTTCTGTTGATAGGAGGAGGAGACAAAGGAAAATGAAATTGCTCGGGATGCTGCTATCATTTTGAGAAGTGTCCACAAACAGCTGCTACCTTGATGGGAGATCTAAATCAAGCAAAATTTAAACTTTCATCAATTCCTTCTTAGCATTTAGATCTTCTCGGGAGTGAAAGCCAAAAGTTTGAGGTGCTTTTATTTTATTTTTGTGACAACTCCATTGATCCCAAAAAGGGAACTTCATCTTTTGACTTGCCCGTGTCGCAGGAAGGTCAGAGATCACACTCAGCTACAGAGCAGAGCTGGTAGGGATTCAGTGTTTTGCTCAATGACACCACAGCAGGGCAGGTGCTTGCCTCACAGTGGCTCAAACCCCGGCCTTCCAGTTGAAGGACGGCCTCTCTACTCGCTACACCACCCTGCTTCACCCAATAACTCAGAATGTCATCCATCTTCCCCTCAGCTGGACATCAGCTCGCCACACTCTTCAGCCGAAGTCATTTCCTCCACTCTGACCAGAACAAACCAGCTCAGTCCACAGCGGATGCATGTCAATAATGATCTTTAATGTCAATATATACAGAACTTGAAAGAAAAATAGAATCTTAAAAATTAAATGAAATAAATACAATATGGTACAATTTCCACAATGTCTTTTTGAAGAGATATCCATGGAAATGATCAGTTTTTTTTTCGTTTTTTTTTTTAATAACTCAGCTTCTCTGGTTCGACGGGGTGCGTCCGTCCCCCCCAGGGAAATCCCTACAGCTCTCCCACATGCTCTTCATCTTCTTTATCTTCATTATATTTTTAGCAAACTAGCTTTTGTGTCATCGTTACCACATTCTTTCCACTTTGACCTCTAGAGAGTATCTTTTTCTATCTGCAGCATGTTTTTACCTCTTGATACATTGTTCGCATCACAAAGTAAGTGAGGGAGTCAGACTGCAAATTTTAAGGAAAGAGAAATACAGGTCTGTCCACACATGCATTTATGTTAGCGAAAGTGTTGGTGGATGATTTCGACTCTGGGGGTCTCTTCACAGTCTGCCACAAGCAGAATCATATCTTTTTGTGTATGTGCATGAGTCTGACAGCTGCTCCCCGCAAGGAAACAGCCTGACAGTCTCCCCCAATCAATATCATCTCGCCAATACTCTCGCGCATAAACCATTACTTCACTTGGAGGAAAAGAAGTTAAGAGAGCGAAAGCAAAGAGGGAAGGAAAGAGAACTGAGGAGGAGAGGATGGCGAAGTGGAGATGAAGAGCAGTGGGGGGGCACAGTTTACCGAAGCAGCTTTGAATCAGCCAATCACAGTGAAGGAGAACATCAGCTGGTGCATTTCTTCCCCAGATAAAGAGGAAGAAAGAACGAAAGGCGAGGAGGGCAAGTGCATATGAAAGCAGTGGAAATAAATACAAGTCTGTCTCCCCAGCAGTAACAGATATGTGAGCTTCCCTCTTCCTCTTCAGCTGACGTCCTCACCATGCAACCTTGTCCAGTGTGTGTGTGGGTGTGGGTGTGTGTGTGTGTGTATGCTGGGTGTGTCAAATAAATAGATTAAAAAGGGAGACATTAGGGTCGACTGGCCAGGGTTTGGGGCTTGTGTGCGTATGTTTGTGTATGCATCTGTGTACGCGTATGAGCAAGTGTGAGGTCAGAGTTAGGGGAAGAGCTGTGTGTGTGTGTGTGTGTGTGTGTCTACATGTCCGTTGAGGTGAGTTTCTTCATGCTGCGTCTCTGGGCTAGACTGGATGCTGCCACAGGCTCCAACACCGGCTGACTTGTCTTCTGGCTCAGCGCTGAATAGGTGGCAGCCATGGCTCCCTGTGAAACAACAACATGGATAATTAGCTGCCCTTCAAGAAAAGAAACAACAGGATCTGAGAGACATCTTGCATTTACAGTTACATTTTATGCTTTAGCCAGAGCAATTTACAATAAGTGCACCAATAGAAAGACTTTGAATTCCTACATCACCAAAATTATAAGCAACCATTAGCAAAGACTGCAAGTGTAAGGGCCATTCGACTAAACGTGATTTGATTTAAGTGACTTTGAACGTGGTATGATCGTTGGCGCCAGACACGTTAGTTTCTGCACCTCAGAAACGATCTAGATTTCACAGAGAATGGTGTGATAAACAAAGAACATCCAGTCAGTGACAGTCCTGAGGGCGAAGATGCCACATTGTTGAGAGAGGTCAGAGGAGGATGGCAAGACTTGTTCAAGCTAAAGGGCAGACCACAAGAATGCAAATCACAGCACATGGCTCCGATGGCCTGCACAGTCCCTAGAACTCAGCCCAATAGAGCCCCTTTGGGATGAGGTGGAATGTGCAAATGCAGCATGAAAAATAAAGTATGTCTTAGGACAGTTCAGTCTGTAAAGTAATTATTAACTTATTTCTCCCAAGGCCAGAAGTGAGAAAAGAGTTTGTCCTGCTTGCTAACCTGTTGCAGACTTCAGACTGTAATGGACACTTTGGCTGTTGTGGGGATCAAAGCTATGGAGTGTCAGTAATGACACAAGTCTCTCTATCAGCTGGGCCACCTCAGCTAATTAAGTTGAGACTTCTGGTCTTCCTCACCTTGACTAGGTGTGGTGCGTCATGACGTGTGAGCTGGAAGTGCGGTAGCGTGTCTCTGCAGGTGATCCAGGCATGCTTTAAAACCTGCTCTGCTGTGTATCGCTGGTGAGGGTCCACATGGAGCATATGGGACAGCAAGTCCTGTAAAATATAAACACACAGTCACTAAAGCATATCAATAGACTATTCACTTATTGTGTATTTAGTGTAAGGCTACATAGCATGAGTGGCTGATTTTTGTCTTTGATGGTTAAGCTAATGATGTGTATCAAAAATGTATATACATGACAAAAAATGCTCTGTTCAGTCCTACAGCGCAGCCTGAAGTACATTTTTGTCACTACCTCCACAGACTTGCAGACCCTCTACTGGGACCTGTTATTGCTACATCGGTGGCATTTCGGGTATGCAAGTCAAGAGCGTGTAGTCAGTTTCGCCTCTCAGATGCAATATTTTAACATGTCAGTCAATCTCAGTTCAGCGTGCATAGACCAAGGTGGTAGGATGACATTGAATGACGGGCTACAACTCTGCTCAATGTTGAACAACTACATAATTTATTTGAGACCTTGCAACATAGAAATCCAAATAGGATCAAATCTAAATATTAAAGCTGGATTTCAACAAGGAAACAGTAAACATGTCGTCCCCCACGAATGATGAAGTCCCCACCAGGGCAAATCAGTAACAGCATGTCACCTTGTTTTGAGCTGTAATTGTAGTTCCCCCTTGAGCTAATCAGTGTAATTTTGAATGCTGGGAATGCAGCAATGATTTGCACCAAGTTTCATCAAAATCCAACAAGTAAACAAACGTTGTATACCACCCCCCATTAGGTCAATTTAAAAATCCCAGAATGGAGCAATGACGCATCATTCCCCAAGTTGCGTGACGGACTGCAGCCGAGCCATAGTCCCTCCCGCAATGTCATCGTGGGGGACAAAAATCCCAACCAATGTGAGGAACTCACTAATTTGGACTTTTACCAGCATGAGATTTCAACATGCTTCAAAGACACACACCCCTTTCCTTGCAC
This sequence comes from Centroberyx gerrardi, assembly GCF_048128805.1. Lineage (NCBI taxonomy): Eukaryota > Metazoa > Chordata > Actinopteri > Beryciformes > Berycidae > Centroberyx > Centroberyx gerrardi. The sequence goes on along the minus strand of NC_136012.1, from coordinate 16,751,532 downwards.
ACCAGTGTGAAGCGACAGTGGTGTGTGAGTGTATGTACCTTTGAGGTGTCTGATACAGTGTCCCAATTGCCACCAGTCAGAGAGAACTTTCCAGAGCCTATCCGGAGCAGAATCTCCTCTGGTGTGTCGTTGGGCCCATTAGCAAACGGCGTGTACCTGACAGGGAGGTAACAGGAGAGGTTAGGGAGAAACATGTAATCACATCACACACAATATTTCATAGATTCTATTGTATGCAAAATGAGCAAAGTCTTACCCTGCCAGCATGGTATACAGTAGAACTCCAAGACTCCATATATCACAGGCTGCATCGTAACCTTGCCGCATTAGTACCTACACACACACACACACACACACACACACACACAGAAACAAACAAACACAAACCATTAGGGACTTGTGTTAATGATGTGAATTCTGCAGAGCTCTCCTTTACATGCTACTCTTCATTCACACTCCATTTTATATCATCTCTCTTTCTCCATCTCTATCCCCCCTAATTGTGTTTCCAGGTCTCAACCCTGCCCTCTATCAGTTCTCCTCTCTCTCACCTCTGGTGCCACAAAGTTGGCTGTGTAGCAGGGGGTGAGGAGGAGGCCGTTGCCCCCCCGGAGCTGCTTGGCGAAGCCAAAGTCACAGATCCTGATAGAGTCAGGATTCCCCGAGTCGTCCATGTACAGGATGTTGCTGGGCTTTAGGTCTCTGTGGACCACCTGGGGGGGAGGGAGAGAGGGGCACGAATGGAAGGGAGGAGCAGAGAAGATGAGAGATGAACATGTGCTTTAAAAGGCCCAATCCACAACTGCAAAATGCCCCCCACTGAAAGTGAGTCATCCCACCACTGCTTATGTTTACATAGTGATTTACAGGACTAAAGATTAATTACGAAATTTGTTCTATGAACTTTTAATGCAAGGACAGAAAAAAAAAGAGTTTTACATCTAAGTCGAGGCTGTTAAAAGTTTTGCTTACATTTGAAATATTTGTAAAACAATGGATAAGACTTAAGAGTATTTTGAGTTAGGATGAGTAAACAAAGTTCGAAAAAGTGTTTTTTTCACCCATCAACAATTGAACCTGTAAAGGTTCAATTGTTGTAAATGTAAAGGGTCAAATGAATTCCTGATAGTGTCTGTAAGAAATGATCACACTGATGGAAGAAGTGTGATCATTTCCGCAGAAGACACAAAAACCCTCGCATTCAGAAACACATGTAGAAACAAATGCACACTCATACACAAGCAAAAGTGTTTCCTTACCCCTTGGCAGTGGAGGTAGTCGACAGTCTTGGTGATGGTGTAGAGCACAGCACTGGCCTCTCTCTCAGAGAAGAACTTCTGCCTGAGGATCTTATCCAGCAGCTCCCCTCCCTTCATCAGCTCCGTCACCACATACACATACCTGCCCTCATCATACACCTACCATACACACACACACACACACACACACACACACAGCCACAGCCTCTCAGTATGGTAACGAACAACCTCTCAAAACTTTACTGTCTTGAAACGTGCACACACAAATGCTACTGACGTCTTTCAGAGTGATGATGTTGGGATGCTGTCCGTATCGCATCAGGATTTCAATCTCTTCAGAGGGGTCCCTCTTACTTTTGTCTATAATCTAGGAGACACATGGAAAGACATGGAAAACATCAGTTAGCGTCAATACAAAGCCCAAGGTAGCAGAGTCAAATGAAAGCATCAATCTACTGTCCAATTTATTGCATCAAAGTAATCTAAAATATCCGAGATGTTTAAATAGACCAAAGCATTCCCCAACAGAAAGTTTTGGGATGTCACTGTAACATGACTTCAGCTGCCGTGTGAGGCTGTGCTGCCCTCTGCTGGCCTGTTGCAGTCACTAACCACATTCAACATGATTACTCCTTTTTTGACAGTTGAACACACACTGAGGTTGGAAAAGTTCCATGACTCAACATTCCTGTGACGCCAACACATGGAAATTGCACATTCACACTGTAGTCTTTATAAAAGAGAGTACCAACATAGAATTTAGTTCCTCAGGAGATGCAAAAAAGAAGAAAAAAAATCAAGCTGCTTTGCTACGCTGATCAGCGACAATTATGGGAGTCCTTATAGACTTCAAATTGGCTTCAATTCCATCCAAAAAATGTGATGGCAGATTTTTTTTCTTATTTATTTAAAAGAAAAAGAAACACAAAAGAGTACTGAAGAGGTACTGACCATGGCAGACAAATCTTGATAAAAAAAGGTTGCTGTGCACTCATAGCCTCAGTGCATTAATGATTTAAGGTAATGTTATTTAATATAATGACATGATCATTTTGCCCTGATGAAGACATTATGTCAAAACGGCTTAAATAAGCTATTGATGTATCAACGTTTTGAGCGCTCAGCAACCTTATTTCAGCATTCATTTCAAAATTACAATCAAATATTACTGAAATCACTTTAGTTTAATTAAGAAATCCTTTGTGGCTTGTCTTGTGGTGTGTGGTTACCTTCACAGCATAGTCCATGGCAGAGACTCGGTGTACACAGCGTTTACAGATGGAGTAGGAGCCGACCCCTATGTCCTCCTGCAGGTCATACAGGTCTGAGAACTGGGCTGAGCCCCCATGCATCTGGCAAGGACAGGAAACATTAACTGTCACTGATAGGAACCTTGGAGTGTGAATGTGGATCGATAGAGTACTAAAGCTTAAGTTGGGTGTAAGTTGAGCTAGACAGAGTATGAGGAGTTGAAAGTGTGTGTTTGTAATGTAGATGTATAGTCCACTACAGATAAGGTTAAAGGATAATTTTGGTTATTTTCAACCTGGGCCTTATTTCCCTTGTTTTTACCAGGACGATCGATTCTGATCAAAATCTCATCAATCACTTCAATGTAGAGCTATGTACCTCTCAGTTTGCAGGGAGTGCTGCTGTCCAATACAATCCAAAGGGGAAATAACGCCTATGTTGAAAATAACTGGAATTGTCATTTAACCTCTGTGTGTCAGTCGGGCTAGAGGGAGTATGGGGAGTATAAAATGTGCGTGTTGTAGGTGTGTAAGCTACTACATCTGTAATTAACCTGTATAACTTGTGGAATAGGGAGTATGCGAAGTTGACATTATGTGTGTGTTTACCTGAACTATAGGCAGTATGCTGAGCAGCGGGGAGCTCTTGTTCTCATCCAGAGGAGTTGGAGCAACAAAGCTGAAGCCTTTGAAGAGCTGGTGGGCGTTAGCACTGGGAGGGATACCTGGGGAATCTACATACACACACAAAATATATAATACAGACACACACACCAAATTTTGGAGTTAGTTGTTTTCAGTGTCAAACTGTAGTTGCCATGGCTGCTAGAGTGGCTTTTGTTTTTGAGCTCCGAAGTGTGTGCGCGTGTGCGTAGGTGTACATTTACCTTTAGGTGTTTTAGCGGTGAACTCGGGGTCGAAGCAGAACGTGTCATCTGGTTTACCTGCTGCAGGCTTGAACGGGGGCTGGAGCTCTCTCCTGTACAGTTTCTGTTGGGGATACAGGCACACACACACACACACACATATAAACACATATACACATATACACATACGTTACAAATAAAACCCTACCGCAGGCTTGTTTTTGTTTGAGAGTGTGTGCGTGTGTGTGTATGTGTGGGAGAGAGAAGCCAAGACCCCTCCCAGATTAACCCCCTCCCATCCCTCTACAGCTCAGTCCAGCCAATAGCGTCCCGCTGGCTCTTAAACACTCATGCAGGGCTATTAGTGCACACACAGTGAGAGCTGGCCCTCCGCCCAGACACACACAAACACACACAAACATACTTGGCATGGCCAAGACCGATGGCCAGTAGTCACTCAGCCAACCGTTTGGTTAGGTGTGAATCTTCAGCAGAAGCTGCAGAGTTTCATTTGTGTGTATCTGTGAAGAGAGAGATGTGTGTGTGTGTACTCACATTCCAGTCGATTGTGGAAAAGAAAGCATGTCGTTTGATCTCCTCCACTCCATCAGCTCCTGCCCCTAAAAACACAGATCGGTAAGGTTAGGTTCACAATTAGCATTTCTGGCGCACTCCTTTTTATTGTTTTCAAAGGGATAACTCATTCACACATTTTTCTCTCAGTGGTCTGTTTGCAGCATGTGTTTTCAGCGCATGCCAAAACGGTAACAAGCTCAGCCTAAGCAAGTGGTGCGACATGAGGATCAACGCACCCCGCTTTCTTTTATTCTAGCAAGTGTGCATCACCTTGTACACTGCCTTAGTCCTACACACACACACACACACACACACACACACACACACACACACACACGCTATCCGGTGTAATGCGCCTTACCTAGTCTATTAGAAGGGTTCCGTTTGAAGAGCATTCTCAGCAAACTCTGGGCTTCAAAACTTAGGAACTGCGGCATTCCCAACTTAGCTCTGGAGAGGAGAAGGAGCAGAGAGCAACAGGTCAAGACAGACAACAAGAGAGGCGCCTGAGAGACAGCGTTGGCTAAACTGCACCCAAACATCAGCACCGATTTATCGAGGCTCGTCTTACTTCTGTCATGTTTTGAGTGTCTTAATGCTGCAGTGCGTAGTGACTCACTTGAGAATCATGTTCATGGTCTCGTTGCGGTCTTTCCCTTGGAACGGTAATGTCCCCGTCAGCATTTCAAACTACAAACATACACACACAGAAAAGAAGAAATTTACTGAGTGCCAAATCTCTCCTAACCAGTTTACGTTAATTTCCAAAGCAAAAACAAAACCAGAACAGTAAAGCCGGGGTCTTGCTTAAAATGTGTGTGATTGTAAATGTGTGTGTGTGTGTGTGTGTGTGTGTGTGTACCATAAGTACTCCCAAGGACCACCAGTCTGCGCTCTGTGTGTGTCCTCTCCTATTGACCACCTCAGGGGCCATATACTCCACCGTACCACAGAAGGAATAAGCCTTCTTATCAGCATCCACTGACTCTTTACTCAAACCAAAGTCTGCAAGGCAATGAAGCAAAGCGGTCAGGAGAATAAAGTCACACATTTAGATACACGGGTTATTGAACAGCTCAAATGAGGAAATCCAATAGGCATACGCTGTCCTGTGCAGAGCTATAATTCTTTTAGGTACTGGCATAATGAAACATAAAACAATAAGTAATTGAAGAAGGTCAGTTTGTGGATGATAAAGTGTGTAGCAAACCTACTTTTGGTGCAAAAAATAAAAGCTCAATTACAGGCAATGCACTTAGTAGAGATATGATTCAGTAAGATTACTCCTTGCAGAAAAAAATAAGAAGTCAAACACTGGATGTGCATTACCACAATTTATCATTAAGCCAATAACAAAGCTAGAACAGCACATACCTGTTAACTTGATATGTCCAGCTTCATCAAGTAAGATGCTGAAAAACAAAAACAGTTTTCCCAGAGTTGAGCTTTACACAGATAATCTGAATAAATATTGTTTACACCAAGTAAGCAACACAACAACAGTATTTTCAACCCTCTCAGACTATTGTTTTCTGCTTGTATCAGACCTGTGCATATTTCAGAGGTCTTATGATGTTCGTGCACAATCTAGTTCTGGAGTTGTTTTCGAATGGACTGGTAATTATAGGAATTAGTAGACCAGAGTAGGTCTTTCAGAGCCACCCTTTTCTTAAAGACAGATTATAAAATTATTCAGGCTAAAAGGAAGGTCTGGAAAAGACTGGCAGCAGCACAACTAAGTGATGAATAAAAAAATGAACTATATATGTGACAATTGGTAGGGGTCTGTGAGAGAATATAAGGTTGCTGACATTATCTTATACTATACTGCCTATACTCTTGGTGGAGTTCAGAGCTTAAAATTACTTGTGAGACGTGAACTGAGGGGTGAGGCGAAGATTGATCCTTATTCTAAGTGATCTCTGTTTAGGTACCAAGTTGGTTGTGAAGTACTGTAAAAGGTTAAAGCTAAAAACCACCCTAAAACAATTATCTGATGTTGCACATTAGACTATGAAGAAGTCTCTCCAAAAGCTAGAAACACTAGAGCCAAGTCTGCAGTGTCCCCGAGCGACCCTTTGTGGAGCTAATAAACGAGAGCCAAACTGGTGATTTATGGACATGAGCACGTCTTCAGGTTGAGAAATGAACACCATTCCAAAATTAAGTTTATTTGCTTTTAGAGGATGAAAGAAATGTTCTCCCGTTTCTTGTCAGACTCCCATTTACTGCCAAAGGAAAAGAAATGTCTCTCGATGACATCTCGTATAAAAGTCTTTTATAAATACATGAGTAATATGCTAATTCTCTTTTAGCACGATTTTCTCTTCAAGAGATAACACCAGCATAATTTCTCTTTTAGCTCTTTGAGACTTGCACACATACAGTTTACATTTCTCATGTGTGCCATTAACCAAAACTTCCACACACCATTGCCTCTCAGTCTATTCCTCACAGCATCAACAAAAGTGCTTGATTGAGAGACATAATCGATCAATAAGTAAGACTGAATATACAGAAGGAACTTCTAGAGTTAATTTCAATTTCTAAATTTAGACCTAATTTTAATCAAATGAAAAGTTGTTCCATTCCACTGACTCACTGTGCATATTTAGAAGCTCAGGGTCGGGTTTATAATGCTCACGCTTTCATCTGGCTGACTCAACCACAAGAAATAAATAACATTTCTTAAAATATTTTCCATAATACATGCTAATATTAGAGTTATAAAGTAATATTTGACACATTCATCTTCTATTTTAGAAAGAATAGGGTATGCCACTCAAGCAAGCACTGTGAGTCGACAAATTGTTTTTCGTGACATCAGGAATAGAATGGAAGTCTATGGCATCTAGAAGATAGAGCATGCGACACAGGCTGTAGGCGTACATGTGAAAGTCACCAGTACTTTTTCTGCTTGAGAGAACAGATGCTGGTAAATTACACCAGTGCAGGTCTTTTAAGAGTTGGGGATGACTAGGCTGTGAGGTGAGGTGAGTTTAGGGTGTGAAAGATCAGAGACGAAGGGTAAGAGGTCTGGGGGTCATACTTCTCTGGCTTGAGATCTCTGTAAACTATGCCCAGGTTGTGCAGATGGTCGAGGGCCAGGGCCAGCTCTGCAAGGTAGAATTTCACATCCTCCTCTGTAAACATAACCTGATAAGAACTGGACAAATTTACTCTCTGGACTCGGAAGGGGAAAGAAATGCAGCAGCAAACAATTCTTCAGTATTAAGCTTCAATAACCACAAACAGAGAAAACAGAATATTGTTATCGTTACAACAGCAATATATCAAATAGGCTACACGATTCAGCAAGCTGTTGATTTGACATTGCCAGCAGCTATCTCCTTGGTTCTTTGACATGCCTTCAACAGAAGATCTATCTAGAGAACAATCAGATCTTGCGTGAGTTTCCTGAAAGCATTTGAAGAGAACTGATCTGGGCCTCTAAGTGACAGGCAATTGATGATCTAAGTGCTAAAAAGATTCCAAGAAAAGCACTCTGGCTTCCAGGCAGAATTCAAGTCTGGATTTCAGTAAAAAGCAAAACCTGAAACAGGAGAGATAAATGACTTGACAGTATTGCTAGATTAAAAAAAAAACCCACAAAAAAACAAAAAAGGTATTGTTGCATATTAAATGTGCGCCTGTTCCATTTGTAGTTGTCATCTCAACAATTCCTTAGCGTTTGTAAAAGTATAATGTGGCATCTGACTGTAATCATGAATTTAACAAATAGATGTTTTAAAAGTCTCTGTGGGTTCAAAAAAGGCCATTAAATTTTTTACTGAGGAGGACATACTCTGGTGTGCATTTCTAAAAAGATACAAAAAAAAATGTGTAAATGTGCTTTCAAGTGACAGATAATGAGATGCAAGGTAACAGGAAGTCAGCTTACCTCTTTGGATAAGCGAGTGAATACATCCCCTCCCCTGAGAAAGTCCAGTATTAAATAGAGTTTCCCTTCTGTCTGAAAGGCTGGAGAGGCAAGGGAGCAGAGTCATCGACATACACACGCATAATCATATTCAGATATCATTTGGGATACTTAAGTGTTCCAGTTACGAGGTGACGCATGTAAACACCATAACTCACTTACATACTAATATCCGACTATTAGCAAACCAAATACGATAACTACAATATGCTGGTATTAGTTGGGATATTAGAACTGTAAACACCTTATCTCATCTCCTGTTAGTCCCATTCACAAGCTCTGGCCCAATTGCTTGCAGTTTGTAATGTACATGTTCTATCTGGTTTTTAATTAGCCTTGTTTTATGTACATTGTGTCCTTTGTTAAAACTGCTCTATAAATAAACTTGACTGTGGTTTGTGTACGTTCTGTTTCCGTAGTAACATCCATTGTCTGTTATGTAAACAGGCATGTTTCGGATCGGTATATGAAGATGCATATAAACAGCTTATCTTGAATCCTGAAAATATCCCTTAATCGGGATGCATACTGTTAGCCTGAATACTGCGTGCATGTAAACACACTCCCCAACATCACAACTGTGTGTTTTTCATTCTCTTACCGTAGTGCAATTTCACTATGAAGGGATGATTAACTTCCACTAAAATGTCTCGCTCCATCTTAGTGCGAACTCTGTCCCTGACTGGAGAGACAAGACAGTGACAGGAACAGTGTGAGAGGGAAAATAAACACAGAGGACAGAACATATTGGACACTTTGCAGTTTGCACTGTGGTGTTTTTGTGTGGAGACAGACAGATTAAAAACAAATCATGTTACCTTTCAAAGATGCCTTTTTCAGAACTTTCATTGCATATAACTGACCAGCATCTGGACCCAAAATCTTCCTGACAAGAAATACCTGAGAGGACAAGTGAAAATTAGAATGACACATAGGCCTATGAACACACTGATGAAGCCGTTTGAGCGGTCTATTGTGTTTCCTCACCTTGCCAAAAGAGCCCTGGCCCAGGACTTTGAGTAGTTCAAACTGCGACGGGTCGGCTTTCTCACAGCCCTCTTTCACATGGTGGGTGATAGGAATCTCCTTATATGCCCCCTCATCCTACACACACACATTGCGTAAGTATGAGGCAGCCACACATGGTTGCATGCGTATCATCTTGTTCACACACACGCATGCACAAAGACCTCAGACGCCAGCCCAAGCCCCTCATTACTTACACAGTGCGTGAAAGACTCTCCCTCCTCCATGGGCTCGTCCATGATCCGATGTCCATTGACCTGGAACCAAACCAACACAACTCATCAGAGGAGTCAGTAACAGTAAACATTCTGACAAAGCCTGTGCATCCTGGCTTTCAGCTCAACAGGAATATGACTCGTCAAAAAGAACCTGCGCACCTGCTGCACGCCCACATGCATGATGGAAGATTCAAGCGGCAACACAGATGAAATCGATGAGTCACATACAGTAATGGTGTGCGTTTGCTTCTCGGACTGAAGCGCCGTTTGTTTTCAAACAATATGGAGTCCATACTCTAATCCTGTCCAGCTGTCCAGCTCTCATCCTGTCTCTATAAAGCCCCTCATTATTAGCATTCTAGCTTAATCCTCAGCCAGAGCAAAAACAACATGTCTGACTGGCTCTAGTCTAATGTTTGCGAGGGCTGCAGTCAGAATTCAGTCTCTTGAGAATAACTAGGCCCTGCCTCTTTTAGGGCTCTGATGGCATTATGCCTTATTTGACATGACCACAGAGCAACATGCTTTGTTCTACCCAGAGCAGCATTTAGAAGGCTGTTTTACGTAGGCATGCACTGTGATGATAATTATCAGTAGAGGAATGTCACTTCTATGTCACTTCAATGTCACTTCTTCTTCATTATCTGCAAGGGAGGCAGACTGCTATAATGCTATCCAATTCTATATGTTTCAGTTCTGCACTGAGGCTCAGCCTGCATGATGTATTCAGTCCAGTGTGTTTGTGTGTGTTGAATTCCATCAAGCCTCTGAAGAGGGGGATGACTCATAGCGCTACGCAAGCCCACTGAGGGGGTGGAGCCACCAAAATACACTCACACATCCACAAAACATAGACTATAAACCACTTTCCATTACTATAGCATTGTAGAAGCATGCTAACGACCTCTACGAGCAAATAGGTTAGCATATGGAGTTCGTAGCAAGATATAACACAAGACAATGCCAAAATGGATGCCTTGGTGTATTTGTAAAGTATAGCATCTAGGCTAGTCAATGCCTGGGCTGTGCTTGTGTCATAATTCACACATAGATTTTCACTCCCACCTTTACTGTGGCTCATCATGGCTTGTAAGTGAGGAGTGCAGCCTACACTTGCAGCACAGAACCAGGCTAGCCTTTTTCAGCCATGAGAAAAGATCTCTAACAGCCATGCCATACAACATACAAGCTGATGTTATAATGGTATGGGTTCGATTAAATATCATCTTCAAAGTCAACAACTGATTGTGGGCTAATCAGCCGGGATCACCACTAGCCCAGTTTAAATTGACTAGATTTGATGACGACTTCTGTGTTGAAGAACCTCCATCTTGGCAGCTTTCAAAGGTGCAGCGTTCATCGAATAGCAGATTAAACCACCTTTTTCATAACCAGAGATGAAGAACTTTTAGTGTAAAAGAATTCAAATTTTCAGCAATATTTTGGGCATAACAGTGTAATGAATTATTCAATATTACCATGCCGCCCACATAAGTTAAGGTCCTTCCACAGTTTGGCACAGTCCGTCCAATGATTCAGAACCCTATGGTACAATTCTCCAAAACTACAACTAGAACAGAATTTAGTTTGCTAAAGATTGGAGCTCAGACTTGTGTGTTTCAGAAGCCCTTCTGTTGGACTTTAACAGTCACACCAGTCCGACAGCCAGTCTGGAGGCTAGGTGTGAAAGACTGCAAAGAATCCCAGAGATGGAGAGGTTTAGGATGTCAGGTTGGCTTTGCTGAACACACACAAAAAAACCTTCATGGGGCCCATGCAAAAGCAAACTAAACGTTTCCATACTAAGCATCAGATCATACAGACAAAACAAAATTATGAATGTTAAAGCCTTTGAAAAGTGTCATGGTTTAATTTAAGAAGGCTTGAATATGATGTAAAATGAATATAGAACTTACTTTCCCTTTTCTAAGTTGCTATATTTGAACATGGTCGACAGAATATTATCTGTCATTTGTGTGCAACAAGTTCACTTTGCTAATATAATGGATATACTAACATTTATGTTGTTGATCAGGTTAATTCAAATTTGAGTCATTACTTAGCCTATAAACACCAGGCTACAATAACAGCATCACCAATTTCACTTGTGCTGACAAACCAAACCCTCGGCTGTGTTGACGTGTGGACAAATATAACCTGGCTAACGTTAACCTTGGAGCTAATCTAACGTTACTGAAACAGATTTTTGACTTATTGCAAATGCCTACAACATGACAATATTTCCAGCTCTTCGTTAACTAGACAGTGGGGATTGAACAAAAACTTGTCTCCAAGTTTCAAGCAAGCAAGCTGTCAGCTAGCAAGCTAACTACTTGCTAATGCTACAGCTATACACTGGTTGATGTACTGAGCAACTTGGCTAACGTTAAGCTAACGTGAAGCAAACTCCTCTTAACAAGTGTAATAAACAAAGGAAGAGAAATGGACATATATCATTGGACACAGAGCCCCCCTCTGGAGAAATTAGAGCCATGGAAGAACCCTGGACATACAGTTATCCAACTAACAATCCAGGCAGCGCAACAAAAATAAACATCTAACCAGCTGTTAGCATTAGCTAGCATGTTAGCATGCATCATGGTGCGCTGCAGGTCGTGACGCGAATTCCAGCCGAACCTCACAGGGCAAGCAAACTCAAGGAGACAACACAAACCAAAAATAATCTAATGCAAAATAACATACAAATCATACGATTCTCAACTCACCTCACTACTAACGCTATTTACCTCCATCTTGTGCCAGGATTCCTCTGGCTGGGAGAAAGGCATCGTAGTCCACCTAGACCCCCGCTCCACGTTGCATGTCTCCCCTATGTGGAAGTCTGGATATTCCGCTTTGATGATCAGATACAAGCTGTACGACCGTGGACCACTATCAGGGGAGGACTGGGGGTCGGTGTGGGAATAGTTGATGTTGTTGACGGGACCATACGCTCTCCGAGCGCCGCTACCCTGCCATAGATGCGAATATGGCGGCTACTGTGGTACCTGAACGTCAGTGAATGAGAGTTTATTGACGTAGCTATGACGCAATTCAGTTAAGGATTTCCCCCATCCAAACCAAAGCAACAAATCTAAAGGCTGGGGGAGGGAGAGGACGGGTGGCGTAGGGACTTGACTTACTGTGTAACATGCTTGCATCCGGATGATACATAATTGCTTCCGACTGACGCGGTTTCTGCTATTGTGACCTGCACGCACAGCTTAATTTATAATTAACACAGCTGCACATGGTATGGCAGCATCATATGTGATCATGGGAGTGCAAAACGGACACATCTTGTGGTGAGATATGGCCCACTATTCATCTGAGCCTCTGATCTTAAGGGTGTAAATTGAATGTTTTAAAGCCAACTGTTTCATAAGCCTGTCCATCCCTCATCCAAGTGGAAGTAAGAGGCTTACAGCTCATCCACTTTCTCTCTAGCTCTCACTCGCTCTCTCTCCCACCCAACCACCAGCACTAAGTCTTTGTGTGGTGAGGTACATTAAAGCAATAGTCAGGCCTATATGTCACCATGGTGTTTATGCATAAAAAACACTTCCAACCAAACTTTATGCTCACTCAGTCAGCAATGCATGTGGCTAAGAAAAGGACAGTGTCATTCTCCTTTGTCATTGAAACACACAGCCATCTGGATAAGTTAGATAGAGGTCGTTTATTGTTCTCTCTGGGACGAGACCAGAGCAAGGCGAATGATATGCAGTAAAAAAGGCATTGTCAGCCCAACAGTCATAGTGAAGCATCAATCCACAGGCACTGGGCGTGGAGCATGAGTTTATCTGAGTGTATGTGTATGTAAGACCGAAGAGTCCCTCTTGTCCGATACCTGCTTCCTTGTGGAGTGTGGGAACGTCTGTAAGAGTGCGTGTGTGTGTTGATGTTATGCAAGACAGTCACTCTTGTTCTGTAACGGCTTCTTCCAGTTGCTCCTCTGATGCAGAGGGCACGGCGACTTCAGTTGTTGAACCGTCTTCGTTTATGGTGACCAGTGGGAAATCTTCATTTGCTGGGACTAGCGAGGGTTCTTCATTGCTTGCGGCGATCGTCGAGGATTCGTCGTGGTCGGAGGATGTTTCTGTTGACATGGCAGCAGGCTGGGTTCCTCTCTCCGGAGTCATGTTCCAGTCCTGGTCTGCAGGCTGAGGTAGACTGGCCATGATTTCCTACAAGCACGCACGCAATAATGGGACTCCTGTTAGAAATTTGTGGCTGATACAATGGAAAAACACTGTTGTATTTCACGTCAAGCTGATGTTCGAACGGTTCTTGTTGGTGCGTATACGTGATTGTGACTGTACCTGCTGTTTCTCCAGGTCGTTGTTCCTCACAGCACTGAGCAGGCTCTTAGTGAAGCTCTCAAGCTCGTAGTATTTCTGTTTTTGGTTCTCTAGCTCGTGCTCTAGGAACTGCACTTCCTCATGCTGAAATGGAAAGATTTAAAGACGCGAAATATTCAACTTAATTCAGAGCTTGACTTCTTTGTGAGTTACAATGCCTTTCATTTAGCGCCACACTGACTCTTCAGTCCAGGCACTTCTCCTACATGCATGCATACACACAAATATAGAGCAGTGAAGCATGAACAGTTCAATTTGAGAAGAGGATTATGACTGCCGCAGCCAGTTTAGGCATAGTCAACAAAGCGCTGTCCTGCAATATATGTCATAGTTTCTGTATGTGTGTGTGTGTGTGTGTGTGTGTTCACCTTGAATTCCAGCAGGCTCTGCATTTGCTCCATGTCTGAAGCCACAATTACACCATCATCATCATCATCATCCTCATCGATTATCTCGATCTTCTGTTTAGAAAACACACACCACATGATTCATCAGTTAGTGAGATCAAATCATCGTGACTGGAATCATGGAGAGTGAAAAAGGGAAATAGACATATGACGTCTCAAAGGAATCTGTGACCCTTTTGGTAAAAAAGCTAGTTGATCAACACTTTTTTTTAGAGGACAGTGGTGACAGACAGTATTTTGTACACTATAGTGCTTTTGAGATGATGCAACGCTTGTGTCTGCTAAACACACAGTAGTTGAATAAAATACTGGACACACAAAGGTGAAAACTGCTAATATTCTTCTCATTGCACAATGTTGATTTAAAACGTTATTTGCCAAATATTGGTGTATTCTATTAAATGTTGAATCACAGGATTGGAGGCAACAAACTATCTCACAACACCATTTACTAAACACTCCCTCATTGACTATGCAGTGAGACAATGAATAATGAATAGTCAACTAAACAAACTTAATAAGCATCACACCAATTGAACATACAAACAATATGTATTGGACTGCACACTCAAAATGTAGAATAAAAATAATCTAATAATAATAGTAGATCCTTTTATATCAGACCCTAACCACTTGATCACACTTAATGCTTTGAATGTGTTCTCTACAATGGCAGTTTATTCCTTATCAAATGAAAGAATCCATCACCGTTCCATCAACCCTTTGCAGATGTATTACATCACAATCTAACTGTTGCATGTGCTAGATTTATTCTACTTATGTGTCATTTATGTAAGTTTGAACTAAACTGAATGTCGTTTTACCCTGGATTTTCCTAATTCACTGATGTTTTCATAATGATATAGTTCAGTAACCGATCAGTGTCAACTCAATATGTAAGTGACCAGGGATAATGAGAAAATGTGTCGGTGTGACTATATATTGGATTGATGATTGGTGAAATGTTGTAGCTACATGCCAATATAAGCTTATAATCTTAAAATTAGACTGCAGAGGGAATCTCAAAATGTGCATGCACAAGCATTTATATATTCTGAACGAGCCTTGGTCCATTTTATTTCAGTATGAACATTACCCCCAACAGCCTCCATTCCAAAGTGGTTGAATTTAATGAGGTTGTACTGTAATATCAAAGAAATAATGAAGTACCACATTATTGGCCAATGGAGCAGCATTACACATATCTGTTCCATCTTCTCCTTCTCTCTGGTACGAGTCATTGGTGCCATCTAGGAGAGAGAACACCAGATGAATGCCATGATATGTAGTTTATACAGAGGTTTGTGGGCATGTGTACGCATCACTGCCCTCACCTTCAGACAAGCAGAGAGATCCCCCGTCATTCAAGTCATCTCCAAGCTCAGGCGTTCTAAGCCCCTCCTCGTCGGGGCTAAGGGCCAACGGAGATTCGTTTCCTGGGGATGAGGTTGTGAATACAGCAGGCCCACCTTTAGGTGGAGGGATTTCAATGCCCATCAGGCGGTACTTCCTTCGTCGGTTACTGATCCATGTCTGCCAATCAGAAAGAGCAACAGATACTGCGGTATGTGATAAAGTAGTGACTTGAGTTGCTGGCTTTTAGGATGTCTGCTGTAAAAAAAAAAGGAATTCTAGGTTTATCAGCCAATTTTCCACCAGACTATTATGTTCAATGTGATGAATGTCTGTGTGAGTCAGCAAAAAGAAAAAAACGAAGCCTAGCCAATGACAGTGGAGCAGTTTTAAAAGGTTTCCATCACATCTTCTTTCCTTGTCGTCACACCTTCTCCCCTTTTGTGGACTGAATATTCTCAAATCTGTAACCTTGACTCGAATACCAATTGTCTTACTCTATTAATAAATAATAATAATAATTATGTGATAATCTTTTGCTCCCTATAGGGAAATTCTCTTTTCAATTATTCCCCTTCAGGGAGGTCAGAGTGCAGGGTCGGACACAGAACAGCACCCCTCAAGCCAGAAGGGATTCAATGACTCGCTCAACGGCACTTAAGCAGAGCAGATGTCTTGTTTTTTTCCTTCCACAGCTTTTCAGAAACCGGTGGAATGAAAGTGTTTTGGGGATTCCAACATGGATGCAAGTGGACTAATACAACCAGAGAACCTGAGAGTCAGTGTTCCTTCACATTTTCCTAATCTAAATTAGTTTCACATAGTTTTCCAGACCATAATTTTGGAATGATAGAAACATTTTGGTTGGTATTCAACATAATGTATCTTGATAGTGGCTGGGCAATAGGTCTGGTCATCACTCTATAGCTGAAGAGTATTCTTCTTCACAACAAATATCCTGGTATGTCAGATGACAGTGGGTCTTGTGTGTATCAGGACTGAAAGACTATATTTTCCACATCAGCATTGCCACTGTGGCCCTGAAGTATAATTCCATTACTTTTCTACAACTTCCCATAACTAAGTTGCGGCACTGCATGACCTAAAAATGTTACTCCTCCCTGGTTTGTAAAGTTGTTTTTTTTAGCTCAGAAAAATTTCTCAAGGGGTAAACAGTCTGGTTTCCACTACATTTGGGCTTGCTGTAGAGAAGTGGCCAGACAATGTAGAAAAACAGCTGAAAACCACCATCTAATGCAAGAAATGTGTGAAAAGGGTTGGAAAATACAGTCTGGTATTTTCCTGTAAACCCATTTGTAATATTCACTGACTTCCCCAGAGAATTTATCAAATTCACTGACTTTCCCTGTCTGGAATACACATCTCAAAATGCCATGATATTCCAGAAACTCCATTACCCAAAGTTTTCAATACCTGGAAATTACGAAACTAACCTTCCATAATTTGAGACTTTTCAGACTTTTCATTACTAACCCTGGAGCGGTAGTTACCTTGACTATCTCAGTGTCTACGTTGAGCTGGTTGGCTGCGGCGGTGATTTTCTCCCTGCAGACAGAACCCAGGCTGGTCATGCCTCGGTCCCAGTAGCGCTTCAGCTGGATGAGATCCCCATCGCTGAACTGGGTCCGATCCTGCAGCTGAACACAGAAAAATCTCTGCTCCACTACAAAACACGTACCCTGGTCCTAAGCAGACTCCCATCAAGTGGAAGGGAGTTTATCGAAGGTCTAGCTTGCTAACCTGCCCAACACAGTCCAACAGTAGAGTGAATGTGTAATAACCGTACAGAAACCTGTTACTTTTTAATGTTTTGCTCCTAGTTCAGATGTTCAATACCTTGTGTTAGGGCGGACTAATCAGTACTTACTGTCCTCTTCCTGGAGTTGCTGACGACCCAGGGGGCAGCAGACACACTGACTGAAGTCTACACACAAAGACAGACACAGCCAGGTAAGCCTCTGAATTCACTTCAAGGACACTGGCAACAACAACAGGACCTAACCTACCTGTGAGCTGGATTCCCCTGTAAGTGAGGTCTGTGTTGTGAGGGAGTAGCTGCCCTGGAGAGCTGTGTTGCTGTGAAGCGGTGCAGGTCTGGAGCTAGTCATAGGGGGGGTGTGGCTTCCTCTCACCACAGACAATTCAACCCCGGATGGGCTGGCTGACGTCTGCTCCCTATGGATGTGGGTCTGAGCGGCCATGTTTGCCAATTCCTCCTCCCTTTGCCACTCATCTTCTTCATCTGCAGTTTCCATGGCAATGGAGAAGTAGTGACTGGTGTCCAGAGGGTGGGGCACTGGCCTGTGACACTCCTGGCCTCTCCGAGTAGAAATAAGTCCTGGCTTTAGTACATCCACATCTGCCTTTTCTGACAGGGTGAAGACTTGCTGGATGCGGGGTGTTTGGTCGGAAGAAGGACCAGAGTTTTGGATTGGAAGGGAGACCCGAGCTTTCGGTGGGGCAGGCAGTTGAGGTTGGGGGTTCGAGTGAGGTCGGGGCTGAGGCTGAGTCTGGGATTGGGAGGAAGAGGACCAAGGGCGAGCTTGCACTGCACCATACTGCCTAGCCCAGCTGTGAGGTACCACCCCTGCCCCTGCTCCTGCACCTGCCCCTGCCTCCCCGAGGGAGAAACTCCCCTTCCTTGCTACAGTGTAGACTGAGGGCCCTGAGGGAGAGGTGAGGGATGGAGGCTTTCGAGGAAGTGAGGCTAGCTTGGAGTGGAGGGGGGAGGAGCTGGAGCTGTTCCTGCCGTGTAGTGACTGGTTAAGAAAAGATGAGTGAGCGTGTGCAGACAGCTCAGGGTCTGAGTGAGATGGGAGGGGTGTGGGTCTTGGTCGGGAACGAGGGACGGAGTTGAGAGAGTAGATCCCTGTCAGTATGACGTCATTATTGTTGTTGTTGTTGTTCCCACTGCTGAGGGGAGAGGAAGAAGAGGGAGAGGAAGAGGATGACGAGGAAGAAGGGAAGGACGAGGATGGAGGGAGAAGGTGCGCACGATTCTGGATGTTCCGAGCTGCAGCCATTTCAGCGGTTAGCATGGCTCCCGCTACCAGAGCCCCTCCTGCAAGGCTATGATTGGACAGAGCCCCTCCGGCCATTGTGTGATTGGACAGAAGTCCCCCAGCTAGTCCATGACTGGATAAGGAATGAGACATGCCTCCATTCTGGTCTGCCTTGGAGGCTAGCTTACGTCTTTTGTTGCCAACCCATGTCTGTAAGGAAAGGAAAAATAGCTCAGTAACATCACTATAAAAACAATCAGCAAAGCACTTGAGGGACTCGTTGAATAAAGTAGAGATAATAACTTGTGACTTTGCACTAGCAGAACTTCCCAAGGAAGAAAGCACAGCGGACTCAATCTCCTCATTCACTGCAGCATCACATGGGCGCCCCTCGTAAAAAACAGAATGGTGCAACACAAATTATAGGGAAGAGCTCTCTCTCTCTCTCTCCACTTCACAAAGACACACACACAGTTTATGACCCTACCCGGACCACGCTGAAGTCCAGTTTAGTCTCCTGAGCACATTGCAGTATTAGCTGGAAGCAAGCTTTGCTCTGGTTGGTCATTCCGTTATCATAGTAACGCTCCAGGATCCTCTGCTGTTCAGCTGTGAACACTGACCGCAGGTTCATCTGAGGGGAAACCACATGGATAAAGAACCCCACAAACCTAACACTACATAAGAACCCACTACCAATCAGACCCCACTGACAGAAGGATATACAGTTGTAGGAATCAGTTTTAGCTTTAATAAGGCAAGCATTCACTGTGACCCGATAACTTCATGACTCTTGTGCAATCTCTTTTTGGAGATGTTTTTGCAGACGATTTAATTCCAAAACACTTTTTGAAATATTTTGCTATCTGAAATTCATTTATCAATATTTCAAAAACCTCAAACCTGCAACTAAGATGACACATAATTATAACAGCAACCCATGTGCTTTGCTTTTACACCAGCAATCATTTTGTCAGTCAGAGTGTCACTTTTTCAAATGGCAGCTATCTCATTCTGGAATGCAACTCTTTCTATACTCACAGTCTGCAGGCCACGTCTCTCTGGCCACGCATCCATTCTGCTACTGGAGGGGAAGGGGGCAGCCATGCAGGCCAGAGCAAAACCTCTGCTCTTCTAGGTTTGCGCAATCTTGGTGGTACTCATCCTGGCTCAGTGCACATGACACCCTGTTGGGAAACCAAGGGGGGCGACATGGTGTTTAAGAGTGTATATGACAGGAGACGAAACTCATCAATCTAACTAACTGCGAGCACATTTCTGTAATCAATACCACAGGAGTCGAATGCTCTTTTCCAAGAAATTCAGTAACCAATCACAGTTTTGTCACACTGTTTACAGCTACATAACAATATATTATCATGTAATAGCCTATATTGTGAAACGAAAAAAGTAATAGTATCCACCGTGGATCTGTAAAATGCATCATTGTGTCAATCAGCTATGACTAACCAACTGTGTAACATCAATATCACAATTATCAAGCTAATATTATATGCCTAGGTTACAAATGATTGTTCTCCTTATAAATCCAATACATATTAATAGGGAAACAACTCTGTCATATGGAAATGTTTCTTAATTACAACTTAATTTCTGATATTGTGTCAAAATCATATGACTAGTTTTACATATAAAATCAAATATTTTTACGGCTCTTTTGACAACCAGCCCTATAGGGATAATACATGCAAAGCAGTTAAGCAGCCTCCAGCCAGCTTTGAGTACTTTCTAAACATATAAAGTTAATCTAAGTCTAGGTCAAGGCTTCCACAGGGAGATGAAGACTTCTAATGAGAACAAAAATCAGCCATAGCCGTCATTCAACATAATAACAAACGTGTATGGAAAAAAAAAATTATAAAAAAATGCAGCGACACCCAAAGATAAATATAAGACTTTTTGACATTGCTTTCAATACTTTTTATTGTTTTAAGCAAATAGAAATACTGATAACTGAGGCCAAATGTTATTGATATGTAATACACATACAAGTTCAGGCTAACCTGTATATTGCCAGGAAACCGAGTTGGAGAGAGCGAGAGTCAAGACAGCAAGACAGAGCTGTGAGTAAACATACAAAGTAAAGGCTGTTACAGATCGCTTGAAAACTGCGGTGGACAAGTTTGAAATACAGTTCGTATTAACGTTAGAGGTTTTGATCATAAACAATGTCACATACGGGAATGTTGTGCGACCAATAAGCATCAAGCAGGTTTATTATTTTGGCAGGCTGACTGCGCATGGCCACAGTCAATATGGAAACACTACGAAGCGAATTGGTGAACAAAATGTGGCTACGTCAGTTCAGTACGCCACCAGGGTAACAGCTTGGAGATTCAGAAATAGAAATACCACACAGGAAACGCATGCCATAACTTTACGACTGAGAGCCAGACAGTAAACAAACCGGGTAAGCGCTGTATCACAACAATGGCCACACAGACTACAGCCTACATTAGCTTGCAGGCCCGGGCGGCCATATCTAAGCTAGCATGTTAGCATTAGCATAGCTTTCCCAATGGATAGCTGCAGCTAAACTTTTCCTTCAAATCTCTGATTTCCCGACCCTGGCATAGTCACTCTCGCTGACCCCGGTCTCTAACGAATACGGACAAAAACAGGTCGACACATCGTGGCACGAAAAGTAAAATCACTTTCGTACGTACCCTTTTTGATGTCAAAATCAGACGAACGTTCGAATTCAGCAGATTTCTTCACCAGTCCCCTTTGCTAGACAATGAAATCAGAACGTCCGATCATCAATTCTAATCATGATTGTGACGTGTTTGCAGACAGGAGCCAATGGGAGCTCAAGATCATGGCTGTGACATTCGCAACCGGCTGAAAACTGAGCACCGTGGTCCCGCCCACCATTGACTTTGTTGAGGAGATGGCTGGGAGGAACAGGAGGAGGGAGGTCACAGCCGTGGAAGCGTGATAAACTTTGGCTGTGAAAAAATGTTTGTTTGATCACCTGAATAGGTCAAACTAGTCTCTTCTGAAGTTTTAGTTTGGTCTGCTACTAAAACTGTCTGTGTTTGTGTGCTTATAAACAGGAACTGTTCAAACACAGGAACTGTTCAAACACTTTCTAGTTTCACCATAGGTGGGGTTTCAGCAAAGGCCTGGTACATGCAATAGGGTCAGAATAGAGTCAGAATATAGCCTATATATATATATATATATATATATATATATGTATATATATGTTTAGATTTCCATTTTTTAACTTTTGATTAGGCTAGTTATTAGACTTTACCACAGTAACTAGAATATATAATATATATATATACATTTTAGGCATGTTTTGTTATTTTACATACATACATAAACATGTATAATTTTGATAAAGTATTGCATTATCATTATTACATCATTGTGTGACTGTTTTGTTCTAACTGAAACATATGTAGTACTGCTTGGAAAAAAAAATCTATTTTATTCTATTCTATTCTTAAACTAAACATAAAATTAGGCTACACCACATCTACAGAACTTGAGAGTGAATGCTTACTTAAGAGGTGTGTGTGTGTGTGTGTGTGTGTGTGTGGGGGGGGGGGGGTTAAGATTTGCTTATGCAGATCATGTATAAACGTTCCAGCAGCAATCCAAACCATTAGGCAAACTGGGCAATAAATGTTCTCTCCTCTAAACCAGGACGAAACAAACACTGACCCTTGAAAGGTACCTTGCCTAAGAAGAGAACATAAACACAACTAATGAGTGCCATATGTTTTCATTTATATGACTTCCCAACTCATTGCAGTTTACTTTGTGGAGCGACCCTATCTGTTTGAATGGGAAATATTCACATTAAAGCTACATGTCTTAGTTCACTTTCAGTTCAAAGAATGTGTTTTCCGTACTGTATCAGTTCAGTAATAACAATAAACATAGATCATCCATAATCTCTCTGTTTTGTTATGGTGTCCTGTGGTATGATTTCGCAAACTCTGGGTTGAGGTCCCAAATATGACATAGATGGCATATAATGGCATAGATGGAGGAGGGGGTGGGGGGGTCACCACATTTTCTTTTCATGTGCCTCATTTCCAGACCTAAATTTCATATGTGGGCCTATGTGGACTGAAATAGTTAAATACCGAACACGGTGTGCCTATAACACATTCATTGTGCCTGTATAATCTAGATATTGGCAAGTAGGAGTTTAGTTTCTTGCTCAAGCAGACATAGTGGAGGGTGTGGGGAGGATCAAACCTGTGACATGCTGTCAACCACAAGACCACATTTCCCCAGGACCTTGATATGATAACCACTACACTAAGGAGCCACTTAATACATTCAGGCATACAGCTATTAACCTCTCTATCTATCTATCTATCTATCTATCTATCTATCTATCTATCTATCTATCTATCTATCTATCTATCATGCTTTCTCTGTCTGTCTGCCTACCTATTTCATGTATCTGTCTCTCTCGGTGGGGCTGCTGTAATCCATGACGTCACCTGTGTGCCAGGTGCGCAGCAGGGGGCGCTGTTCCTCACAGCTGAGCACACGGAGCAGCAGCGCTTGACTGCCGATGCCGATTCCCCCCTTTTCATAGGTGGTGAACTTAGAAAATGTACTGACATAAGCCTACCTGTTCTGGTGATATAGCGCACGTGGGTCAACCACGCTGCCGCAAAATACCGTACAGACCCCACTCTTTTTCATCGACAGTTCTTTGTTTCACCAGGGGAAAAAAATCATAACGTTCCTATATATAGGGACTTGTAGTGTGTCTGTGGTATTCACTAGTGAGTTTATCGTGACCTTATCGCACTTAACAATGTTTTATCTACCTATGAATAATAGCCTCACGGTATTCCCATATTATAGTATTTTTTCTGTGATATTTGTCCTTTTAAAATTCATTAAAGGATTACTTGAGTTCTTTATAGTAAGGCTCTCTCTCTTTTTGTATGAGTGCGTGTGTGAGCGAGCGGGAGGGAGAGAGAGATCCTCCCTATATGGTGTGCGTTGCACCATTCCCTGGGTCTGTATTATGAGTGGTGGCCCTTGTGATGCTGCAGCGAGGCGGGCGGGAGGAGAGAGTGAGGAGAGGGGAGGGGTCGCTCTATCCCTCGCGCCCACCGAATCCACTTCTCACAGCGCGCGGCTGCTGGCGGGAAGGCACGAGAAAGAGAGAGAGAGAGAGAGAGAGAGAGAGAGAAGAGAGAGAGAGAGAGAGAGCGGAGAAAGAGGGGAGGGAGGGAGGGTGCGTGTGTGTGAGTGTGTGCGCGTGGATTGCACCACCGCATCCCGTTCACCGTTTCTGCAGGCGGCCATGCTCTGATGGAGAGAATAAAACTGACTACCCTTTCTTTTTCTCAGATTTATTCACCACCGTGTCATTCCAGATGTGACTGACAAGTCGTTTTATGTCGCCTGCATTGAGTCCTGTGCTATTAATCTCGGAGAGACTGTGACACCATGGCTTTGGTTATGGAACCTATAAGTAAATGGACACCAAAGCAAGTGCTGGACTGGATGAAAGGTAATTTGGATGGCATTCCTTTCATTGCATCAAGCTAATGATAATGATGGTGGTTGTGGTTATAATGAGGGTGATGATGATGGTGGTGGTGGTGAGCAGCGGAGGGCCACACTGCGTGTATGTGTGTTCAGAATAGCCTAATGTTAATCCAAACCTGCATGCTGATGTGTGATTTTATCTAACTGGCTATTGTGAGCGGGATTAAAGTAGGAGTAAAGTTAATGCGTTTAAAGCAGTGCAGTAAAATAGATGTCCCCAAGAAGCAGGGAGTGGAGGCTCAGCATTCTGTCATCTCCCCTGCTTCAGAGCGCACCCCTCGCCAAGCCAAGCCTATAGGCTGCTGCTGCTGCTGCTGCTGCTGCTGCTGACTCCATCATCAGCAGCAGCCTACAGAATAGCTCATCAATGAATCTGGGAGATTTCATCTGCTCTGCCAGTCAATGGCATGCTGCAAGCCTATATAGCCTATATGCAACGATCACCAGTTAATTGCTCTGTGTGTGTGTGTGTGTGTGTGTATGTGTGTGTGTGTGTGTGTGTGTGTGTGTGTGTGTGTGTGTGTGTGTGTGTGTGTGCGTGCGTGCGCGCGCGCGTGCGTGCGTGTGTGTGATTAATGTAGTTAGCTGCATGCACCCCCGCCCCCACCGCCAGCCGTACAGTCAGATCCAGCACCATGGACAGCGCACGGCTGCCTGCCATATAAGGCAAACGGACCGATCACTCGCTTTAACGTTGCTCTCTTTGCTGGCGCGGGAACCATCCCTTCAAACAGACAGTATGAATGAGTAATCACTAATCATGCGTGTGCGTGTGTATGTGTGTGTGTGTGTATGTGTGTGTTTGTGTGTGGAGGGTTTGGGGGGGTGGGGGGGTGGGGGGGTGGGGGGGTAGGAGCTGTTCTCACACACTCTCGGTCGACTATGGAGCTGTGAGAGAAACTGTGGTAGGCCTACTGGCCGGAGCGGGTGGGGGGGTGGGTGGGTGCTGGGGGGGGGGGTTGTCCCGCAATCCCATAGCTTCTGAGAATAACTGTACTCAAAAGAAAAATCACTGTAATGTTCCTATAATGTTCATATAGATACTTATGGTGTGTCTGCGGTGCTTAGTCAGTGGCAGTGACCCTATCGTACTTCATGGTATTATCTCCTATGGTTTTACTATTATTCTATATTATTCCTATAATATTATTGGGATTTAGAGTTTTGCTATGCTTTTTGTATAGTATCCCTCTGAAATTTGTTACAGGATTAGTTCCTTTTCGTTAGGATAGAGGACTGATCTCGGGGATTTGAAGCCAAGGTGGTCAGCAGACCCTCAGGGGGATATGGTGAGGATGTATTTGGGATGCGTTATGTTGACTGATCGTGATGATGTTCCTGGTTTCATAATTGCCCTCCTCAGCCACAGTCAGCAGCCGGTGGAGTTATGGCTTCATCCTCTGATCCGTGGAGTGTTCACTTGGAAAGCTTTGCTGCTGCACCGTTCATTAAGAGAGGGCAGAGGCAGAGTTGAAATTTGATTGGAAGTTTCATTAATAACAAGCCAAGTGTGATTAGAGTTTTGTGGCATGGAAATCGCACTCGCAATGTGGGTTTTGGGTTTTTTATTTGATGACACAATATGAGTGACCTATGGACTAAAGCATGAGCTAACTCTGAGGGGTTATAAATGTGCAGATAGACAGTGTTTCCAATACATTTAGGTTGTGTGAAACAATATTATTTTGTGTATTTTGAAATTTTTATCTGGCAGATCTTTATTTGGCAGTACTTTGTGGCAGTGATCAGAGCTTTTAAAGAGAAAAATGGCCTTTTCAAAACCTTTTTTTCCCCATTTGAAGCTAAAACACTTAGCAACTTATTGCTACAATGTTAAGCTGATGAGACTTTTCTATGATTTAAAATATTCTGCTTCTTACACCAGTACATGCAGCCAGCTTAGGGCCAGTAAAGGAAGAGAAGTTGAGTTATGAACCAGTCAGTCTCAGTGGGCATATGTTATGGGACGCCATGTGCCAGAAATAAAATCCTGGTTGTGGACGGGATATCTCCACACAGGTAATCCCCTGACTTCCCTTCTCTTCCAGGCTCCCAGGAAAATGAGGTTTTGAACTATAAGAAACACTGTATACCACATGAGGACACTCACATGAGTAAGACAATACAGGTTAACCCCGAGACCCAAGCATTGCTTTCATGGTTAAAAAATGAAACAATAGATTAAAAAATAACTATTAAGAACGGTTTGCTTTTGTCTTCAAATGAGGAACAGATATAATTTAACAACTACCTTCATTCCAGCTGTCATGTTCCTCAGTCTAAAACTGTGGTCTTATTATGAAATTGGTACTGTGGCAACTGAATAAAGTCTTACAGTTTTACTGAAAGATTGAGATGAGAAAGTGGAAAGACATCATATGGAGATTTAGTAGATGTATGGATTTGGAAGGGTTTCATGAATCAATCCAACGAGTTGAATAAAAAGAGATAATGGGATGAAGAACATAATTATTTATAGAGAAGTTTAAGGTAATTCAGTGCATTGAAACAGACATTCAGGACTGCCATCTTCAGTGAAGTGAAGACAATGAAATTTTTAGAGCAGAAATGATTTTGGTTATATGAAAAGTGTACACATTTGCAACAAACTCTTAAAGGCGATTCATTTCACCTCCTCAGCATTGACTTGCTTTACTGCCACATTCTCCTGATTGGTCTTCCAAAAAGAAATCTCCCAGCCTCTTCCAGAGAAGAGCTTGGGCACAGTAGAGTCTTTTCCTGAGACTTTCACCAATGTCTCACGAGCCGGTGGGTAGGTGGAGCCCCTCCGTCTTCCCGTGGGGCTTCTAGACCCTCAGTGGCAGGTCTATATTCACATAAGGTCTTATTTTCTCATAAATGAGGTACAAGGCAATAGGCTACTATTAATCTGTACTCTTAAAAAGGCCTTGCTATGGCCTGTTTCTGGAAGTTCCTCATCTCTCTCACACTCATTCAAGGGGCCACATGACCTTTTTGGGGGCCAGTGACACCGGGATCTCCTTTAGAAGCTTATAAGTATTTTGGTGATTTCTCTTACATTCCATAGAGATAAAATTACTCTCAATGCACACAGACGTGAGACAAATTGGTGTGAATGGTAAACAATTGCCCTCACCTACACCGTTCACATAACGATTATTATTTTCTTTTGTGGAGGGGAGGGCCAACTTGCCATTGAGGTATTTGTTTGCTTCCCTTACAGAAAAAAACACATGCATATTTTGAATGTGGAAAAATCCCATGTGAAACACATGACATCACATGGGCAATATGTGGAATGTGTGGTTTTGGAACATTTTCAGGTGCTCCACATGTGGTTTTGGAATATTTTCAGGTGCTCCAGATGATTACATGTGATAAAATGTGGAAAAACATGTCATCACATGGGAAATTCATGTGGTTTTTCTGTAAGGGTTGTTCTTCCATACTGTGGTAGAAATGTTGCCCTTTATTTTTGCCCTTTATAGTTGTCTATAGTTGTCTCAATATATAACTGGGCACAATGGCAGCACCTTTAGCTGAATGATGTGCTCTTGCACTATCCACAAAACGCTCGCTTACAAATTTGAAACTGATATTATCTTTTTCCCACGGCGCAGCCGAGGGCATCACGAGCCAAATTCAGGTCAGGCAGTCAGTCAGTCAGTCAGTCAGTCAGTCAAGTAAACCTTATTCGGGCTTTAGTGAGATGTCTCATCACCTCGCTGATGACGCTGACGCGACCTGTGCGTGCAGTCGACGTCATCATCGTGGTAGTAGTAGCTGTAGCGCCCGGCTCCAAAAAGCTGTGTTTTGTGAAAGCGGAGGACTTTATTTAAGCAATATCACACGAGAGGGAGTGCTGTTGTACTGTATATCAGCACGGCTGTGATTCGGTCGTAGATAATCACAGCCGTGCTGATATACAGTAACGTTATAACAGCACGACCTCAAGTGTGATATTGCTTTTATACAACAGTTGTATAAACAAAGTTATTCATCAAGTAATGGTAATTTGAGACAACAGATGATTTTTGTCTGTTATTTGTCCCCGCCAACAAAAACAGTTCCCTCAGGATTCCACTACCAAGTGTTGCCAAGCAACAGGTAAACTGTTTCCCGACTGCAAGCTAGCTAGCTACTTTGAGGTTAGCACAGACGATTTCAGCTTACTTTCTTCCCAATCTTCCGCCTCGGCCGACCGTTCATAATTAAGGTCAAATGTATCCATATTTGCGCTGTCGCTACTAGGTGCGAATGAAGTTAGAGTTTTGTGTAGACGTGTACTGGGAATATCTGGTAAGCATTTGTTTGTTGCACAACACTGTATTGTCTGCTAGAAGTGCTAACCAGCTGGTTAGCTAGCCAGCTACTCAGCTAACGTCAGATGACGTTGTCATGATCCGCTTTTTATTTCTCCTCACAAGAAGCGCTCCAGGCAGAGCTTTCTCCACACAAAAAACGCTATGTGTGAACGCTGCCTAATCAAGGTTACATTAGAACACCTGTGAAGCGGAGTGATACATACAGTACAGCGTCCCAGTGCTGTTATACTGTATGTCAGCACTCATGGAATGCCTCTTGTCCAATCAAATTGCTCGACCGGAACTAACTGTTGTATAATGAAACATTTATGGTGGCGTGTACATGATACTAAGCCCAAAGACACTCAATGTAAGTTTGAGCCACCAAGGACACGGAGCTTTTGACGTTTAAAAGGCGCATCAACCGGTGAGTATCTGAGTGCCCAGTTGCATGAAAAACCTTAGATGTCAAACTTAGGTTTGTCCCTTTAGGCAAATAATTCCCTGAGGCCAGCGGTTTCTTCAGGAGCATTGCATGAAGACCCTAAAATGATCTCCTCAGCTAAGGGCTTGTATTTAGTGTTTTACAGCAGTTTCAGCTAACGCAGTCGAGTCCCTCGTTACCGTGGCAACCGCTCTGCGCGCTCTGCAGAGGCTCGGCAGAGATCGGTATTATTTTGAAACATCTACAAAACTCACAACTCCCCTTGCAATTTCATCAAAGTTTACATTTTTGTGACACCAAACCATGTCATAGATACTTATTTCATGCAGACTATGTATCATTTTTGTGTACTAGAAATAGACTGGCTGCAAGCTAGCTAATGGGAAAATGCATTGAACAAGCTGCTAGCTTGGTGGATTTCAGTCCTGCCAACAAGAACGCTGGAAGCATATTTGGCTATCTGGCTAGCCAGCCTAAAGCCTCCTACACATAAAACATCATTTTCTTTGACTGTAATATTAATTAATTTAAAAATAATAGCAATATAAAAATGGCACAAATACATAATAGACCATGGGAGGCCCCTTAACATTTAAGGAAGGACATTCCCTTAAGTGCAACCCATCAGCAATAATATAAGGATGACTTAAGGATCTTTCCTTATCTGCAGATTTATCTAAGGATGTTCCCTGAGGGGGAGATAAGTGGGTTTTGTGCAACTTGAGTTTAAGGTGAACCTTAACATGTTAAACCCTAACCTATCTATGCCATAGCTGGCTAGTCACGTGGCACAGTGGTTCAACAAGTGATTTTCCCCATGTTAGCCACCGATCCAACTTCATTCTACTGCTGATTACAGCCGATCTGTATAAAGTAGGCTTATTAGCTTCTACAGGGTGAAGTAAGGCCCCATTGTGTGATTGCTATAATCAGTGATTGTGAATGTTTCAACCTCTATGTTGAAAAATATGCTTTTTTATCGTCAGACATGTACATTTCCATGACACCTACTTCAATACCCATAAGCCTCGCCAACTTCTGACCAATCACTCGATCACAGCAGTGACACAGTAGCTAGCTATGTGCTCCATAACAGCCATAGTATCCTAATACCCTGCACGGCTGTTTGTCCCACTGATTAAGTTTGATACACAGTTCTTTCAAGCGTTCACTCTTGGGGAATCTGTAAAATGAAAGATTTTTCTCGCAAATTTCTGAGTTTTATTTCTTGCGAATTTTCAACTTTAATCTCAGAAAGTCTGAGTTTTTTTTCTCACAAATTTCTGACTTTGATCTCCCCCCAGCTGCAGTAAAAAAAATTCTAAATCTGGGTGCCACAAATGAACGGCCAAAACACTCTGGAAACTTGTTGTCATTGGGATTATTACATGATTAGCCAGCTCCATATGAAAAGGAAAATATTTCAATAATTTGATTTATCTAATTTGCTGGGCAAGGAATGTTTAATTGCAGAATAGTAAATTGTCCAATTAGCAGTCCCCTCAAATTTAAAAATATTGCTGATCATACTACAGATGACAAATTTGTTGACAAATTTGAGTAGACACAACTGGATCTCAAGACACTAGATGTGGCAATTTTGAGATTGATCAAATTATCAACATTTGGTGATCATGTATATGAAATGTTTTATCTAAAATATGTTATGTCCACCGGGCTAATTAGGTTTCTCATACCTTTGGAGTTTTACATTTGATAGAAATTCAAAAAATAAGGTAGAGTTCTTTTTGACTGTTGATAATCGGTGTGTATATTTTCAGTATTTTAGATGTACACAATACATGTATTTAATTTCAGTTTTTGCCACTTGATTTTTTGTAATTTATTTTGTTACATTATTTGAAGGGATATGCATTTTGTAAAGTATATTTTTTTCTTTATATTGACACTTCACCATTGAATTAGCTTCTTAAGTATTCATGTTAGCCTTGTGAGATTAACAGCATCATCTTGGACTGTTATAAGATAGCCTGGATGATAGAGATCCTATCGAATCTAGGAGCTGACAGTATCAGGCCTCCAGACATTCATCAGAGGGACAGATTTAGGACTGCACTCTCTCCTTGGACCCCATCCTTCACCTGCAACACAAAAAAGGGAAAATAGCAAAGCTACACAAACCTTATCCTGATCTTGTAGATAACAAGGCTTGTTCTCACATGCCCAGCACTGTCATATTAGAGAGTATGGACAGAAAGGAAGGATACTCTGCAGCCTTGTGGAGAAAACCTCAAACGGTCCCAGCCTGGTAAAAAACCTGACACAGCTAGCTACCAGGCCTCGCAGACTACTGTATCTCTCGCTGCTGTGGAAGTACTGCTCCAGCAGCAGAACACTGGTGAGGCTCACAGAAAGATGACTCATCAGCGTTTGTTTTGATTTGAACGCCCACACTGGAGGAGTTTCCTCTATGTGTGTGTGTGTGTGTCTGTATGGGTGTGTGTGCGCGCAATTCGTGTGCAAATTGTGACGCTCACAGATCTGTGCCTAATGTGTGAGGAAACAAAGAAGACGGGACTGTTTCTCAGCTCCCGGCGTTGTATAGCTACCTTATACGATCACCGCATGCTTTTGGGCATCTGGTATACCGGCTGATGGCAGATGCATACAAACCTAGAAGAGAGAGAAGAGAGATTCAGTGCAGTACAGTTTCCTGCAGTAATCCCTTTTTCTCTTTCCACGCTGATGTGTTGGGACCAGACCCTCAGAATGTGAGACTGAAACTCCAGCATGGAGCGGAGTAATTAATGTATGATCTGGGGCATTTGAAATTGAAAACAGTGAATGCTATCATGTGTCATTCCGTGCAGGGGGACACTGTATGACTGTGAGACCATGAGATGT
This sequence comes from Centroberyx gerrardi, assembly GCF_048128805.1. Lineage (NCBI taxonomy): Eukaryota > Metazoa > Chordata > Actinopteri > Beryciformes > Berycidae > Centroberyx > Centroberyx gerrardi. The sequence continues at coordinate 16,720,098 of NC_136012.1, read as the reverse complement.
AGAAATTCAGATGAATGTCAGCTTCAGCTCTGTTTCAACTTCAGCTCTGTGTTACACATAGAAATATGTAACACAGGTCAGAGATGGCCAATAAGAGAAAGCGTGTCTCCTCTATGCCTAACATTACAATGAGAAATGGTTCATTCCACTGTGAGAAGAATCCCCTAGATGTTATGTGGACTCCCGGGGTGTCCAGGACCATGTTTACTGCCATTCCATACTGTGTCCCCCGATTTAGTCTCCTGCTGACATGGTTAGAAAGTCGGTGTTGGAAAACACACTTCCCCTGGCTCTGACTGTGTGCTTGTTGTAGTTTCAGCTGCATTAAAGATTAAAAAGCGTGGCTTATTATGGGGAAACACAACACACACACACACACACACACACACACACACACGCACACATTTTCACCTTCATACACAAAGAAATGCAGAGAAGCATTTGCACTCATATATTGTGTATGGATGCACACAGACACACAGACACACACACAAGTGCACACACACACACACACAGTGGAATGCACATGTTCAGTGAAATATAGTGTATATGTACACAGACATGTACACAAGCACACACACACACACACACACACACACACTGGAGCAGCAGCTTTAAGTGGGGCATCGGTAGTCATGGAAACCAGATCTGATCGTGTCGGAGTCACAGCACATGTCATAAGATGGGGAAGAAGCAACACACACGCAGACGCCCAATCCACATCCTGTATGCCTCTAATACACATTTACACACATAGTGAGGCACATATGCATGCAGCACTTGCACACACACACATCCCCTCCTGATTCATGGCCCCGAGCAGAGAGAGAGAGAGCGGAGAGAGAGCGAGAGCGGAGAGAGACAGAGAGAGAGCGGAGCGATGGATTCAGAAATGGGGAGGTGCAGAGCAAAAACGAGAGAATGCATGAGAGGAGTAAGATGGGGGAGGAAATGAGGGAGTGTGGAAGAGAGAGGGAGGGCATGATGGAGAAAGAGAGGGAGAGCGGAGCAGTGGAGAGAATGAGAGATGCAGCGGGCATCATATCAAAGCACCCTCTCTATCCGGCCGTTCGGACAGAGAGGCCTGTGTGTGCGTGTGTGTGTGTGTGTGTGTGTGTTCACGTACATGTTTTACTGGGTTGATTCTGCACCTGTCGTGGGAGCTGCAGCTTTAGGACCGTTCCATATATTAACTTAAAGGATCACACAGCTGAATTAAAGGTTCTACTACTAGCCAGGATTTTCTGAAGATAAGGGTACGTTTCTGTTTAGCTGTTAGCACACTAAGCTCTCATACTGTAAAGCTAGTTGGTCTGCAAAAACTCAAACCAACAGCTAGGTCCACAAAATCCTTCAAAATCAATCATTCATTTTCTAAGGAGCAACTGCAAGCTGTTCTCGGTTCAGTGGGTTTTAGGCTTTTTTAGGCTTTGACAAAATGTTCATGTTGACAGAAATCATTTAGTGTAGCAATAAGAGCTAATAACAAGTTCTGTATTGTGATTGTGATGGTGTGATGGCGACGAGGCTAGGTGTGAACCACAACCGAGAAAAGTTTTCTTCAAAATGGTGAACATACATAGGAATTAAAAAAGAAACCAAGAATCCAATTGGTTAGAATTGGTTGAAATTACAAATCAACCGTTCAAAACCAAAGGAATAATATTCTTAAATTAAAATCCCCTTTAAAATAGTTGGCTGAATGTCAGCATATGAGCATATTAACAATGAAATCATTGTAGATATCCTGTGAAAAACCTGTAGCTTTGTCGCTCCACCTTTATACAAGCCTTCTCCTCTTCCCAGACTCGGAAAGGGATTTGATTGTATAGATAAAAGGGTAGAAAGGGCAGATTTAAGGCATGTAAGGCAAGGTTAAAGATCATGTTACCATCATATTATCATTCTTTTAATATGACTGTAGTCACTTCAGATTCTCTCAGGTCAACTAGCTCCTCAGCACTGCCTCTGAACTCCTTGCAGCTTCCAGTTTGACCCTGTCTTCCTTTTCCCCACTCCTTCAGATTGCCTCTTGACACCTCCTGCTAGCTGGATTTCAGAGAGGAGGCGGCGGTACACTTGAAGGCTTATGTACCGGGGAGCTAAAATGCCACGCTCTTAAGAATATTCTGTCATGATGTGATGAATATTTCACAGTAGGAATATTTTTAGTGAGTGTTGCGTCTTTTCTTTGCACTCACCGAAGCACTTACTCCAGCTGGAAACTCACAGATGGCGGTAAGGCGGCGGGACAGAATTCTTTGCTGCCTGCTGCCACTCTTAGCCCAGGCCGCACTCTGACCCGAGCCCGGTCTCCAAGGAAAAGCCCAGCACAGTTTTGTCCGTCTGATTTCAGATGATGTTAACGGCCACGTGGCAAAGTCACGGCTCTGACGGTGTTTCTATTGGAGCCATATTCTGCTGTAAATGCAGTCTTTTTTATTGTGGCCTTCAACAATCTCTCAGTCAGCGTGTGGACTGCGTATGTAGGCTACAGTTTGTGCGTGTGTGTGTTTGTATGCGTATGTGTGTATTTACAGAGAGTGTGTGTGCTCCTTAGCCCAGCATCAGTGCCGTGTCCTGAGGGGAAGCAACTGCTGATCCCTCACTTCTGCTTGAAGGCCTCTCCTCCTCTGGTCGCCTGGCAACCCTCACGTTTGCGAGGAGGAGGGGCTTATCTTGCCCAGGAGAGAGAGAGAGAGACAGAGAGAAAGATTTGGGCGAACTGTGTGAGCTGTGGATGAAGCTGTCAAAATGAGATGCTTGGGCTAGCCTCACTGCACAGGGGTTCAGTGATGGTCGGGACCATGGGATCACTCCATGTTTCTCATGGAGACAACTCAATTTAACATGCTCAAACTCTGTGTATCCCACATGGGGCAATGGGCACAATATGAGAAGTGTAAAATTGAAAAACCTGGACCTATGCATCTCAAAGCATTATAACACTCAGAAAAAAACAAAAAAACAAGACAGTTGACAGTTGACAGAAGCAAAAATTGAGTTATGAAGTGCAATTTAAAGTGCAAAGCATGAGGACAGGATGCAAGCAAAAGCCCTAGTTCAGCAAATACTGTTCAGTATTAAGTTACTGAAACACACACTGACATGACTACTGTAAAAGCTGGTGTAAACACAATCCCAACTATCTATGGATAAGCTATGATAAAATAACATATTCCCAAGTCTGTAGTTCCCTGGGGAAAGGAGCATCAGCTTATGACGTGATTACACAGAAAGACACTTTGGACATTATTCATGCAAATGACTTTTTGTTTGTTTCAGCTGTGCGCAGGCTATGATTTGTTTGACTCTTATTACACTACATGGCCTACTTAAGCTTAAGGTCAGTTTTCATCTTTCCTGCAGTTACTGTGAATGCAGTAAACAACTTGATGTAAGAAGACATTTTGGTGGTGAATAGACATTTGTTGTGGCCTGATCTTGACTAATTATATCTACAGAATTTTAATATCACCAACTGTCTGGCAAGGTACAGTACAGATGTATCTGACCCCTGTGTTAGTTTGTGTGCGTGTGTGTGTGTGTGTGTGTGTGTGTGTGTGTGTGTGTGTGTGTGTGCGTGCGTGTGTGTGTGTGTGTGTGTGTGAACACCATGTGCTATTTCCAGCTGGCATATGAACTGAGCAGATGAACCCAGATCAGCTGTTTGTCCTCCAGGGGAGGCATTCTGACTCATTTGATTGGCTAGCAGCTGTGTACAACTATGTGTATATATATATATATGCATGTGTGTGTGTGCGTGTGTGTGTGTGCATTCCTGCGTGTGTGCATGCATGTGGGGTGTGTGTTTGTGCAAGTGTGCATGCATTTATCCACACATGTATTTGTAAGCATATGCATTTGAATGTGTATGTGTGTTTGTGTGTGTGTGTCTGAAGGCTTGTGCTTATTTAGATGACAGTGACAAGGCTGGCCTTGATATAGAAACACTTCAGCTGAGTCTGACCTGTGTGATGGCAGCGGCTTCCTCCCTCACAATGAAATCATCATTGCATCACGAAATATTTGAAGCAACAAAACCCATCAAACCTGACGAGAGGGGCCTCTAAACACATTGCCATTCTGTGCAGGCACCCATCTTCTCTCGCTCTGTGTGTGTGTGTGTGTGTGTGTGTGTTGGAGAAGTAGGCCATGGCTATAGTGAGAGGCTTTCCCAGAGGAAGCGGTGGAACCCAGGCAGCCCAGACCTCTTTGATTCTTTATTCATCACCTCTTTATATAACAAGAACTTGGTGGAGGCTGGAGGAAGGAGAGGAGAAGACAGGAGAGGAAAGGGGAGCAACAATTACTGACTGGACATCAGGAAGAGGATGGCAGTGAAGCGATGAGTAGAATAATGAGGACGAGTGTGAGGATGTGATTGTAACTGCACTGAATGTTAAATCAGCATTGAAGATACTTTGTCGTCATATCACAAATATGGATAGATATTACATTTGTGATATGATGACGTAAGTCATTGTGTACCAGATAGTATGACATTGCTGCTACTAAAAAAAGTGCTTCCATCCTTCAGAAGGGGAAGCAGGGATGTAGGTGGGGAGGTTGAGAGGAGGAAGGGCAAACGTAAGAACAAGGGAGTGGCGGAGGAGAAGAGACGGAGGTGTTGGTGATTGGTTTGAAACGGGAGGCTCACCTCCCTTAGGAGTGGACATAAAGACTTCCATTTTGAGAAATAGCCATCTCTCTATCTTTTCTTTCTCTCTGCACGCGCCCTCTCGTTCCCTCTCTCTCTCATAGTGAGGGTCGGGAGTCACATATTCAGAAATCCTAGTTATTAGCTGCAGGGCTCTTTCTCCCTGCTCTGCCTCCATGTTCTCTGCATGGCTGTCTCTGCTCCTAGCTGTTGGCTAGCTTAAACAATCTGTACATTCATTCTCTTCCTCCTCCAGCTCCACTTGCACATATCAATGCCCACACTACTGATGATTTGAAATATGCTAGACTATTTTTCTCCTGTAGTAAAACATTTTATAGTCGCAAGCAATAAAGTGAAACAAGTGATATAATCTTGGAATAAGGCAGGGCACTTCACTTTATTCAAGATAATGTCACTTGTCCCAATAAAATTCTCATAAAAAATGGAACTGTTTTGAAACAAATTTTCACAGATTTATTAAGTTTGTCTCAATGAAAATATGATATTTAGACTATGACAGTAAATCATCATTTCAACAGTCCCTTACAGAACAACCACATGAATGTAAAAATGAATGATCACATGTGAACTGTCCCTGTGATTATACTGTATGTGTGAGTTCATATTTAACATGCTAGCCACATGAGAAAAAACATTATTCTGCATGTGGCTAGCACATGTTACATAGGACTTTTAACATGGCCTGCATAATGATAAAGACCAGATTCAGACCCAGGACGTTGCTGTTGCATGGTACAGTATGTGCTGCAGCCAACAGAGACACCGTCCCATTGGAGGTGATCATTGTTTCTCTTTAAATTATAAGGTTGATTTCTACACGTTATCACAGTCATGAAGATACAGTGTCACATTACCTTAATCATTCTGAAAGTGCTTACATAATTTCACATGTCATTTTCATGGTGTCACATACCAAAACATGTACTTCACATGTGATCATAATACCCTCCTATGTGATAACATGATATCACATAATATGACATGTGAAACATATGTTAATGTATGTGGAATTCATGTGGTTTTTCCCATAAGGGGTATAATCCATTAAACAATTTTCACTTCCAGTGCTATAATGCACAACCTCCTACTGATGTGTTAGATTTAAATGTGTTCTGCCTCAGCTGTGCTCTGTGTAACAAGACTGTTGGCCCGTGCGACTCAGTGCAACTGTGGTCTTATATTTTGTCTATTATGTCCCATGGCATAACAAGAGAAAGATGCCTCTTGCTCATCCTTTGTTAGTTAAGGCATTCACACATGACGCCTGGGTATATGTGTGTGTGCGTGTGCGTTCGTGTGTGTGTGTCTGTGTGTGTGTGTGTGTGTGTGTGTGTTAATGTCTGTGTGGTGACTGTGTGTTAAGGTGCTACCACACTGTCTGCTCTCTGTCAGCATTGCTTCCCTTGGGCATCAGTGTTTTCCTCACAGCTCCAGTCGGCTTTAACAACGTGCCTCCACAGGGGCAGTCGAGACCCTGAATAACAACAGCAGTTGTAATTGTGTTTGTGTGTGTGATTGTGTTTGAAGTGTGTGTTTACGAAGAGAGAGACGAGGGTTTCTGCGTGTGTGTGTGTGTCTGTGTGTGTGCGTGTGTGCATGGATTTGCTTGCTCTCATGCGTTCTTATTTCATGTGTGCTCTTTTTCAAGAAGGCTTGTTCATTAGGTCTGTGGGGAGGTGTGCTTTCTGCTGACTTTGTTTGGTTCAAAGCCTGAGGCTCTTACTAATCAATAACAACCAGGACCCACCACATCTATGTGCATCTGATGGCCTCTCTGTATGGCAGGGAGCCACAGCTAACAGAGAAAATGGAAGTCAATACATCCCCCGCATGTTTTTAAACATTTTGGACACACCCACCATCAGAATATGCATGAAATTCTATTGTGCCAACTGTCAAAACATTAAAAATGCATTACTTGTATTCTCTTGTATGTGCAAGGCAGTGGTAACAGAGGAAATCTCATTACCGGGGTATGACCATCGTCGGAGATCGGCGAGCCAAGCCAGCAGATGTGTTTTCTAGGTGACACTTACGAAGTTGCTAATGGAGGATTGAAAATATCTCTCGCTTGTGACCGGTGTTTCTAGTTTTTGTTTCCATTTGGCAGAAGGAGACACACTTTTGCAGTGCGCTTTTGTGTGGGTGTTTGCACTCATGTCTGAATTCTGCTTTAGACAAAGAGATGCATCTAAATGCGTCAGGATTCAGTGTAGAATGTGGCAAGAATTAAATCATTTTTAGCATTTCTATGTATCAGTGTTTCCTACAGAAGTTTTATTTTGTTTTCCTGGTGGAGTGGGAAGCCATCTGAAACACCATTTAGACCATAAGACACTTAAACTCTCCACCAAAAATCTTTAGGTTGCCAACCTGCATCTTCTGAGGCTGGCCAGCGGATGCCACATATACGGTGATAGGGGAATGATCAGTATGGATTAACCTGCATCTATATGTGTGTGTTGTTCTCCTCAGGTCTGGACGACTGTCTCCAGCAGTATGTGAAGAGTTTTGAGCGGGAGCAGATGGGGGGAGAGCAGCTGCTGCACATCACCCACCAGGAGCTGGAGGAGCTGGGTGTCACCAGAATAGGACACCAGGAACTCATCCTGGAGGCTGTCGACCTCCTCTGTGCGCTGGTCAGTCCGCCTCTGTTATTTTCTTACCTTCCCTCGCTCCTTTCCCCTCAAACAAGAATAATTTGATCATTCACCGTTTGTGTATTTGTATGTACGTCCTGTCCTATATGTGTGTGTTTTTTTTGTGTGTGGTAGGGTTGGTCAGACATATTGGTGCATGACTATTATGAGCCAAAATTCACCTTTCACACACAAATTGGTATGTATACATTTTGACTATCACATAACCAAAACAAAAAGGAATTGGCACAACCACAAAATACTATACTGACACTTTTTAAAAAGGGGCTATTACATACAAATAGCCAGTATGCATGAGTATTTTAGAATTCTTTTTGAGTCTAGGGGGGCTGTATGGATGATAATAAAATAATAAAATAAAATAATAATACACACTTTAGTGGTCAATTTGCTCTCTGTGCTGCCCTTTGCTAGAATCACTCTATGACAGCCACATTTGAGTGACACTTTCCAAGGAGATAGATCATGCAACCAGCAAATAAACTCTCATAGGTAGATAGGTTTATATATCGGATGTTGTTTATTCCCCCCCATCAGTTATTGATATTGGTTTAAGAAATGGCTAAAAAATCCTCTATCAGTTGGGCCCTACTGTGTGTTTCGTCTTGGTCAGTGCTGGCTGTGTGTGCAGTGGCCCTGCTCAGGATTAGGGAATTAGGGGGAATTAGGTGCTACTCTCCCTGAGAGAGAAAAAGAGAGAGAGGAAGGGAGAGACAGTGAGGAGAGAGAGAGTGAGGAAGAGAGAGAGTATGTAGAGAGAGTATGCAGGATGCACCTTATCTCCCAGGCACACATGGCTGGATTAGTTGGGGCTGTATGAATGTGAGTGTGTCAGTCTGTGTGTGTGTGTGTGTGTGTGTGTGTGTGTGTGCGTGCGTGCGTGCGCACACTAATCAGCACCACTTCTCATTCAAACGTTCCAGCATGGGAATGAGTGTCCCAGAGCAGCACTCACCATATGTCCTGGAACTGGACACACACACACACACACACACACACACATACTCGGGCACTAGGGGATGCCAGGTATCCAGACAAGGTGAATCAGTAGAAGTAGAGCTGTGAGTAGTTTTGAGGGTGCTGAGGAAAGCAAATCTCAATTGACCCCCTACTCCTCATCAGCTGTACTCCCCAGGTAGAGGAACAGTACCAGGTAGTGCCTGTAGAGAATGTGGAAACATGGATAGTAAAGAGAGATTCACCAGCAATGCCATCCATCATAAGAAAAAGCAAAACATGGTTCACTTGGCCCAACTGTTCAGACTTTCTTTTCATCATGCGGTAGAGGAGGGAGCTTCTGCAGACCTGGATCAATGCGAGTTTCAAGCGTTGACTGAGCTTTCAGTCTCGCTGTAAATGTGGAAAAGTCCCTTCTTTTATGCCTATGTAACCGAGTTTTGCCTGAAGCACCTATGCTAAGTAAGTTTCTGCGTGTGCAGTGAATCTCCCACATTAAAGAATCTGCCTTCACAGGGTGAATTTGCGGGGTTTCTGCAAGATGTGCTGGGAAATGAGCGTAGTTTAAGAATAGGATGACTCTTCATTCCAAAATCTGAATGGACAGGCTTGCATAAATGTGAAACATAGGTGTAATACAGGTATATTATACTTGATAGTGTGATAACTCTTTGTTTTACTAGTAGTCAGACCACAGTTTTGCTTAGTGTTATAACACAACATTATTCTGTCATCTATTTGCAAAGGATTCATTGTAATTTGCCACTGTTACATACATACATACATACATACATACATACATAGAAAATGTGCATAGCTAGCATGTTCTGTAATAAAAAAAAATCTGTAAACAAAACCTAATTAATGACATTTCTGTGCATGAAAGTCTCAATCTGGGATTAAAAGAACATGTATTATTAAACCTATGGATTGCGGGTGAGTATATAGGTTAAATTACACCCAGCAGGTCAGTGTCTCTCCTGCTAGATATGAATATAAACTTGCTTTGAATTTCTGTAAGGCCTTTAGCATTTGATGCTGGGTGAATCCGACCCATTAAAGGGTAACTTAGGTATTTTTCAACCTGGACCCTATTTTCCCATCTTTTTGTGTCTAAGTGACTAAAGGGGACAACAATTTTTGAAATTGGTCTAGTGTTGAGCGAGATCGCTTCAGCCGGCAGCCGCGAAACGGGCTGCAATGTAATCCAACGGGGTAAATTGCACCGTCAATGTAATTGCCACTGGCAGGCTCAGATTGTTATTATAAGTGTCTGACAACATTATGGAAAGGACCCTACAGAGAAATGAAACGTTTTTCTTTACCTTTCGCTTGATCCGGTCTGTGTGTAACTTCCTGCAACAACTCAACTCTCGCGAGACTTGGTTACACACAGACCGGATCAAGCGAAAGGTAAAGAAAAACGTTTCATTTCTCTGTAGGGTCCTTTCCATAATGTTGTCAGACACTTATAATAACAATCTGAGCCTGTCAGTGGCAAAAACAAGCACTTTTAGTGGACGTACATTGACGGTGCGATTTGCCCCGTCGAATTACATTGCAGCTCGTTTTGCGGCTGCCGGCTGAAGCGATCTCGCTCAATACTGGACCAATTTCAAAAATTGTTGTCCCCTTTAGTCACTTAGATACAAAAAGATGGGAAAATAGGGTCCAGGTTGAAAAATACCGAAGTTACCCTTTAACAAAATGACGCACATACTCCTAACATTCCTGATGTAGTGGTTTGGACAGCAACCCGGGCTCCAACTATACAGCATACCACCTCTGTCACTACTGCCATGACCAATCCAGGCTCTATGTCTCATAGGTCTTTTGTCTTGAGGGATTTCTTCGTAACCCGTAGATTGGATTTTCTATTTCTGACTGTGACCTGGCTCACTCTTGGTTAGCTCACTCTCTGAACTCACTCTGTCCCACACATTGTGATGTTCCAGCTCTCTCTATGTCTGCAGATGAGGCGGGATTTTCAGCTGTTTTCATCTTCCCTGTCTAGCATTTCTTGTGGGGTTCCTCAAGGTTCTATTTTAGGCACAATTCTCTTCTCTTTATATCCTCCCACTTCTCTTTTTATGCTCCCACTTCTCTTTATATGCTTCCACTGGGTCATATCATTCAGAGTTACAACATTTCCTTTTAGTGTTAAGCAGACAATACCCAGCTTTTTTTCCCGCTAATTTAAATAACCTCAAGAACTGTCTTGATGACATTAAATGTGATGGGACAAAAACTTTCTCCAGCTAAATAAGAGTAAATCTGAAGTTGTTTTATTTGGACCCGCTGATTCCGTCAAAATTCTTACAAACAACTGTTGTGATCCTCAAGTTTTGATAAAAGTCAGTTCAATAGTGAAAGACAGCTTCTTCAGCTTATAATTATCTGCCAAATCAAATATTTTCTCTCATTCCAAGATCTGGAGAAAGTGATTCACGCCTTCATCTCTTCTTAGTCAGCCTTCCATGTCCCACCTGCAGCTAGTTGAGATCACTGACAGCAGCAAGAGGGACCACATCCCCTCCATGTTGGTTTTCTCTCTCTAGTGGGATTCATAATTGATTTTGAGATGTTGGTGTTTGTTTTGAAGGTTCTGAAAGAGTTGGCCTCAACTTATATTTCTGATCATTTATGTCCCTATTTGACCTCTAGGGCCTTTATAGGTCATCAGACATGGGGTTCTTGGATGTTCCACAGTCTAGGTTGAAGCTTAAGGACTTAGTGTTACCATCGGGTTTGCAGTTATTGCCCCAAGACAGTGAAACAGCTTCCCCCATTATGTGAGGTCTAACCCTGACTCATTCAAAACTCTTCTCAAAACCCATTTGAATTCTCTACCCTTTGACTCTGTTTGATCTGCATGTATGAGTGCGTGTGTGTGTGTGTGTGTTTCTGTTTGTGCAAGTGATTTTAGTCTTTCTGCACTGTTTGTTGTCTGCATTGTTTTTTGTTTTTTAAACTTTGGTACAGTACTTTCATCAATGGTGGTTGTTTTAAATGTGCTTTATATGTAAACTTGTCTTGACTTGGTTTGAATGTTCAAGGGTATGACACTGTCACATCCATTAAGCTGCAGTCATTACAGGTCATTATAAACAAATCAAACCATTTACAGCCTCAAATTTGATTTTTAGGTGGCAGATACCATCAGCCCTTGTATAATGACTTCAGTCCATCATTTGGAGAGTAAATAGATGTCTTCAAACCAAGGGAAACATTTTTTAACACTGCATTGGTATTTGCACCACAGGTGGAGCTATACTCCAAACCAGTGGCCAACAGTAGAAGACTGTGGTTGGACTTGTCAGCTCCCAGGTGCATGTGTGGGACTGTATGAATGTAACAACACAGTCTCATAAAATTTTGTAAAATAACCACAAACTCTGAAACGCAGATTACGTGTTGTGGACACAAATTATGTGAAGATTATGTCCCGCCACCACAAATTGGATTACATTACAATAGCATGAATTGGACACACCATTTTCTCCTGTTCATCACATGAAAAGCTAACGGTTAAGTTTAGGCACGTAAACAACGTTGTCTCACGTTAGGGTTAAGTTTAAGGTTAGGGTTAAGATTAGGCAACTAAAACAATTTGGTTGAGTTTAGGATAAGGTTTTGGTCACGGTTAAATAAGAAACACTTTTGCTAAAAATTACGTCAGACTATTACCTGTTTCTAGTCATGTCTCCTTCATGTAATCCTTTCATGGTGGGAAAACCTATTTCTGTCACTCATGCATGGAGCACATATTTGCATCTTAACACACCATGCTCATTTCACAAAATTTCGGGGGACCAGGCTCAATGTCAAGAACACGCATGCTCCATCAACTTTTCCCTGGATAAATAGAGGTTAGATACTCCATATCTTGGTATAGGGGGCTTTAAGTGGACCGCAAAATCCTATGTCTGAGACTATGTAGCCTTACCGTGGAGCAAAATAGCTTTTATAGATTAATTACTTTTGAAAAGAAAAAAAAGATTAATGGCATAGTCCGCTTTTTGCTCCCAACATGCCATAAATGATGTTTGAGTGTGATGCTGAGGACAATGGTAGAAATATCAGCATAGAGGAGAGGCCACTCTACACATGGCTGCTATGGCAACCACATCGACATGAAGGTGGAGGGGGGTTCTCTAATGGCATCGCCCTCTTACTGTATTGATTTGACACACACACACACACACACACACACACACACATATGCACGCTCTGCTCAAATTATTTCTCTCTCTTCTCCTCTCTCTCTCTCTCTTTCTCACGCACACACACACACACACACACACAAACACACAATCGCGCACACACAAAGTCATTCAGGCAGGCGACACAGGGCATATTCCCCTGCTTCATCTCAACACTCTGTTCCCCGGAGAGTCCAGCACAGAGCTTTAGATCGAATCATGGACGAGCCTAATTACAGCTGTACAAACATGTACGTTCCAAGTTCATGTATACATCTACATCCACATAAAAAGAAGATTATACAGAGCACAGCGCATATACATGACCCAGTTTCAGTGAGATGCATAGCAGGGTACTTGTCTCTCTCCCTTCCCCTCTCTCTCTCTGTCTCTCTCTCTCTCATTTCCCCTTGTTTCTCCCCCTTTGCCTTGTCTCTTTCTCCTTGTCCTCTGCTTCCTTAGTTCCTCAGTTCTCGCTTTCTCTCTCTCTCTTTCTGTCTCTCCCTGCTGCCAATGCGAAACCCTCTCTGCTTTGTAGTCACTGTGGTCGTGACGATGTAGAATAGATCTAGAGGCAGAGGAGGAATAGATACGTCTAGCTCAGCCTGTGCACTGTACAAGTGTGTGTGTGTGTGTGTGTAGCATTCGTGTCAGCAGGAATCAGGCTCTATCAGGCAGGATATGACTGGAGGTGCCTTGGGAAGCTAAGCGCAATGTGGCTCAGTGGGTCTGTATGTGTGTGTATGTGTGTGTATTTAAAGGGGTCATAGTGCAGTAATAGGCCAGTGGACCGGCCTAAAATGCCCTTGAATTAGTGCAGAGAATGGCTGTTGTATATGAGTAGCAATGGTTCTTCAATGATGGAAAGTCTAAATTCACTTCATTCCACTCAAAATGACCGTTTATGGTTAAATCACTGCAGATCTTTTTTTTAATCCAACCCACCAACTTGTGAGCTGACCATTTAACCAGTATTTAGGCAGATGTAAGGTATGATTCAGTTAAAATGTGACAATACAAAATATATTCTAGCACTTTCAAATGATTGTTTCATGTTTTCTTGTGGGATATGTAAAGCATTTCAACTGCAATGTGGACCATCTTGACTTTTACTTTCACCTTTACATTTTGATCAACCTTTGACCTGGTGTATCGTTGTATTACAAACAAATCAGTGCCCCAAGCAACCTCCAACCATCTGATTTCTGAGTATTTTACACAAACATGACTCAACCATGACTGAACCAAAATGTTAATCACAGGGCCATGTTCTATAGGCATTGATCCTGTTGTACTGTATGTGTGTGTCCTGCAGAACTATGGCCTAGAGACAGAGAACCTCCGGACTCTGTCCCACAAACTGAACGCCTCTGCTAAGAACCTCCAGAACTTCATCCTGGGCCGGCGGAGGGGCGGACACTACGACGGACGGGCTTCCCGGAGGCTGCCCAATGACTTCCTCACCTCGGTGGTGGATCTGATTGGTGCAGCTAAGAACCTGCTAGCCTGGCTCGACAGGTAGGGACCACAACTGTGGCTGAATTAAAAGAGTTGAATTTCAATCATGAAGTGATGAAGGCCATATGGCTGAAACCTGGTAGCCAATATTCTAAATTTTCGGTGAAAATCAGCTTTTAGTATAGACTTTTTGTGGTTTGAACAGTCTAATCCCTATAGTAAAGGGGTGGGGAGGAGTATGCCATACCACCATGTTGATGTTTTTTTTCTCAAAGGTGAACATGTACCTCACAGCTTAACATGTCAACAACATAGTATTACTGTTATTTAGTCGATGGAGCCATATGTAGTTGACAAACCATACATTAAGTCTGCTATATGTGTCCGTGCGATAATGAACCCTATGTTTTATTTTTCAGGTCTCCGTTTGCCAGTGTGACAGAGTATTCATTACTGAAGAACAACATTGTGCAGCTCTGCCTAGAGTTAACCACCATTGTACAACAGGTGCAGACACACACACACACACACACACACACACACACACTGGATGCATGCACGTGTGCATATCCATCATGTGCATATATTACACCCACATTATAAAGGTCATGATTTGAACTGGAATGACAACACTGCAGTGGATTAGGATGGGGCGCATCAATATGGATGCAGCTTGCTTCTATGGATTCTAGGATGTGTAACATATGCCCACTGCCATAGGCGGTGTGCACCATGGCTGATGGTAGCAGCTCTCAGTCACAGCCTCAGGCAATGTGCTCATTCACTCACTGCTAGACCTCATCCCCAGCTTAACTTATGGGCCCTGATGGAGGGAGTGAACTATAAGTGTCTCTCTTTCCCTCACCCTCCTGTTTTCTCTCCTCCCACACCTCTTCCTCCTGCTCTCCCTCTGGCATGCTCCTCTTGTGGATTTACCACACACACTCATATTCACACAAACATAAACACAAACACACACACACACACACAGTTTCTTATAAACCTGCAGGTGCATGCGAGCACACTCTTAGATGCTCAGACTGTCGAAATCTCATTGTTTGGACAGAAACTATGGCCTTGTCTTGGACTTCATCCATGTCCTCCCTGTAAGACCCTGCCCAGTGTGTGTGAGTGTGTGTTTGTACGTGTGCCCAGAGTGAGTACTGGAGCCGGGCAGATAACACCTATCCCTTCTTACAAGGGCCAGAGGAGAGGGAAGAGGAGGGCCACCATAGGTTCACACTGGGCCAAATGAACATGTGGCTGCCAGGGTGGAGTGAGAGAGACAAAGGTGGCAACTCTGCCCACACCAATGCATCAAACAGATGAATTAACTGCTACCATGCACATCTGGTATATTCCATGGGCTGCTTTCCCAGAAATAGATTAACTATCAGCTATCACTGAATAACAATCTGTCATGTTCAAATAGTGTAGTTGGTGGAGTGGGTTTTTAAATCCTGAGGTGGCTTATGGAGCTCTAGGCAGCAGGATCAGATCTAGAACTGATCAATCCAATCTAATAGTCTGTCTAGATTATAAAGTAATATGCATATTTTGGAGAATTAGAAATGAGATAGCTGAGTGCTGTTGTTCTCCAGTACAAAAACAACAACAACAAAAAAAAGTCATCCACCTGACTTCCTGTTTGGCGTCTCATTACTCTTATTTCCTTCTCTCCTGGTCGCTCTATTTGGAAGAGACGGTTATTTGAGCTAATTTGCGGATGCCTGCATTGATGTTTTTCTCCATCTCATGTTTTCTTCCTTTCTCTCTCTCTCTCTCTCTCTCTCTCTTCCTGTCGCTTCACAGGACTGCACTGTGTATGAGACGGAGAATAAGATCCTCCATGTGGTAAGTTTCTGCTGTGTCACCGCTTCTCCATTCTCAGTGTGGTATAGATTTATTTCCTTCACAGTATTTCCTGTGTAACTTCTTATATGCTGAAGGCAGCATTAGTTTTCAGTCAGTTAGTTAGTTTTGACAATTCTTAAAACACCTCATTCATACAAAGGCAAATGCATAATTGTATAGTTAAAATAGTTAAAATCTTGAAGCATTACACAAAGTCATTGGTCTGTTTCTATCACGGTCCTAGCTGTACCAGGCAAGAGGCACCATGGCACGCTCAACAATGACAGCTATTAAATAAATGCTGAAGACTCTCATCCAGATAAGATTACTATCCTTGTGCTTGATTTTATTTCAGCATCCTTTACTCTCAGGTCCCAGCACACATGAGTTTACAGAACACAACAACATATTCCTAAACGACTAAACAACTCATTTATCGTACAAAGTACTTTGCCGTTTTCCCAGATGTTACAGCTAAAGTCTGCCACACAGAATCCACATTTTCTGAAACATATCTCAAGTCAGTTTCTAGTCAAGTCCTAGTCACTTTCACTTAACATTACAACCTATACCGGCAGCTATTTTGCTTCTAATACGCATTTGGTTTAATTCAGCTTGGGAAACAAAATTGCATGAGTTAAAGCAACACATTGAAATGAGAGCAGGTAGGCTGGAGCCACTTGAAACATCTAGTATCGGTCCTTTGTGTGTGTGTGTGTGTGTGTGTGTGTGTGTGTGTCAGAGAACTCTGTGTGTCCAGTTTGTATGAATTTGTGTGAATTTGGGGCACAAAATGGTGCAACCCACCGCAGTGCAAGCTGAGAGGCTGAGGCCAGCTCCTGTGTGTGTGTGTGTGTGTGTATGTGTGTCTGCGTGCGTGTGTGTGTGTGTCAGAGAACTGTGTGTGTCCACGTTGTGTGAAACCGAGTGAGCAGCTAGTGTCTGATGCGGGCTGACAGTTGGATTGGGACACTTCCTGCTGCCATTCAAGGTCAGGCGGGGTAAACCAAATGAAGAGTTAGGGAGGGGGGGGGGGGGAGGAGGTATTCACCAAAAAAACTGCTTGAACATTTTGTGCCAAGATATACCTATATCAGACCCTGTGTCAATATGAGGTAAATATGCAATTGTATCACTCAATAGGGTAAACAATACCAATCATAAGACTGCACTGATGTGTTGCTCTGTTCTCATGGTGTGATGCCCCCCTGTGAGAATCACACGCCCCCTCAGCCTTTTGGTTACTGTGGTTTACCTCTGCTGCTGCAGCCCGATAATGACCGAGGAGGGTGGCATCGGGCAAATTCAAATATTTAAATGGGTACACGCACACACACACACACACACACACACACACACATACATACATACACACCTAAAAAAAACAACAAAAAAAAACACTGGGTGCCAGACTTATAAAGGCTACGCATGACTAAGTCTGTTATGTGTGGGAGGTTTATGTGTGAAATAGGGAGACAGCGTGAAGGGAGAGAGAGGGAGAGAGAGAGAGAGAGAGAGAGAGAGAGGGTGGAGGTGTTTGTTTTTAGGCGCTGCTTCCTTGCTTATCCTTGTTTACTATGTGCGTTAGAAATTAGTGGAGGTGAAGGGACACACACACACACACACACACACTGATGGAGAGGTTAAAGCAGACAGAATGATGGGAAAATCTCCCAGCCTCCGCCTCCAGTGGACGGTGCACAGCCAGTGTGTGGTACGGAGACTGTGTAATGCGCTGGTCAACTCTGCTGTAGCTACTGTAGTGGTGGTTGTACGTTTGTCAGCTTCTGCTCAATAATGCAAAACTCACTGCTGCTCTCCTCCCCTCTAGACTACGGCCTGCAGCAATCAGATGGACAAGGATAGGGTGTGTGTGTGTGTGTGTGTGTGTGAGAGAGAGAGGGAGAGGGAGAGGGAGAGGCAGAGGGAGGGAAGAAGAGGGAAAAGATATGAGCATGTGTGAGTCTGTGTGTTTGATGGAGCGTGAAGTGTGTATGAGTGCGTGTGTGTGTGTGTGTGTGTGTTTATGTGCATGCATGCATAAGGATGAGAGGAATTACATAAGACTGTCCTAGTTGTGTATTTCCCTCTCCCTTGCTTTCTCCCCTTTCCTCCCTCGCTCTCCCTCCCACTCTCTCTCTCTCTCTCTCTGTCTGTCTCTCTCTCTTTCTGTCTCTGTCTCTGTCTCTCTCTCGCTCTTCCCATCCTTCCCTATGTCTGCGCTCAGGTTCATATTTTGCCGGGGTGTATGTTCATGCATGTGGAGAGGATGTATTACGCAACTGTGATCGGTGTGCACGTATTAGCGAGCGAGCGGGCGCGTGTCTGTCACGCATGCACGTGCAGCGCGCATGCGCCAGAGTAAAGTCTTTCATGAGACGAGAAGGTGAGAGCCGGTGAGGAAGAAAGCGAGCGAGAGAATGAGAATGAGGGAGGAAGGGGGAGGGGGAGGTAGTGTGCAGTCAGAGCTTAATCCATTTGGCAGTGTACTGTGTCTGGCTTTCTGTTTGACTGCTCTTAAATCTCACGCCAGCCAGCCAGCCACATAAGTTAACTTCCCTATAATCTGCGCTCTGATTCCCCGGAGGCGTGTCAGATGAAAGCTGGGTGTGTCAGAGCTGGAGGGGTATAGACTCCACGCTGGTGACTGGCCTTTTGTCTGACGGCCCATGTTAATCCCAGGTCAAGACTATTAGTCTAATGATCAAAGAGAAACACGAGCAGAGTCACAACACTGTCACTCGCAGTGGCATCTGACTGGGGACTTTATGTACTATTTATATAGGCTGGATTAGATGTACACTGACACTAGTTTTTCCCTGCTTGTTAATGCTTTTTCAATGTTTCCTTTCCTCAAATCGAATCTCCTCAAATTGAGGCGCAAAGGTTTGTTCAGTGTGTATATGACATGAAAATGTGGTCTTGGGTATCTCATTACATAACGTGTTAAAAGAGTATGGACACGTTGACTATAGCATAACATCATAGTATAAACAGAAAGCTAAACAGGCAGTGCAATGTTCAAACAACTGACCTAGAAAAGGGTGGAAGTGTGGAAGTGTGTGTGTGTGTGTGTGTGTGAGACAGCGAGAGAGAAAGACAGAGACAACATAAGCATCGCATACCCAGTTCACTGAAGATCCTCCACCTTTTCTCTCACACTGAATGAATCATAGGCTTTGAGCTGTGCTTTGTGTGTGTGTGTGTGTGTGTATGTGTGTATGTGAGATTGAAGATCTGCTCTCCTCATTTTATAACTATCCAGTAATTGCTCATTAGGATTGAGGTCAGATTGGAAGATAATTTTTTGCAGGACTGATCATTGTGTGTACAGTGTGGCATGCATGTCATGTTTGTGTGAGTGCGATTGTATTAAAATGTGTACAGAATGTATATTTTTCAGGGTGTATGTGTGCGTGTGTGTGTGTGTGTGTGTGTGCCGAGCAGCGATGCGGTGAGGCAGGATAACCAGGGTAACGGTCTGTGTTAGCCCACTGCAGTCAGTCAGCCAAGATTAGAAGGCAGAGATGCCGCTGATGATAAATTAACTTTCATGCGTGACCAAGCAGACAAATAGCCTGAAAAACAGTCAAGGTTTATTTAGAACAAAGCCAAGGTGAAGCCATGCTTTCATTTGGCTTATCTGCTCTCATTTACTCACGGGGAGTAATATGCATAAGCAACATCAAAATTACAGTGCAGATAAATCACCCGCTCTACAATGTATTGATTTTGCTCAGCTCATGTGGCAGACGAAACAGCCGCCACCTCCCCCCTCCCAAAAAAACAAAAAAAACAGCATCAATGGAAAAATGTGCTCTCTAATTTAGATGTTAGAAAATGTCATGGGAGGCCCTGCGGCTTGGCTGGTATGGGCGATGTGTCGGACTGTCTGTGATGGTGTCTTGTGGGCATGCCTGTGGACAGACTGTGACAGGAAACAGTTTGTGTGTTGGAGTGATGGAAGTGGCGATGTGGAACAATCTGATGAAATGATTTCTGTTTCACCTCCTCCAGCTAGGTCACAGCGTCCCTCACGGACCAAAACCAATCTCAATAACTCTCTGGCTTTCTGTTTTTTTTATTTCTCTCTTTCTCTTTTTCTATCATTTTTTCCCCCCTCTCTGTACCTCCGTACCTCTGTCCCATCTCCAGTGTAAGACCCTAGCAGGAATATGCGACCACATCATCTCTCTGTCGTCGGACTCTCTGGTCTCCCAGTCTGCCCATCTGGAGGTGGTCCACCTGACCAGCATCATGCCTAGTGAAGGGCTGGTAGGGGTACACACACACACACACACATATACATGCAATTGGCCATTTTTCCTCCATGTGGATTATATGATGTGTACTGAACCCTCCCTCCTCCTGTGTGTGTGTGTGTGTGTGTGTGTGTGTGTGTGTATCAGGGGATGTATATCAAATCGACGTACGATGGACTCCACGTTATCACCGGAACCACGGAGAATGTGAGTTTTCGTTGAAGACTCAACACTCAAACAACCGCAACCCATGGTCACCTGAAGTGTACTCCGACACTGAATCTACGCCTCAGTGTCTCCTGTGATATTTTCTTTTTTTTTTCATCTCTCTATTCCCTATGCCCTTTCTCTTCCCTTCCTTCCTCCAATTTCTCGCTCTGCAGTCTCCAGCAGACCAGTGCAAGAAGATCCACGCAGGGGACGAGGTGATCCAGGTCAACCATCAGACAGTGGTGAGTCAGACACGAACCCCCGCAAGTAGGCTATCTAGCGCTAAGGCTAGCTTCCCGACACATACTGTACTCATGTAGGATCATGGGAAATGTACTTTCCATGTGTTTCCACTGTGATTGCATACTGCAAACTGTCTTTTGTTCTCCATTCTGTGCTATGTTGAGGGGCTGTCAAGGTGCATGGACTCTGCCACCACCACCGCCACCACACCACTACCGCCATGGTGCTTTCTGTCCTGTGACTGTGTTGCCATGTAGGCTAATCAGGCATGCTGGGGGAGCAGATTATAGGAAGGCTGTTGCAAGGCCCTTGCTCAGTCCAGTACAGTGCGATTGTCAGTTCAGTCTTTCTCGAATTTGTGGCCATTGTTGAAACCCCCGGAGGAGGCCTCTGGTTTGAAATGTGAACTCATGTTCCGCTTTCAGACTTGAATAAATTGTAGTTCTACCTTCAAGCAAAGACTCATCACATGAGAGGGGAGCAGAGAAATGGGCAGCCATCTTAAATGAAACGGTGCCTTGTGAGAGTATGTGATTGAGTGCGCTCTCTATTGCTTTTGCTGTCAGCTCCAACACAAACGATTTGTTCCAGCATTTATTTGAGATTTGTGAGGGGGAAAAAAAGGTTTTTTGTGTGTATGTGTGGGAGTGCTTTGAGTGCTTTTCCGCAAGTATTTCCTTGTACGTCTCGATAGGTGTTGCTCATGCGAAAGCGTGCATGATGCGCCGGGGAGCGGGGTTGATTGACGCGTGAGGGAGCTGTGTGTTATCTCTCTCTCTCTCTCCTCAGGGTGACAGTGCAGATCGCACCCTGCCAGGCTCTCTGCTCCAACCCCTCATTACTCCCTCAGCTAGACCCTCTCCTCTCTGATCCCTCACACTGGGGGAGGAGACAAACAGGGGGAGAGAGAGAGGGGGACAGAGAGAGAGAGAGATGGAGATGGGGTGGGGAGGGGTGGGGGGCAAACAGGGAGAGACATGGGAGGAAGAGAGGGAGGCGGGATGGGAGAGAGAGAGAGAGAGAGAGACAGAATGAAGCAGTCAGGGGATGATGCTGGGACGAGGGAGAGCTGGGAGAGAAGGAGGAAAGAGGGAGGAGGAAATAAAGAGGGAATTAGGGAGGAGAGGGAGAGGGTGAGGAGGAAGATGAAAAGAGAGGGAGGGGGAAAGGGGGAGAACGGCGGAGGGAAGTCTCCAGTCAATACAGCTCTTGTTTTCTATCCTGGAGAAAGCCGCTGTGGAGCAAAGATGGTTACACACTGCCAGCATTCTCTCTCTCTCTGTCAACATTATGCCTGATAATTTTATCTTGTGGGGCTCCATATTTAAAAAATTAGATTAGTGTGAATATTGAATGAGCACATTCCATTATATTATAGAATCATTATGTAGGCCTATCCCACGTATTTAGCACAACACAGCCTTCATGTCTATGTATGAGCTTCTCTTTGAGGCCCACTTCAAAACAGGACACAGATACACAGTTTTTAGCTCAGCTTCTCTTTTGAGGTAAAATGTGGAATTTGCTCAAATAACAAACTGATTGTTTGAAGAGGCAACATAATTATGTGGAGGTAATAGCATCTGGGAAAATAATGAAGACCCCTGGGATTTGCGAAACCTCTCCAGCAGCAGTTTATGCTCTATTACTATTTTGGTAGGTCTCTCCCTGTTTCCCTCTGCTCGCTGCATATTTGCATAGCAGAGCAGCTCTAAACTGGCCTGGTTAACATATGCTTTGTGTTTCCTGTTAACATATACGGTACGTGCAGCTAATGCAAGCTAAGATGATCGAACAAGGGTCCATGGCTGGGTTCAATTCACTTTCACTTCAATTAATTCAAGATTTCCCTCAAAAGTTTAAGTCTTTGGCATGGGAATTTCCAATTCAGAAGTAACTGAGAATGAATTATCATTGGTAAATGAATTAGAGTTTGTGTTTACATTTTGAATTGATTAATTGGATTGAAAGTGAAGTGACCACAGTCCTGGTGGGGCCTAGTGTGTCCTATGTGTCCTCCCATATGTTGGGTAGGACAGGACAGTTCCATAGTAACTTTCTTCCATTAAGGCCCTTGTGGCCGGTGAACGTTGGCTGAACCCAGAGAACTGAACTGGGCCAAAGAGAAATGGGAAATTGGGCGGCTAGTAGCTGACATGAGCCGGTCATCATCATGTCAGGAATAAGGTCAGAGCTGTGTGTGTGTGTGTGTGTGTGTGTGTGTGTATGTGTGCGTGTGTGTGTGTGTGCAGCTTGTATATGTGTCTGAGTATGTATGTGCATGTATTGTGGTGCCCACTGCTCAGTAACATTGGGCTGTGTCCTTGTGTGTGTGTGTGTGTGGTATGTGTGTGTGTGTGTGTGTGTGTGTGTGTGTGCAGCTTGTATATGTGTCTGAGTATGTATGTGCATGTATTGTGGTGCCCACTGCTCAGTAACATTGGGCTGTGTCCTTGTGTGTGTGTGTGGTAAGTGTGTGTGTGTGTGTGTGTGTGTGTGTGTGTGTGTGGCCTCTGCGGACGCTTCCAGCATCTGAGACCAGTGTAGCCAATCAATGGCCTGACGAGTGCTGTGAGCGCTGGAGACGGGCTGGGCGGACCCACAAGGAAACTGTGCTGCAGTCAGCACTTTTAAGAACTGAGCCTTCCTCCTGTTCTTCTCTTTTACCGTCTCTCTTTGACTCTTTCTCTCCCTCTCTTTCTCTCTGTGTCCCCCTCTCTCTTTCTTTCGAATCTCTTCTCATGAGAACTAGACCGTCTTGACCAATCTGCCCTGTACGTTGTTAAGACAGTGTTTGCAGTCCCATGACACATGACTTCCGGTGGCAAGTAGCGAGAACGCCAACTCCTGCCATGCGCCGTTCCCGGGGTCATCCCTATGTTCCCTCAGCCCTATGTTCCCTGATGAATTTTTTTCCCCATCCAAATTAGGCCCTATGTTCCCTCAGCCCTATGTTCCCTCAGCATCAGAGGGTTAGGGTTTAGGGTTAGGGTTAGGGGTTAGGGTTAGGGTTAGGGGGCGAAAGGGGCGAAAACATTACCTCATTGGCGGAGGTACTGATCTGAGGGAACATAGGGCTGAGGGAACATAGACACGCTCCCCTTCAAACTAGTTAATTCGAAATTAAGGCACCCTTTCAGCCGAATATATTTTGGCAGAATATTTTCTGGACACTCTTATGCCTTGTAAGTTACGCAGTAGGGAAATGGATCCCGAATCTCTTGGCAAAATGATCAGAGAAATTGTCCGAGAGGAGATTTCATCTGTGCTCGACACCAAGCTCAAACCTATCCACGAGGAACTAGAGAAGCTTGAAGTTACTATTAAATCATGCAGTTCAAAAGTGGAAGATTTGGAATCTATGGAGGGACGAATGTCCACAATGGAGAAGCCCTGCTGGTCGTGAATAAACAATTAAAAGAGAAGATGGAAACACTTGAAAATCACAGCAGGAAATTTAATTTGCGCATAATTGGACTACAGCAAGGAATTGAGGCAGGTAAACCTACCGCATTTGTCAATAAACTTCTCTATGAACTGTTTGGTGAAGACGACCTGGGGCCGCCTCCCTTGGTTAGTATTGCTCATCGCACCGGTCCTACTGCCAAAGACGGGAGCCGCTGCATGATAACCCGGCTGCACAGTTTCGAGGTGAGACGCACCATCCAGCGCCTGGTCGGAGCAATGGGAGGTAAACTGTATTTCCAAGGACAAAGAATCAGCATCTACCCCGATACGACCATCGAGTTGCGGAAACAGCAGGCTGAATTCAATGAGATTAAAGCACTCCTACGTAAAGCTAATCTGAGATATGGCATTGCTCACCTTGCTAAAATGCTGGTCACTTTCAACAACAAAACTTTTTCCTTCGCTCGCGCAGCGGAGGCTATGGAATTCTATGAGAAACAAGTGAGGCCGTCTCTCACTAACTCCAGCTCCGCTACGGAATCAACATCAACAGGCCAGTAGGCTGTTTGCAAAGAAGTGGACAAGACTGTTTATCTTCCCAGCTTTAAACAAGTTACTTCTAGTTGAATACTGACTTATGGCAGGCGGCCAGGTATGAGAAATACCCACAACTGAGTAGGCTATGATTGAATATGAGAGACTGTCACTTTTCTTTCAATATATGCACCCAATATATATGACAATTCTTTTTTTTCATCTCTATGTAAAATTCTTCATAAAATGAATCAATTTAAAGTTTTTTTAGGAGGTGATTACAATACAGTTATGGATCCCTTAATGGATAAAACAACTAAGACTAATAATGTATCCTCAAATACTCTTGCCCTGCGGAATTTAGTTTCGGATTATGCCCTTTCGGATATATGGAGAACGCACAATCCTCCTACAAGAGAGTATACATTCTATTCTGGTAGACATTGTTCCTTCTCGAGGATAGATTATATTCTAATTTCTTCTCAATTGGTACATCGAGTTCATAAAGCAGAAATAGTACAAATGTCACTGTCTGACCACCATGCTAATTTGTGTGCTTTATTGCTAACTGCATCTCCTAGTCGTGCAACACGCTGGCGGTTTAATATCGGTCTTCTGCAAAACATTGACTTTCAACTCTGACACTGACATCAACTCTCTCCTCAGACAGAGGTCTGAATTTTTAATACATAGAGTTAGGCAATCCCACTATCTTGATGGCAGCAAACCTAGTTTTTTACTGGCCAGTAAACTCCGCAATAACGATCGTCTGTCTGTTATATCTTCAGTACAAGCCGAGGATGGCTCTATTCTGCATGACCCTCAATTGATTAACCAACAATTTAAAAATTTTTTACCAAAAATTATACCTAAGTGAGACAGATGACTCATCCGAACTCATGAATTCTTTTTTTGAAGATTTGAATTTACCTCAGCTCTCAACAGATGAGGCTAACTCCTTAGATACAAAAATAACACTAAATGAATTAATTGAATCACTGAAACAAATGAAAAGAGGCAAATCGCCTGGATTAGATGGCATTCCGCCAGAATTCTATCTTGAGTTCTGGTCGGATCTAGGACCAATTATGCTTGATATGATCGATACATCTCTCCAGAAGGGTTTTTTCAATAGAGACGTCAATACAGCTATCATATCACTTTTATGCAAGGTAGATAAAGACCCCACAGTTTGCATGAGCTATAGACCAGTATCATTATTAAATTCTGATGTGAAATTGTTCACCAAAACCCTAGCTAATAGATTAGACCCACTTATATCTAAGCTCATTCATCTTGATCAAACAGGTTTTGTTAAAAATAGATTAGCATCAGACAATGTAAGAAGATTACTCCGCGGAAAAGGCGTTTGATCGTCTTGAGTGGAGTTTTCTGTGGTTTACATTGGAACATATGGGTTTTGGTGGACAATTTATACATATGTTAAAAGTTCTGTATAGTAACCCCTCAGCTATAGTGTTGACTGGAAACCATTGCTCCTCTCCGTTTCCTGTAGGCAGAGGGTCACGTCAAGGCTGCCCCCTCTCTCTGCTCTTATTCGCCATATCATTGGAACTCCTGGCTCAAAAAATTTGCCAATCTCAAAATATAGGTCCTATAGTCGTGGGGAACACACGCCATGTTATCTCATTATATGCGGATGATATTTTATTATATTTCAGTAATGTAGTACATGATTTGCCATATAGTAATGGAATATTTTCATTGTTTAGTAGGTTTTCAGGCTATAAAGTAAATCTGAACAAATCCGCACTTTTACTTTTGAATAATGCTTTAGGTTATTCAGATTTGCATACAGAAATACCAATAGTTTCTCAATTCAAGTATCTTGGTGTAGATATTTTCTCTACTCTTCATAAAATTGTCAGCAAGAATTACAATCGTTTACACGACTCGATCGCAAAAGATCTGGAGAGATGGTTCAATCATAAATCATTATCATTATGTAGTCAAATATCAGTTATTAATATGAATATCTTACCTAAGATTAATTTCCTATCCAGTATGCTTCCTTTACCCTCACCTCCTCGGTACTGGGACAGGATTCAGAGCCTTGTATCTAAGTTTCTCTGGAGAGGGAAATGACCAAGACTTAAAAACACAATACTCCAACAGGGCAAACATTTGGGGGATTTGGCTTACCCAATTTTAGTTCCTATTATCTATTATTTATGCTCCGCCCAAAATTGATTTTCTCAAGATGCGAACATGCCTTGGCTCCAGATTGAACGCAGTGTGGTTACCCCTTATAAATTGGAGGAACTAGCATTTTGTGGCTTACCCCTCAAATATTGTCAAACAAAATTTGGCCCTATTATTGCCCACTCCATACAGATTTGGCAACAAGTGGGGAAATTAGGTAACTGGGAGATGCAGTGGCACACTCAGACGGCAATATTTCAAAATAAATTCCTCTGTTTAGGTGGGAAACCTTTTGTTTTTCCTACATGGTCTATATCTGGTATCCGCACTCTCTCTCACGTTATGGATGATGGAGGCTTAAGATCATTTGAAGATCTTAAAAGCGCACATAATTTATCCAGAACATCTTTTTATTTTTATTTACAATTGAGAGCTGCTTTTCGAAGTTATGGAGTCCCATGCAATAATTCTCTTTCTATACACCCGCTTCTTAAGCTTTTATGTATTAAACCTAAATGTGGGGGTTTTGTATCCAATCTGTATAAAAAGTTACAGGAAGCTACAAGTCCTATAATGGGGGTGACCAAAGTCTGGAATGTTGACTTAAAGGATTGGGAGCAAGTTATTAATTGGAAGAGAGTATGGGAAAATATCAAAGTTTCATCACGAAATTTTAACCATCAAATGATTCACTACAAATTTATTCATAGACTGTACTTCACTCCCAGGAAACGCTGTCAACTTCAACTTTGTTCTACACCCATTTGCCCTCTGTGTAATAATAGAGAAATAGGAACCTGCTGCTTTCTATTGCCTGGTCAAATGGGGCCATGGCAAATAAAGTTGAGGTTCTGTCCAAGGCAATGGAGAAGGTTAAATCTATCTATATGAATCAGGTTGGCCAATAATGTTTGTTTCGCTATGCTAAATGTATTTTTTTTTGTGTGGAGAGTTATGTGTGTATGTATGTATAAATGTATTTGTATGTATATGGGTATGTGTAGGCATGTGTATGTACATGTATACAGTATGTGTGCACGTACAGTATATGTGTGTATATATTTATTAGTAGTAGTCCTATTATTAGTATTATTATTATCATTATTATTTGATTAGATTATTATTTATGTATTTATTTATTTATTTTTTCATTTTTTATTTTTATTTATTTATTTATTTATTTATTTTATTATAATTTTTCTCCTATGCTATATGCCTAGGTATTACGTAGTCATGCCTACGTAGGGAGTTATCCGAAGCCAGCCAGGGGAGGGGAAGGGAGTAAGCTAGGGTGGGGAGGGGAGGGGAGGGTGGGATAAAATGTTAGGTTTCTTTCTTTTTTTTTTCTCTCTTGAATTACACTGTCCGCAACAATGTGTTATGGAGATGTATGGACACATATGAATGTGATACATGCGGGTATGTGTATATGATTTATTATCGTTACACCGTAAAGAAACACAATAAAAATTTGATCACAAAAAAAAAGACAGTGTTTGCAGACCAATTGGGCCCGCTGGGACTGCATAGTGTTACTCTACACATGGTGCTGAAATGCTGGGATAGTGACAAGGTGTATTGGTTTGGCAGATGTGATCCCGTTGCTTGCATCTGTATAACTCTTAGATCTAACAGGGGCATTCAGTAGTAGTGTGTGTAAGTGGTGCACAGAAGCAGTGTGACTGCGTTGTGGCATGGTAGAAAAGGTGATATGCAGCAAGCATGTGAGTGTGTGAGTGTGTGTCTATAGCAGTATTCTCAGCAGCCTGATGTATACACTACCAGTCAAAAGTTTGGACACACCTGATTGAATGCACTATGTTTTTCATTATCTTAAATACATTTTGATCTAAAGGCTTATGCTTAAATGCTTGAATTTTGTTTTTTAGACAAATATAAATAGTGAACTTGATGCCTATGTATGAATTTCTTTCCAAAGCTTTTGCCGTTCAAGGTAAAACGGTAAAATATAAGACAGTTTTGATTTGTTTAACACTTTTTTGGTCACTGCATAATTCCATTTGTGTTATTTCATAGTTTTGATGTCTTTACTATTATTCTAAAATGTGAAAAATAGTAAAAATAAAGAAAAATGTGTGTGTCCAAAACTTTGACTGGTAGTGTAGGCTATATATATATGGTGATTTGCAACACTGGCTTCGGTAAACAGTTCCTTGCGGTTGTCTGGACAGGTAGTATCAGAAGCCCGGTGTGTGTGGTGGTTTGCAGCAGCAGTTTCCAAAGCTCGATATTCGTGTGTGTGGTGGTTTTCCTCAGTAGATTCGGTCGCTCCCGGTGCGCGGCTGTATGTGTGTGCGTGGCGGTTTGCAGCAGTTCTCTCGGTAGCCCGGTGTGTGTGTTCCTCAGGTGGGCTGGCAGCTGAAGAACCTGGTCAACGCTCTCAGAGAGGACCCATGTGGAGTCATCCTCACGCTGAAGAAGAGGCCCCAGAACACCCTGAGCTCCACGCCCGCTCTGCTCAGGAACGTCCGCTGGAAGCCACTGGGCTTGCAGGTAAACACCAGCACCACAGGGAAGCCTAAACCCATGCTGGGACACGGGCGATTCCCCAAATCCTGACCTGAAAAGGGCGAAACTGACCCGAGAATCACTGACATGCTACTCTCAGTTCCTAGCATCACTGTATTTGAAAAGTAAGCAAGGAAGCAAGAAATTGGGATTGACCACAATACCTGTATGCTGCCTCTTCCTCAACCATGTATCCATGGTCTTCATATAGTTACAGCTAGGATTTGGGTTATAGGATGATTTGGCTCTACATAAGGCGTACTGTACCTTGTAGCTTTATCTCTGACTCACGCTCAGCTCTCTCCTCACTCCCTACCCCACTTCTTTTCTACTGCCCACACTCTGTATTCTCCTACTGGCATTTTTAACAAATATTTGCATAGGGCACTTGTCCACTGTTTGACCTTGCCTCACCATCCTCCTGTTGTGCTTTTCAACAAAAGTCTCATTTTTACAGCTTCAAACTGACACAGTTCACTGCCATTCAGAAATATGTTGATAGCTTACTGCAGGAGCAAGTCAGCGTAAAACCTCCAGTCCGCTTTTGTTGGATAAATACTGAAGAGAAAGTATGCATGCCAAAAGCACTTTTTTTTTAAAAAAGATAATGGTTGCTCAAGATAGAAGTGGGCGAAAATAGTGAAGGAGAAAAAATAACAGTTTTAAATACCAGTTTTTCCAGTGAAAAAGAAACACAAAAAAAACACGCAAAAAACGTGGCTCGGTGCTCCGGAGCGGTGTGGAGTGATTTAAAACGTGTGATGCAGCCTGACATCGCTGCTCAGGAACGAGAGCGGAGCAGCACAAGGGCATCAGAGGGTCAATTCACACTCCCACTCACATGCCACATTCATATTTACTGAGACTCAGGACCTGATTCGCTCAACCTTTGCCCTGAAGGACAGCTCTTTTTTTAAAACAGAATGAAATATTAACGTACAGTAGGTCTAAAAGGTTAGAACGCTTGTTTGAAGGCTTATAGCTGATAGGGGCATATCATATCTCATCTTTGTTTGAGATGTTTTACCCCCCTTTTTTTAAAAAAACAAGTGCACATTTCAGTTTGGGGCAAGTACTTTGTTAATCACCCATCACCCATTCAGACTCGCGCCTAGCCAAAGAAAATCACTCGACAGTTTCGGAGCACGAAAAGAACAGCTTGTGCAGAGACGTACTCCAAAAGAGTGGCCAAAAAAAAAAAGATAGATCCCACAGCCCTGTTCAAAACTCACGGAGGAGAAGCGGGGGGTTTGAGGGGAGGAAGATGAAGCAAGGGCCAGTCTGACGCTGCCTGAGTGCTTTGTGAAGCCGTGGCTGTCTTGTCAGGCCCTGTGTTCCATGGCTGCTATTTATAACCCTGCATTAGGCTAATTCATTTACATGCTACATGCATGCTTTGATCTCTGCTCGGCGCTCTGCTGCTCTCTGGCTTGCTCTCTCTTTCCCTCTCTCTTTCTTTGTCTGATTTTTTTTTTCTTTTTCTAGGTCTCCCCTTCTCGCCTCTGTTTCTTTCTCCATCCTCCTCCTCAATGTCTCTCTCTGCATATTTGTCCTCCGTTCTTTGGAGGCAACAATTCTGTGACTGCGTGTTTGTCTGTGAGTACAGTGTGTGTGCGTATGTTTGTGTGTGCACATGTGTGAGAGATTGACTGTGAGATTCAGTAGCTACGCAGAGTGTTTTGGGGATATGGTTTCTATAGTGACCTGGGCAGCATTAAAAACCATGCAACAACCATTTTGACTGCATCCCGGCGCTTCCACCATATACTGTTAACTTCATCACTGTCTCTGTCTGTGACGAGCTGGAGGACTGTTCTCTTTTCCAGGTTGTTGCCTTGTTAGATCACTGCTCTAAGTCTGTGTCATGAGATTATTGTTATATTTGCTGTGTGCAACAGCAGAGGATTGTGGGAAGGCTATTGTGAGCTCTGAGTGTTCTACCCTGATGGGCTGCTAAGACACAAACACGCCGTGAGCGCCCAGATCAGAGCGCAGAAATATCTGTGGGAGAGGAGAAGAAAGGAGTGTTTTAGAGTTGTTCTCTCTCAGAAAGACCGGAGCTCTTAATTATTCATAAGCAACTACAGGCAGCTCCACTGGCTCTGAAACGAGAGCCTCTACTCAGCAAATACTGGAGATAATTCACTGAATCCAAAATATCCTGCTAAACAGGGTGTGTGTGTATGTGTGTGTATGTCTGTGTGTTGATGCAGGCGGGTGTGCAGGCATTTCTATGGGTGCCTGTATGCATGCTTGTCCATCTACATGTGTAAAAGCAAGTGTGTGTGTGTGTAGGTGTGTGTGTGTGTGTGTGCAGGGGGACTATATAGGGGACTAGAGAGATTTTTCTGTTATCAGTCCCGCTGCTCCTTTGAGAGGCAAAAGGAACTAGGTCACTCCACTCTGCAAGCTTGGTTTTGGATACATTCATAGACACACACAGATGCACACACAAACAAACACATGCAAACACATGCACACTCATACCTCTAAGCCTGGTTTTGGGGGATGAATTGTACGGCTGTGAAGTTTAGCCCAAATGTGGCAGGCGTTCAGCTGGATTATAACTGAATCCACAAAGGAAACAATTTATCTCTGCAAATTATCATGTGATTTCAGACCCAAATCCTTCCATGGCAACCTCTTCTATTCTACTGAATAATGGCACATCTCTCTCTCTCTCTCTCTCTCTCTCTCTCTCTCTCTCTCTCTCTCTCTCTCTCTCTCTGTGTGTGTGTGTGTGTATGTGTGTGTGTATTTGCGTGCTGTCCACAGCAGGTTGGAAGAAGAGCAATTTGATGATCTATTGTAATTATAATGATGCTGGCAATGATTTGGACAAAGAAGATGAGGATTACTGTGCCGATGCCTATGCATGCGCGCCTGCTGTGCTGCTGCAACATGTACATGTACTGCAGGGAGCGATTTCATGTGTGACTAAAGTCCACATCAGTGTCCAGTCCACATCACAGGTCACTTCACCGGTCGCACGTGTGCCACACATTGTCCCTTAACCCCACCCTGCTTCCATGTCCTGTTGTTTATGTTGTTATGTTTAGACACATAAATAATTACTCCTTCCAAATGCCTACTATTTCAGGCAGCATGTATTGGCAGGCTATATATTATTTATAAGACCACTCAATGGGCGAGGGGTTATGGCTGTACTGACATCTTAGTTACAGTACGTTATTGTGGTTTATTTGTGTATGCACAGTACAGTAACGGCTATTGCAGCTTGACAGAATTCTCCAACATGGTTTGAAAAAATGAATGTGTTACAGTTTGTGTTTGGCAACTGTTTCTGTACATCTTAAGTGCCTTACATAGCTGGGATGTTATCAGGTTTAATATATTAGGTTAAAAAAGATGCTTTACATTCCTCAGTGAGCAACAGTAGTCACAATGTGTTACAACTAAATAGATTACAGAAACTGAGTGCGTGTGTGTCTGTGTGTGTGTGTGTTAATGAGTTTGCATATGTGCATGTAAGGGTGTTTGGGGGGTTTACGGGGGATAGTGGTCAGAGGGGGGTTATGTGAGCAGGAGATATTTGGGTATTTTTGAGTGGAAGCAGCAGGGGGCAAATGGTTTAAGTGCTTTTTTTTAACAGAGTAGAGTTCAGCCTGCTGTGGACGTCCCATCTCTCTCTCTCTCTCTCTCTCTCTCTCTCTCTCTACTACTACCTCCCTTCCTTCCCCCCAACCCCTCACCCTCCACTGCCCCCCCACCTCCCCTCCCCTCTCTGTTCATGCAGGCAGCAGTGGGCTGTAATCACTAAATTACTGTTTTCACTCTCAGCTCCAGTCACCACACTGCACAGCTCCCCCGCCCCTCTCTCCCCCTCCCGCTCTCTCTCTCTCTCTCTCTCTCTCTCTCTGTGTCTCTCTCTCTCTTCGTCTGTGTCTTTATCTCGCGTCCTATTTCTTTTGCTTTCCTCTCTCTCTCTCTCTCTCTCTCTCTCGTGTCCCTCTCTCTCCACTCCGTCTCCATTATTTATTGTGAAGCCGTCTTACTGTAAGCTGCCTTCATGAGAGGAAGAGAGTGAACGAGAGAGAGAGAGAAAAAGAAAGAGATGAGGAGAGAGAGGGGAATTGGGGGACGGGGGGACGGGGGGGGGGGTGTGGAGATGGGAGGAGGATGGAAAGTTTGGAAGATGGAATGAATTAGCCTAATGCATCGCTGATGAAATGATGAAACACAGGGGTTTCATAATGAGCACACTGCCCGCCTCACCACCGCTTGGGTTCTGTATCTGTTTATCCATTCTGTCCGCGCTCACATCTCCCGTCTAAAACCGAGCGTATTCCTCAGACGTAAAACCCTCCATTTTTCAAAATCTGGAAACCTCTTCCCCCCCCCCCCGAGAGGAATCGCAGTATTTGTCACCCCAGCTATTCAAGCTAAGAAGAAATGTAATTCATCGGAAATTTGGAATGAATTCCCGCGACATCGAGAGCGAGGTCCCCGAGAGGACCCGACAGAGGACAGGATGACAAATGAATCTGTGTGTCGCGGTCGAGCCGAGCCGAGGCAGGAGGCCGCGGTAGCTTTCCTCCGTCCTCTCCAACCTCTCTCTTGTAGCACAGGGTGAGGAGAGAGAGGAGGAGAGAGGAGAGGAGGGGTTGTCATGGGAACAGACATGGAGAGCCCTGTGTGAGTGAAGAGGCTTGAGACAAAATGACAGAATAGTGAAGCGATAGAACGTGGGAGAGGCTGCACAGTCAGACAGATATAAAAAAAACAAAAAACAACAACAACACGCACACAACATAGTGGCTCTCTGGAAATACTCTCTGTTTGTGTTTCAACGCTAAACCAACTACGGTACAAGGCGGATATCACAAATAAAAGGTTCCCTTCCGAAGTAACCCCATAAGCTGCGTGCTTGTTTGCTTTTCTATGAGGGTGGGTGCAGGAAAAGATCTAACACTCCGTTTCTTTAGGTTGTGCTTCAAAACAACGATCCCCTCACCTTCCTCCAATTATAACCCAATACAACGGTGCTGAAATAGAATCTCTCTCTCTCTCTCTCTCTCTCTCTCCCTTCAGCCGGTCCCCACCAGCCCCACCAGTACCTCTCCCACACCCGGTGGAACCTTGGGTATGTCCAAAATGGACGCCCCCAGCATGCAGGACGTCTTTATTCTCTCCCCTGTCTCTGGACTCTACAGTACCAGGTCAGACATTCACACACACATACACACACTCACTCACACACATACACGCAGATGTTTGATGACGGTGATGACAGTGATGATGACAGCTCCGACCTCTGTCTCCCCCCCCACCCCAGGGAGGAGCTGGGTCTGATGTCGTGTGACGACATCAGCCGCTACAGCGTGAGCTCCCAGTCCGGCTCCAAAGGCTCCGAGGCGGTCAGCTACTACCTGGACCAGGACAGCGGTCAGTACTTCTCTCTGCTGGAGGGAGACGGACCCCCGGGGCCCGACTACGACAGGGGGGGGCGCAATACGGGGGTCCGCCGACGGGACAAGACCCCCACCCATGGTAAGACAGCGTGAGAGAGAGAGAGAGAGAGAGAGAGTAGAGAATATGCTGTTTGAGTGGCTCTGGCCCTGTGCTTGTTGTGTGGACCACCATGCATCCTCATGCCACTTCTCTCACCTCCACTTTTCATCTTTTCTCCTTCTGTTTTCGTCGTTCGTCGCACGCTACACGGCTGTGCTTGTGTGTGTCTCTACCTCACGTATACACACCTCCCCGAAAACGCTGGTCACATGCCAAAAGGGTCGGTCCATTCACGTCTACAGGACCCAGACTGTCTCTAGCTCCCTGCCTGCCCCCCCTGCCACCCCCCCCCCCCCCCACCCCACTTTCTCTCTCTCACCCCTCCACTCCTCCAGCCTTCAACCACGTTGTCTCTCGGTCACCGTCTTCCCCGCGACCCCTCCCCCCTAGCCGACTCTCTGATTGCTGATTGGTTGTTCCAGGTGACCTCAGACCCGTTTCCATGCCTCCGGAATATAATTGGATGGCCGAGGCCAAGGAACCCAGCATGGGCAAGAGAGGGAGCCGAGGTACACACACACACACACACACATATACACACACACAAACACACAAACGGGTCGGATTGGTGCCGTGCTTTGCTTCATACTCAGCTCAAAACATTTCAGCTCATCTTCTGGTCCATGGTGGTGTGGTTGTGTATGGATACATATCTGCCAGGTATGTATCTGACAAAGCGATACAGAAACATAAATGCATGGAAATTGCATTTATACAGCTGCTCAGGAAATGAAGGTATTTGAATGTGACCGATTCTACCAGCTCCACCGTTTTGCGGCGAGACTCGATCTGTATTCAACCAAGGATCCTCCACTCTACCGTCAGAAAGTCTATGAATAACATTAAAGCACAATACTACTGTTGGGGGCCTCCCTTTCTCTCTCTCTCTCTCTCTCTGTCTCTTCCTCTCTCTCACTCTCACGCTTCGTCCCTGTCAACCTCTAACACACTTTCACAAATTTGTATTTTTTCATATTTAAGCATATGGATAATAAACAAATGAGGTGAGAAGCTGCTACTATGCTGAGCCAAAGTAGATTAAACCTCATATTTTCTGTGACTGACAAGATTTATCAATGGCGCCGTCCAAATCAACATAATCATTGCAAACGGATTATCTGAGGTACTGGATGTCTTGGCTGTGGATCCATATCAGATATTACAGCTCCGAGGCACTCCTGTTTCAAGGCTCTATCCTTTGTTGTCAGGTTGTTATCTTTAGCGGTCTATTCACCATCGTCTGTTTCTAGTCTGGGGTTTTCTCTCTCCTCCAGGATGCTTTGGTTTTCCTCCCCCAGTCAAGGGCTTTTCCATCCCTCTCTGTGGAGTCTGTCCATCCTCTAACCGCTCCATCCCTCCCTCGCTCCCGCAGACTCGGACAACTCCCTGCTGCGTTACCTTAGCGACGACAAGATCCTGGTGATCGAGGAGGAGCCGGAGGGTCCGGGAAGAGAGAGCCGACGGGATTCCACCAGGCGCTCTCGGCGCAAGAGCCGCAATCCCAGCAGCCCCAGCTTTCCCATCAGCCCCTCCATGCTGTCCTCCACCCTACGCCTGGACCAGCCGCCCGATGCTATGCCTGTATGTACACAGTCTTTTAAATTAGGCTTTTTTTCACCTATATAATAACTAACATTTTATCATTTTCAATTTTAATTTCAATTTTTGTTTAGTTTTAGTCAGTTTCTAGCTTGCTTCTGTATTTAGTTATAATTGTGTTTTGTTTAATAGAGGCTGAAATTTTGCTATTATTATTATGTTATTCAGTCTGGCACAGCAAACAACCCCCACTGCTCTCACCCTTCCCATCCCCTTGAGCTATGGTGGCCTGTAATGGACACAAACAATAAAGTCACATTTTCACAACAGAGATGAGTAAGCTAGCTAATTAAACAGACCCAACAGAAACGTGTAGTGCAGAGGTAATATATCACGATGCAAAACACTGTGTGTGAATCTGTGAACACCATGACCTGATTGACCAAGACTAGATTGTGAGAGGGAGAAAGGTGCGTGTGTGTGTGCGTGTGTATGTGTGTGAGTGTGTGTTTGTGCGTGTTTGTGTGTGTCTAAGTGTCAAAAGAGTCAAGCTGGAGGTTGAGGATGTCCTCTCTGAGAACTGTGAGACATCAGGATTAGTTAATAATAGATGTGCGTGTGTATGTGTCTGTGTGTGTGTGTGTGTTTGTGTGTGTGTGTGTGTGTGTGTGTGTGTGTGTGTGTGTGTGTGTGCCAGGGTGAGGAGACCAAGGAGAGTGGGCTGATCAGTGTCATTGCATAGGTGCCAGCTTCAGGGATTAAGAGAATAGCAGTGAGACACTCAGACACACCCCTCTCTAATGTTCTCTCTTATGCGTGCACACACACACACACACACACACACACACACACACACATATACACAAACACACACACAAAGGCACACCAACACACACAGGGATGCATTTGTATGCAGGGTAGCCATCTCACGACTCATCCTAACTCATCCTAATATCCCCATCTCCTCAGACACGCCTGAGTCTAAATAGGAGTTTATTCTGGACAAACACACAAGCACACACACACACACACACACACATGCACAGACACACACACACACACACAGAGACACACACACACACGCACACACATGCACACGCATCCCTGTGAGTAGGTGTATGACTCAGCATGAGCCAGACCAATTACAAGCGCGACTGACAGACTGTGCTTAAAACACAACACACGCACACACTCACATGCACACACTCACACGCACACACCACTTACACACACACACACACACACAGCTCTATCGGCCTAGCTCACAGCCCTCTCTGCCCCTCTCAGCTGTGTGTTTCTCATGGTGGTGACTCATATCTTTTGGGTGGCACATGAAGTATACTATCCTGCACTAACAAGCATATGCTCACCTTAATGACCTGCTTTTTTCCCTTGTCCCTGTGTATTCCCTTTCCCTTAAAGGAATACACCAACCTTTTGGCAAATAAGCTCTTATATAAACTTACTGTTGGGCATCAAGAGGATTGGTGGTATAGTTTCACTGCTGTGTGCAGTATTCATGTGGTTTACTACTGTGCATGGCAACGCTTTAGCATACTGTGTAGGCAAAAGCTAGCCTACCATCATACAAAATATGAAGCACATTAGTAATATTGGCCACACAAAGTTGACTTCTCACCAGTATTCTTGTTGTACAATGGTAATTTGATGTAAGAGCTTATTTGCATCCACAGAAAACACAAGTCAGTTATCCAAACATGCAATATATGCAAGATACATGTATATATGGAATGCAAATACAAGAAACCACAGAAGATACTGTGCACAACATAGCGAAAGACATAGAAGAGCACAGAGACCATACATATCAACATATCTAGTGTGTAGAGCCATGTAAGTATTGATAGTTTTAGAAGCGCTTTAATTAACTCCCTTCTTTCTTTGTCTATCAGCGAGGTGCAGACACACTGCGAGCAGATACAACAGACAGGTGAGTTTGTGTTTGTGTTTGTGTGTGTGTGTGTGTGTGTGTGTGTGTGTGTGAGTTCACATGCTTGTGATTGATGTAAGGAGTTGTAAAAGTCACTGGTGGTTATAATCCCTCCTGTCCTTCCCCAGGTACTCGGGCTCAGGAAGCTCAGGAGCGGCCTCCATGAGGAAGGTAGGACACAGTTCTGATAATCCATATACCTGTTCTAAAACAATGCTTTCTTTCCAATATGTTTTGATGTTGCATAAAAGCACATTTCATTATGTAATAAAGGCTTTGCAGTTGCATCACAGTTATCTTAGCAACCTCATCTGGCTTCATGGAGGTCCGCTGGAGAATTGGCTGTGCCCAAATAATGGCTAAATATATAACAGCCGGACAAGAAAATGAGAGATACCTGAAAGAGATTGGTGTGGTGTGGGTGTAGATCCATTCAGTAATGTTTTAATTAAAAAATAGAATAGTCTGATAAGGTAAATTGGTTTCCAAATGTGGGTTACTGTGACACAGGACACTGTCTTAGTCATCAGCTCTAAACTCTCCTCCAAAGCACTATGAGTTGTAGCTTGAGATGAGTCAGCTCAGTTAACTTAAATAAACAGTTATTTTTTTGGCTTTGTTAGCAAGCAGGCTAATTTAGCAGAGCAATCAATGTTAACATCACAGCCATGACTAACCCTACCTTCTACAAGATGCATTAGCTAATGTGCAATTCAGATGTGTACAAGACAGTGATGGTTAGCTGACCAGATGATTTGCTACCTAACAAGCTGACATTATCTAAACACAAAAACAATCAAAATTATTAGTAGCGATCAGTTCCCAGTCAAAAATAGCACAGAAATTGACCATGCCTTTTCAGTTGTTGAGACAGCCAAAACGTACTAGAGAGCTAGGACCAGAGCTGAGGACCTCCAATATGGCTGCCAGAGGGTGTGATATGTCGCCTGAAAGCCCACTATAGCAGTGGTTCTCAACGTGGGGTCCGGGGACCACCAGGGGTCCTTGAGGGGGTTCCAGGGGGTCCCCAACAAATTGATGAATTGTTACTTATTAATTATTTAATTTACAAGAAGTGGACGGGGGTCTGTGGCTCTAATTTGTACTAAATTAGGGGTCCCTGATATGAAAAAGATTGAGCATCACTGCTCTATAGAGTAAATTTTTTTTCCATGTCAGACTTTTACATGCCATTTAACTAGAATTAGACCATGATTTCAAGACCGATGCCTTTAAACATAAAGAAAACTCAAGTTCTTATTGTAAGATTTCAAAGTCCTCACTTTTTGATGCCCTTCAGTGACTTTTGATACCATGAAATCACAAAACACAAAATCAAAATACACAAAGCCCTGGCATCAGTGTGGATCAGTCTCCATGGCAGACAGCTTTCAATCCTCCATAGCGGGTTGTAGGTCGTTTCCTGGCTGTAGCAATTTCAGTATTGTGTTCCCTCTGTGCCTGTAATCCTCTCTGCTGTGTGCCTGATAAAATAAAAATAAGCTAAACATGGAGAGTGAACTAGCCTATCTTCTCTATGAGGGGAAAAAAAAGAAATGCATCAACGCCAGCCTGGAAACTTTGCCTGAACATGTCCTTTCAAAATGGAGTTTTGATAGTCTACAACTAATATCTTTTTCTCTTCTCCCTTCAGTCTTTCCATTACACCTCTCTAAGAACGAAAACCAAAAAGAGAAGTAAAGGTAGAAACCCTGTTGTGTTTCCTTTCTTCTTCTGCTATTCTATTCTATTCTATTCTATTCTATTCTATGTCTAGCAGAATCCATACACAATTTCCAATCCATTTTGTGGCAGTCATGGTCTGCCCTTCCTAGTAAGCATTATCATGACATAAGCCATTTGGTGGACGCTTTTATCCATAACACCTTACAAGACTATCAGTGCATATACATTTTAGTGTGGATAACCCAGAGGCAAACCTTTTATCCTGGAAGTGTGGCTGAATCCCAATGTCCAGACTCCGGATAACCAGATAAACATTTTCTTGCTAACACCTTTTTTTTTTCTTCATTTTATCTGTTTACACGTTTTGGACGCTTCCCCAGTGTCCTCATTTATTGACGACACTGATGCTATGAATGATGAGCAATTCCCTCTGAAAAGTCTTCAGGGCTGCAGACTCGCTAAAAGTCTGCATGGAAGGCTTGAAAAGTTCACATCATAGCCCTTAAGAACTTGCTGATTTTGCAGTGAGACGGTCCTAAGCCCTTGTGGACTTAGCGGGAGCGCGCTTCAGAGTCCGCGAGTCCGTAAGTCCGGACATTGGGATGCAGCCTGTTTGTGCCACACTGTAACCACTGAACTATTACATGACCACACTTACACTTACTTGTATTCGGTTTAATTCAATTCGAAATGCTACGAAATTCACTTTCCGCCGGTATGACAAGCATCTCCTCTCACCCTAGGTTCCCTTACTAGCGCGAGTCGAAGGAGGATTTCCTGTAAGGACCTGGGCCACGGCGACTGTGAGGGCTGGCTGTGGAAGAAGAAGGACGCTAAAGGCTACTTCACCCAGAAATGGAGGAAGTACTGGTTCATCCTCAAAGAGTCTTGCCTCTACTGGTACACCAACCAGAATGTAAGACATCCTTGAAATGGAAATACCATTATTAGTCACACTCCTCCAATCCTCATCAGTCCATCTCCGCAGCACTCTCTTTTCTCCCTGCCTCTCCATTCATTGTTGCTTTTCTTTTCTCCAAATCTATAGCTACTTAATATCTCCATTCCTATCTTTGTCCTTCCAGCATTCAAGTCTCCTATTCTGTGCAGTGTTTGGTGTGAATGCTTAATCATTTGTAAGAGCATTTTACCTCAAGCAAACGTAAAGCATAAGCTTTTAATATGCTGTTTATTTGTATCTTTATATCGCAGTCACAAATGTCCTTGGACCCATGAATTAATAGAATATTTCCAATATTGTGGAACAACAAGACTCCATGCTATGTATTGCAAGGCAGTGTGCATGGAGTCTTTTTGTTCTATTTAGTCCTGCCTTTATCCTTTTGTACCTGCCAAGAAGACTTTGAGGGTGTGCAGATATCTTGACTACTCAATATTACTGTGGAAAAAGAACTTACTCAGACCCCAAGAACTAACTTTAAATGGGATAATGTATCTCAGTGAGATCGTCATATCTCAGCTATCGTATTCACGTCTACAATTTTATAGTTAAAGGAGCTTATCCTGGCCATTGTAAATAACATATGTTGTTTTCACACACTGACTCTTGAACAGAATATTACTGAGTATCTCAAATAATATTGGAATATTAATATGCATGTAAACACACGCAATGACATTTGTTCTCTGTGGTGATGAATGTGCCACCATTCTCCATCTGTCTCTGCCTGCAGGATGAGAAAGCTGAGGGCTTCATCAGCCTCCCCGAGTTCAGAATAGACCGAGCCATCGAGTGCAGACGGAAATTGTGAGTGTCCCTCACATGTCACTCAAATTACTAATCAAGCACATTTGCGCTCACCCACACAGCGCGCACACACACACACACGCACGCACACATACATACGCAGGCAAAGAACACACTCAAACACACACGCGCTAATCAGCCTTTCTTTCTGATTGACTGCAGTGCCTTCAAAGCCTGTCATCCCAAAATCAAGAGCTTCTTCTTTGCCACAGATTGTCTTGAGGAGATGAACAGGTGAGTGTGTGTGTGTGTGTGTGTGTGTGTGTGTGTGTTTCTTGACGTGGGCTGGACAATAGTCGGGTTGTCGGGGACATCACGTGCTCTTTCATGAATATTTTAGCTGAGTAAACCAAGTTTACACAGAGCAACAACCCACCAACACAACCCTGCCCATGAATAAGGCATGAACCTGGCCCTCTGTTGTTAAATGCAGAACTGTGCGTGCTTGCGCGTGTGAGCGTGCGTGCATGTACACGTGCGAGTATGAGAGAGAGAGAGAGGGGAAGAGAGAGACTGTAGCGATATTTGCAGGAGTCCTATGTGCTATCTGATGAGCTCTAATTATCCACACCTCTCCTCAATGACATGGGGAGTTAATTGGGGGAGAGTAATTAACAAGCTATATTTGACATCCATGCTGAGTTTCGAGGTGTACGTGTGAATGTGTGAATGTGCTATTGCATGTAGATTTGCATTTGTGCACATGCGTGTGTGTGTGTGGATGGATGGATTTGGGTATAGACCTAAGTTGGCATTAGACGTCTTGACAAATTATCGTTGTTCATGGCTTGAGGTACACTCACATCTGGATTTCCCTAGCTTTTGCAGAGGCTCAGGTAGTAATGTTGACTTGGATTTTACTAGAAAACTAAGAGCGCAGAATAGACTGTATAGGCAGACAGCTCATCAGAAACCACACTAAAGGTCCAGTTCAAGGAAAAGACAAAACTGACACTCTTAAAGAATCTTTGGGTTTTAAATGTCGTCCTTTAGGTGCTCTGCATGTGCCAAATAAGAGTTTAATATTCACGAAAAAAAAAAAAACTGCATCTCAACACTAGATATCTAAGGCAACATCACTGCTAAGTTTTTATCCTGGGAAGGGAATGAGGAAGTTGTCTTCCTGTGGGATGCACTTCCTAGTGTGATGCGTTTCCTGTTCCTCAGGCTCAGGCTGGGTCTCTATTCTTAGTGGTGACCTCATTATTAGCTGTCTGCAGAGAGACACAGGACAAGCCAGAACCTGCGATAGAGACAGGGGGGAGGGAGGGAGGAGGGGGTCCTGAATGATCGAGGACAGAAAGGAGAGAAAACGAGAAATGGATGGGGAGAGAGAGCGGCGTCTGAGACTCGCTGTTCAGACAGAATGCGACAGATGATTGTCAGCTCTCTCTCTTTCTACATCCATCTCCCTAATTATCTCTATGCCTTTCTCTCCTCATCAGGGAGGTGAAGTCAGTCAGACAGAAATCAACTGTTAAGAGACACCATTTAAATTATTTAGAGTGAGAGTTCTTTATTCATCATCTATCATTTACCCAGCCTAACCCGTCCTCTACTCTCATCCTCTCTGCTCTTTTCTTCATCTCCCCTCTGATGCCTCCCTTCTCCTTTCTTCTCATCCTTCTCATTTGCTCTGCTCTGGGTCTATTTTTCTCCCTCCTTTCTGTAGGTGGATGAACCGACTGGGCCTGGCCGCCATTGGCTACACACCAGATGATAAGGTGCCACGCCCTGATGAAGGTGAGATGGTCTGGCATCTGGTCTAGAAATGATGGACTCTACCTTTTTGTCCATGGGTTGCTAACATCTGTTTGTGTGTGTGGGTGTTTATCTTGATATCATAACATCAGACTACTGGAGTGAGAGTGATCAGGATGAAGTTGATGGCTCAATGACACTCAAACAGGAGGGACCCTCATCCCTTTGTGATACCTACCACCGCACACCATCGGTGAGTAGAGACAACACACACGCACATACACATACACATACACATACACATACACACACGGGCAACATTTTCTTGCAGTGTTTCATTCTAATAGAATATTTTATTCTAAAAGCCCCACAGTTTTCAGGGCTGCATAGACCAGAGCTCTCAGCATTAATAAAACATCAGAGTGTGGGACTATCTGGTTCTCTAAGCAGCCAAGACCAGCACTTCTCTATGTAACGCTGCCAGCCCCTATTCACACTCTGACCTCTAGGTGGCGACAAATAGCCGTGCTCATTACATCTCAGGAAGATGATACTGTAACTTTCAAATGTCCCTCATTCAGTTGTGACATGCTCTAGAGTCTGCTGAGGTCCAGTGGGATTGGTACCATGTTTTTTTTTT
Organism: Centroberyx gerrardi; assembly: GCF_048128805.1. Classification (NCBI taxonomy): domain Eukaryota; kingdom Metazoa; phylum Chordata; class Actinopteri; order Beryciformes; family Berycidae; genus Centroberyx; species Centroberyx gerrardi. The sequence continues at coordinate 16,676,117 of NC_136012.1, read as the reverse complement.
TTCAGCTGAGCCATGCAATGTAAAATCAACAGTCATGCCAGTCATTTCTGGAGTTGTCATTGTTACTCATCTACCATCTCATTGCTTTCTTACTCTCGCCCTTTGGTCCCTTTATACTACTTTCCTCTCCTTCTTTCTTCACCTGTCTTCTCGCTCTCCTACACTGGCTCACCACCTCCTTCTCTTTATGCCCTTCTTTTCGTGGGATCACCTTTTCTTGTTATCCTTCCTCACATTCTCACCCACCTCTCCATCAACCTTTCTCTATCCCCTCCTTGCTCCTCTCCATACTAACCAACCCTGTCACCCCTCCTCCCTCCCCCCCTCGCCCTTGCAGACCCACCTCCTCCACAGTTATGACCAATTGCCCCGCTCAGTCAGCTCCATGAGCCTCTTGCGCTCCACTCCATCCCCACTCCCTCCATCAATGAGCGCCTCCACCTCCCCAATCCCTCCACAGATGGTCTCTTCCACCTCCCCTATCCCTCCCCAGGTCAATTCTTCTAGCCCCTTCCCGGAGCCCAAGCACGGCCGCCACTTCTCCAGTGAGTCCACGCACTCCCACTCCTCGGCTGAGGACCAGCGCGGGGACGGCATGGGCATGGGCACGGGTACGGGCAGCACCAGTACCCACTCCTCTGGTTGCCGCTCCTCCCACCGCGAGCGCCGCTCCTGGCAGGACCTCATTGAGACGCCGCTGACCAGCGCCGGGCTGCACTTCCTTCAGACAGGACCGGGGGACGGCGAGGGGGGTTATGGGGGCGGAATGGGGAGCATGGTTGGGGAGATGGGGCTGTACGGAGGGCTGGGCAGACAGGGCATGTCCCCGGAGAGACGCAGGCAGGCCACGCTGCCCGTACGGAGGCACCACGCCGCAGAGCGGGACAGGGAGCGGGACGGGCCCTTCCCCCTGGAACGGGGGCCACACACGCACGCCCACACGCACCGACGCTCCCACAAGCAGCGCAGCCAAAGCCTGCCCAGGAACAGAGACCCAAGGCCGGGCAAGCTGCTACAGACCCCAGCTCGTATGGAGGAGAGGAGCGAGGATGAGGAGGCAGAGGGACAGGCTGCAGATATCAACGAGGGCGATGAGGGTAACGAACTTACACAGTCTGTGCTATATAAGTAGAGGAGAGAGAGGCTATGGGCAATAGTGTGTTATTAAACCTTACTTCTGTTCTCTCAGTATTTAACCCTATATCTAACCCTAACCCTAACCACCCCAGTAGGCTACTGATTCTGATTCTTAATGTTTCTTACCTGGCTCTCTCAGACTTGCGGGAGTTGAGAGTGGAGGGCAGGGAGAGGAGGGTGTCAGAGGGAAGGGAGCGGCGAGTGTCGGAGGGCCGTGAGACGGAGCCATTGGACGGGCTGGAGCAGCTGTACCGGGCCCTGGAGCAGGCCAACGTCACGGCCCTGGGAGACCCTCGGCCCTGTAGCCGGCAGGAGCTCCGGCGTTGCTTCACCCAGAGAGCCAGAGACCCCCTGCTCAACGACAGGCTGCACCGGGTCCGAGCCCTCCGCAGCACTCTGAAGGTACTGCACAGTCAGAGGATCACCGCTCAAAACAAAACGATTTCGGAATTCAAAGGAGAAAAAGTAGTGAGAGGATTCAGCACGGTTTACCTAAGTAATCCCATGTTGTCTCTTTCGTCCCCCAGGCCAAAGAGTCGGAGCTGGCAGTAATCTGTGCCCTATTGGAGGACCCTGGCCTGTGCTCCCAGACCTTCAGAGAGTGGAAGCAGTGGCACAGCGACCTCTACTCAGACATCTGCCAGCTTAGTCCTGGCACCAACGGCCAGGACGATCTCTCCCCACTGGCCGCGCCGCTCATGACCCACACACACTCCTTCATTGAGACACATGTGTGAGAAACAGAAGAGAAGCAGAGACCATATACACGTGGACATATACACGCTCACTCACTCACACAAACCTACACACACACACACAGACACACACACACACCTTCGCATTAGCCAAATCCTCTCTCCTGATCACTATTCTGAGCACGCACTCAAACTCACACAAACACACATACAAAAGACACACAGGAACACACACTGTAAGATGTGTAAATATCATAGAGGGAACAGTCAAGAGACCTGCGTGTATGAACTTTTGATAATCCTGAGGACCCCACAGGGTGCCTACTGCATGCCTGAACAGAAAGCATTAATCTTCCTTTGTCTATGGAACTCAGCATAAACTCAACACGCTTGTCAAGCAAAATGGAAAAAAGGAGACTTTTTGACATGTTTGTTTCTTTGTATTATCTTGGTTTTGCTATTTCTGATTGATTTTAGGGGGCAGGGGGAGCTATGTAGCAGCAATACAGAGGAGAATCCTTTTCACCACAGCACTGTACTTTTGTACTGATGAACTTTGCACCCAGAGCCACCAGTTCTCCCCCTTTCTCTCTATCCTTTTCTCTCACTGCATATCTTGTTGATTTATAGGGACCTTACTGTTATTCCGGGCTGGTTTTGATGGGACAGCGTGGGGAAAGTAAGGGAAGTGACTTTGACAGTATACTGTAAGACTGTGGGAGGTAGCCATCAATGCTGGTGTTTCTCTCTTAGCTGTTCCTCTGGGAACCAATGAAAATGACCATCACTAGCATCAAGAAACCATTGTGCTGGCTAGACGCCCACTAGCCACTGTTTCAAACTGTGAACTGTTTTTGGTAAAGAGAAATTACGATTCTATATACAGAATGAAGTTCCTCCGATAGAGTGCAATTTACTGAGGTTCTACGATTCAGTTTGCATTCTCTCTTTCTCTCTCACTTTCCCTCTCTCTCTGTGTTTCTCTCCATCTCCTCCTTCTCTTATTTTTTATTTTCTTTTTATTGTTTCCAAACTCTTCTTTCTCTAGTCGTCAAAGACTTGTGTATATTTGTATACTGCTGTGTATACTGATGTAAATGTTTGCGTTCCACTACCACTGTGATATGCTTCTAGAGGTAGCGGAGGGAAGACAGAGTATGTACTTATATGCGTGGGTGCAAAACAATTTTTCTTTTCTTAAACAGCGAATGCAAGAGCTAGAGAGTTCTTTCAAAGGAGTCACTCACTACAAAGAATGCACTTTCTATATCTCTATATCTCATTGGCTGCATCACAGGGTCTATGTCTCATCGGCCTCTACCATTGCTGTTCAAAATATCAGGTAAAAGCATTTGCCGTCTCATTTTCTAAAGATTTGTGTACAGTCTACAAATATATTTAAACATAGAAGAATATATAAATCTATTTACGTTTTGTGTCATAGATATAATGTAAAGTATGATGTATTCTATGCCAAGGTTTTGCAGTGTCCCCCTCTTCACTCTGTAGACGCAGGGTGTTAGTAGTTGAGCAACTAGGAGGCAAAGAACAACCACCATCAACTTGATTGACAGTTTTTACTGGTTTACATCATGGCTGACCCATAGATGTTCTCCTGGTGATGTGTTGCATGAGAAAAGGCCTGGGACTGATTTGATTGGACAGGGTAATATTGTGGATCATTTGTGTTCTCTTCTTTTTTTTTTTTTTTTCTTCTTCCTGTCATGATTGCAAGATAATTAGATCTGTAGCGCATGATACATGCAAAAAGTACTGTTAAAGAATGAGTTTTTATTCATGTGTTCATAAATTTGAAGTATTCTTGATTTTCTCATTAGATAGTGTTTGAAGACACACACTGTACGATAACTGAGGGAGGCGTTTTCGCTGCTCAGTTCTTGATCTCATGCAGATCCTCTTTTAGGATTCTACCAGGATCTTTCAATTGGATGTTTTGGTTTACACACAAAAGACACTGACACGTGTCTTGGGTTTGTCTCCCTAGGACCCTCGTCTGAGAGACAACAATACGGTTACTTCTAAACTGAAAGCTATTTTGACATTCCCTCTAAGCATAAGGTGGATGCTGGGTGGTCATAGACCTCTACACTAAATGGTCTGTAATGTCTGTGAAACTCAGATGAATCATTTCATCTGCAATATCAGGCCAAGGACTCAACAGTGCCCCCCAGTGTCGAAGACTCTGAGAGACATGAGTAGCACCTGCTGCATCCAGCACTATCTGTACTTATTCCGTATCCTTCATATTTTACTGTAGTTATTTGACTGTAGGTTCAGGTTTTTCATTACGTCACACTGTTGTGAAATCAAACACACCCCAGAGATATAGTTCATGTTTTTATGAATGGTTAATTTGAGAGTACCACAAAGAAACTAAACGATGCAAGCACTTTCCCTGTGCCTCCCAACCCTCTCTTTGGCAACGACGGACTGACTATAATGGCATTCCTACACACACACAGCTGTAGAAGTGTTACAGTACAGTTTTAGTCTGCAGACCTCTCTCTGTCTCTCATCTCTGGTGTTGGTTTTCTTTTTCCAGCTGCTGCTCTGCTGAGCAGGCAACATACTGTAGATTTAGGAGTGCGAGTTATGATTTGTAGGCACAGACTGTGTTATCCCTCCCAGATCTTTGTGTGTGTAGACCTGCAGAAACAGGCCGAAAAGGGAGATTCCACTGTGTGTTCTTTCAGGGGTGTACACCTCATGGTACATTGCACAGGTGTGTAAGATGTAAGTTGCACTGCGACATTAAAAAAGGAACATATTGCTCTTTTTCAAGGATAATATTAGCTTACTGTTATTCTGTACATTAAACTGACTAAAGATGATATTGAAAAAAGAAAGAAAATTACATTTATTCTTCCTAAAGTAGCCTTTTTTGGTTTCATATATATGAATATATATTACAAAAAATACAGATTGTAAACTTAAGTTGTTAAACTTTGACTTCAATAAACTGAATCCTCTGCACTATGAGCCATGTTTTGATTATATTGTGTGTACCTTTTCTTGATTTACGTAAACAGTATTACACAAGACTATTATTATCCTGTTGATGCCACTATAGAGATGACCAGGTTTCAGATTAGAGGTAGGGTGGACAAGTGTTTAGGAAGACCATCCCATAACTGAAAGGACGTTATATTATGGCAATAGCTAATGTGTATCTGTCAACAGTGTGCTGAACCCCTATCTGCTCACTCACTGTAAGTTTAAGACTGACGACTAAATGCCTAAATGTAAAAGAGACAAGTTAATGTAAAAGCAGCTTCAGCAGTCCTCTATACCCACCTGTTTTCAAGACAATTTTCCTTGCTAAACAAAGTCCCATAGCCTATCTCCTGCATATCATGAATTGCTTTTCATGTGGATTTGTAGTAACCGTTCATTAATTTTCAACCTTATATTCTATGAAAGATGGATCAAAACATGTTCATGATGCATGCTTTTGGTGTCCTTTGAATTAAAGACAAGTGAGGATCAAATACAGCATGTGATATAATAACTGGTAATCTTGCGCTTACCAGGGACAACAAGGAACTCTCTCTACAATGAGCTACACCCCATAAGGAACTAAATGCAGCAAAATAAAAAAAAGAAGTCACCTATAATGAGAGTTTGAGCAGCCTAACATACAGTATTGTTTTCGTGTATAAGCCTTCTGAAGATTACCATGATACCATACTGTGGCAACATGCAACTTCAGCCCATAGGTGGCAGTAGCTGACCTTGGTTTTACATTGATGACCATTTGAAGCTGCGACCTAAAACCCAAAGAAGAGGAGGAGCGCTGTCATGGCGGCCAAGGTGAATGTTTGACGTTTATTCAAAGGCGAAGTTTTGCAGTTTGAGACATGTATTTAAAATGAAATACGTGTCTTTCTTGTGAATGTCAGTCCTGGAGCTGGTAGTGTGAACACGAACTGACTGTCACCTCTCCAGGCTGCTATGTAGCATGAAAACAGCTTTGCTAACTGTGCCTATTAGCCTGTTAGACGCTGAATAAGCAATGCTAACTTTACCCAGATAACGTTAACGTTATGCAAGGCTTGATCGTCGGTGATTCTTGCTGCAGTTCAAGCTTCAGCCCCGCTATTCATTCATTGTCTAAACATGACTGTTACTGTAACTGTTACAACTTAAAGTTCGTTAATACGGACTTCTTTAGCCAGAATAAACTGTTTGAACACATTGTTCCACCATCTGAACACATAACTTTTGCTAACTTAGAGTGCAAGTAACGTTAAGTTAGCTAATGCTAGGTAGTTCTACTAGCTAGCTATCTAGAAAGTTACTGTACTAACTGCTGGCTGGAGAGCTAAAGCCTTGTTATAGTCATCAGTTGTAAATCAGGTATTGGTGTTGTTGTCTTGAGCTGACAAACAGTATCTTAACTGGGCAGGTGGTGCTGGTGGCCGTCCCGACGGTGCTGGGCATAGCCTCCATCCGTGTGTACAGAGTCAGCGAGGCTCCGGTTGATGGGGTCACCCGTGAAAAGGTATGAGTGTCCACATAGTCTGTAGATCTAGTAGGAGACAACATGTTGCTATTCACCTGACTGTTGTGTTTCCTGTGTGATGCATAATTAACCTGCTAATCTCTCTCCGCCTCTGTCCCCAGCTGTCTGTCTACAACCCAGTGCCACAGTCTCATCAGTTTCAGTTTGTTGCAGAGAAGCCCGGGACACTTGAGACTGGGTTGACTACCGCGAGGGAGACCTTACTGCCCATTGTGCAGGCTGTACAGGTAATAAGCCGTATTAATATGCAGCAGCATATCAACATTACACGACACAACAACGACTTACTACTGAGTTATCTCACTCTCTCACCTATGCACACACTAAATACTTGAACGCAAATGTAAGAACCCTTGGACAGATCTAATTAGATGGCATAAAAAGGAATAGAACAATTTAATAGAAGAGGTCTGAAGTTGTACCAGAAGTTTGTTTTAGTTTTTCCAGGCCAGGATTTTATTTTATTTTTTTCTCTTGTTTGCGGTTACAGAGCACAATCCTACATGCTGCAAGTGCTCTGTGCAGGTACGACTGTGCACACTGCAGGGTTCAGGAGTCAGGCAGGAAGTAGTTTTGATGCTGTGATCTTTGCAGATCTAAAGGCTGCTGCAAGGAGATCTGACAGCTTGATAACTGTGAAAGATGGAACAAAAAAACACCTCACACTGACGTCAAACGCATCCGTTACCTCCTTTCAGCATTGCCTACTCGGTTGTATTCTTGATGGCCTGTTATGGTGGTTCTTATAAAATATTGTCCTGTGTTCTCTGCAGGGTGCCTGTGTCTCTGTGAAAAATGGAAGTATTAATCTTTACCATGCAGGAGAGGGTGAGTCAAATGTTGGTGCCTTAGGTCTCTCTCGTCACTAAGATTCTCCCTCCCTAAGTTGAATTTCCCCCATTACAAAGCAATGAGAAAGGATAGTGGGGGAAGTATAATGGCGCAAAATTGGGGGACTACTTTTTCAGGGTTATATAGCAAACTCTCAGACACCCCAACTAAGTGTTTTTTTTTTAGTGACTCCTAAAAGCAAATGTTATATAGCCAAGCCACCTAGATATTTCACATTCTTTCATTAAATAAGTCCTCTAAGGATTGAGTCTATCTCTGCATTCCCTTTGTTGAGGGTCACTGAGAGGCTACAGTACATTTTTTTAGAGCATACAGTTGCACAAAGCATAATTAGGAATTTGTGTCTTTGCATATCTCTCTGAGACAAACATCATACTGGTGATGTTTCCGTCTCAAGTCTCTGCAAAAAGCCTGGGAAAAGAATTATTTTGTCCGTCTGCACTACTACTACAACTATCATTACTATTTTGCCACCACTATAACTATTACTACTAGTACTATTTTTATTTCTTCTTCTGCTATTGCTATTATTACTAGTACTACGTTTGCTAGTACCACTACTATTACTACTGCTCCAACTAGTGTAGCAACTGTAGCATATACAGAGTTACAAAGTGCTTTACAAACAAATCAACAATGAATAAAAGTACAAGATGAACATTACAAGTCAGACATTTTGATATATTGGATACATATTTTCTTAAGGTGTTGATATTTGTGTGCCTGTGTGACTTGTTTCCCAGATGTGTACTATTACTTGAAGGACCCTCCCCCAGGTTTTCTACCCAGATTCGGCTCCATCACCATGGCTGGCCTGCTGGGCATGTTCCTGGCACGGAAAGGTAACCTGATCCCTAGACATTATACCACAAACACTCATCCTCTTCTCTAGGTCTGCAATTAACAATTATTTGATCATTATTATTATTATTTATCAATCTGTCTGTTATTTTATCAATCTAAACAACTAATTTACAGTTTTAAAAAATGCAGTTGAACAATTCAAAGTTTAACAACATAATTTATCAATCTATAAATTAAGCATGTCATTATAACCAAACTACATTTCAGCATATTATTGCCTGAGTCCAGACCCAAATAAAATACTGCATTACAGTTACTGCTAGCTACATTTTCATTGCATTTCAATGTATACACATTGCCCAACTATTATAGCACACCTGTAATGACTAAAGAATAGATTTCTAAAGCAGACAGGGCAACACAAAGCAGTTACCTAAGAATTTGCTCTCCTGGAAACCTAAACTGTCGGTATATAGAACCTTTTCAGCTTTGTGTCTAAGAACAGCAATTTGGCATCAGTAAAGAAAGAACTGCCAAGATGTCCTTGCAATGTCATGATAGCACGTGGCATGCAACTGTGCAGTAATGTACATCAAATTGCGCAACCATTATCATTTTTTTTCTGTTCATCGTGGTGTGCTGCTGCGATGAAAAAAGCACCACATTATTGTATTTCTGTTTACAGTATTCCCCTATGTTGGATGGTCTGGATCAGAGTTTTTGAAATTCCACTCTGAGTTTGGGCTTGCAACAGCTGTGTTCAAAACAAAATTATGCATTGTTAATGCATATGGAAAATCAACTAATTAACATAGTTAATGTAACCAATAATATCAATGAATCAGTGCAGCCCTGCTCACCCTGCTTACTTGGTATACAGATCTTGGATAACCTATTCATTTGGCTGGATTTAGTCTGTGTTGAATTTGTCTAATTGCCATTTTCCCTTATGAACCTTTTGTGTCAGGCTCTCGTTTCAAGAGGGTAGCAGTTCCTGTGGGCCTGATGAGTGCGGGCGCATCAGTGTGCTATCCTGCCCAAGCAGTGGCTGTGCTCAAGGTAACACTAGTTTTCTGAATACTGACCATTAGTTAGCTAATCCAGCAAGACAACTAACCTCATTAGTCTCTGGGTGAAAAGCTTATCGTTGTTCTTTGTGCTCCCCAGGTGACGGGCAAGAAGGTGTATGCTGCAGGACAGTGGAGCAGCGCCTCCGTATCTTCTCTGTTCACCTCCAAGCCCAAGGAGCCTGTTGCCAAAGAGCCTGCTGCCCCACAACCACAGGTAAACAAGCCCAGGGTTCCCACACGCCTGGAAAACCTGGAAAAGTCATAGAATTTAAAAAAATTTCTAGACCTGGAAAAGTTATGAGAAATGATAAAAGGCAGAACAGTTTAGGAAAAGTCATGAAAATGTATTTGTTGAAGTTAATGATTTTCTTTTCTTGAATACTGTCAAATGTCACAAAAAGCTGCAGCTGGCTCCGAAACAGTCTATAATTATATTATTATAATCCTTGATTCTAAAGTGAAAAATAAACTATTGGTTACGGTACATGTAGTTGATGGCTACTTTTTAATTCAGTCTCATTAATATTTGGTCATGGAAATTTGAAAAGGGGTCATGGAAAAGTTGTGGCAATGATTGATCTACAGTTATGTAATCAACTAGTTTGAAAATTGAAAGACGCCCAAAATAGATGTACTTGGCAGCTGTGCTAAAAATAGCAACATCAGTACCATCTAGATAATGGTAACTCTCTTCACCGGGTATTTCACCTCCTCCCACTGAATGATTTCCCCTCTCTACCCACTCTACTTGGTCTCGAAAAAAAATCGCTCCTATCTCCCCTTAGATCACATTCTATATATTTTCCTAGCATGTAGCTTAAATAATTGTTCTGTGGTCACTGGCATGTTGTAAGGGCACAAAGACCCTTTGATTGCTTCTAAGTTTTGGTGATATAGAAATTGAAGCTTATTCTGCTGTTGCACTCATTGTAAGTCGCTGTGGAGCCTCGGCTAAAATCCTAAAATGTAAATGTAATTACTTTTTTTTTTTTTGTCCTCAGTGACTGTAATAAATCTAAAATATTTGAATTGGAATGTTGGAGAGAAATGGAAAGCTGGTGCTTCATTCTGTACATGTTGGTTAAATTTAGTACGTCTGTTGTTGACAAGTACCATGTCACTTTGATTCATCCAATAGCTGTATAATCGTAATTTTTATTAATCATTATTGTATGTATTATGTCTTAACAGATGTTTTTCTTTTGTGTATGTGTTCTTCTTTAACACTATTAGTCAGCTACAGTGCCAAAGCCGGAGTCTCCAGTAGTTGAAGAGGCTCCTTCTGTCCCATGCCATGCTCCTGACCCCAGCTCCACCGCCGACAGCCCAGCCCAGACCACGACCAGCTCGGAGACGGAGGTCGAATCAGCTGAGCCTGTTCCCGTCTGTGATGAAACCGCTGCCCCTGTCATAACAGAGGAGCCCTCATCCATAACACAGACACAGATATCACCTGACCAGGCCCCGACAGAGACCACCACAGGTATTATTGATATTGATCTCTCTGTCTCTTTCTCTTTCTCTCTGTTTCTCACACACACACACACACACACTTCTATTTCTGTGCCTGTCACTGATCTTCTGATGTATTTCCTCTCTTGTTCAGACACTGTGGTAGAATCTGTGTCAGCGGAGTCCGCTCTTGACGCTGAGGAACCACCTGCCCCCGTCGGAAGCGAGGAGCCCTCAGCCTCAAAACAAACACCAGAAACCCCCTCTGCTGAAGCCGGCCCAGCCCAGGACACACCCACCGCAGAACCAGAGACGGTGGTAGAATACGTTCCCGTCGAGTCCCCGCCTCCCTCTGAGGAACCACCTGCCCCCGTCGAAAGCGAGGAGCCCTCAACCGCAAAACACACAGAGACCACCACAGGTATTATAGATATTGATCTCTCTGTGTCACACATACACTACCAGCCAAAAGTTTAGAGACACACATTTTTCTTTATTTTCACTATTTATCACATTTTAGAATAATATTAAAGACATCAAAACTATGTAATAGCACAAATGGAATTATGCAGTGACCAAAAAAGTGTTAAATCAAAACTATCTTATATTTTAGATTATTTAAAGTAGCCGTCCTTTGCCTTGATGGAAAGGCAAAGGCTTTGGAAAGAAATAAATACATAGGCATTAACTTCACTATATATATTTGTCTAAAAAACAAATTTCAAGCATTTAAGCATAAGCCTTTAGATCAAAATGGCTTTAAGATAATGAATAACATAGTACATTCAATCAGGTGTGTCCAAACTTTTGACTGGTAGTGTATATGCACACACACACGACATATACAGGCTTCTATTTCTGTGCTTGTGACTGATCTGCTGTTGTATTTCTTCTCTTGTCCAGACACTGTGGTAGAGTCTGTGTCAGCAGAGTCCGCTCCTGCGTCTGAGGAACCACCTGCTCCCATCGAGGAGGCCTCAGCCTCAAAACAGGCACCAGAGGCCCCCTCTGCTGAGCCCAGCCCAGACCAGACCACGCCCACCTCAGAACCAGAGACGGTGGTAGAATCCGTTCCAGCTGAGTCCGCTCCTGCCCCTGAGGAACCAGCTGCCCCGATGCCTTCAGACCAACCAGCAGGTAATATGAATATTCTGCCCCAGGAAGCCAGAGAGCAGAAACTGCATGAGTAATGCAAAATGAAAATGAAAAAGCTGCTGCCCTAAAAAATTATTACTGGTAGAGAAGCGGACTGTATATCATTTAACAGCATTTATTGGAAATTTTTTGTTCATATAAATTCATAGCTCTAATTTTGACTGTTGACCTATAAAACACACAAAAAGTAGTTACCGCTATTTGCCTTTGTAGTGGGCGGTATTGATCTCCCACTCTGACTCACAAGCTTTATTTGAGTCCACTTAATTAAATCGTTATTTACTGAAGATTCAAGTATTATAGAAGTTCTACAGCAGACATTTAAGTATCAATGTGGCAACAAAGCACATTCGCATATCCAAAATATAGTTAAACCTCTTCTGCTTTAACGGTGGTTCTCATATAGGTGGAAACACGCACACACACACACAACCTATCCAATTCATGTACCTGCAACTGACTCCTCTCATCTGCAGACAAAGTGTTAGAATCAGCCGACTCTGAACCTGCTGCTGAGGAGTCAGTGGAAAAGCCGCTGGAAGCTGCGGTGGAGGAGCCGTCAACCCCGACACACACACCGCCGCCGCCTCCTGAAGAGGCCGCAGCAGAGAACACCACAGGTACAATGTATATTGATCTCTCTCGCACACGTACCGCTGCTCCAGTTTCTTCTTGGGAGCTGGCCTCTGGTGCTCACGCCCAGCACACACACACACACACACACACACACACACACACCACCACCACCACCAACAAGAACAAGCCCCTACAGGGACTTCCACAAGTACAATAGGTATTGATTCTCACACACGCATACACAGACACACACATGCACATGCACACACACACACACACACTGCATCCCCTACTGCTTTTGCCAGAAGTCGATGATGTACAAGTTACATTTCCTGCTAGGACCAATAAACATCATCATCATCATCGCTTCTGAGAATTGGCTTAACGCCTGTCGTCTGGATTGGATCGTGATATTTCTCAGATATGTTTGATTTTGTCGGGCTGAGTCTGGTCGGGCTCCTGTAGTGTGAAGCAGTGTGAGACTCACCAAGACGGAAAACTGAGAGTGACACTGACAACAGTCAATGGGAGTTTAGATACATGGGGAAGTAAAAGAAAATGGACCGGAAAAGAGGTCACATTTAACAACAGTGCCCACAGTAGTAGTTCAGTAGTAGTATCAGCAAGATTCACAACTCCATTTGGAGGGATAAATCTCATATAAATTAATATAAAATGGCAGCATGCCTGGATCAATCCACATAAGTATGCAATTTCAAATTAAGTGAAAGAAGTCTCATACAGAATTCCTCATCAGCATTGTTCTTGTAGTGATGTCACTTCAAAATACATTTGTAATGTAAACTGTAGCTTCTGCACCATGGAGCAGGAAACGATAGAGCACCTATTTTGTAATTATATTTACAGTGAACTGTTCTGGATGAATTTGTAGGCTAAATGATTTTTAATGTTTTTGAGTCAGGTAGCATGTGATCCTTTTTTTCTTCACGTGTGATGTCCATCTTTGTCCCGTCGGCTAGTGTGAACAGCTTCTCGCCCGGACGGCAACCGTTTAGTCTGAACTGTATGAAGGTATTTATGTTGCGAAACCGGAGAGCTTGTAGACTTGATTTGAGAACTTGTAGAATAAATGTGAACTTGTATGTTGAGATTTTCACTCACAAAAAATATTCACACACCCGAGTTCTGAATTTGTCACAGACAAAAATTCACAAATGTGTAAATTGATACTTAGATAAATACAATGGCAGCTGCAAACTTATATATTTTAACTAAATAAAAAAATAAATATGAGTAAATGTTTACTCATACTCAGAGTCGGCTGATTCTACGATTTTCTCCGCAGATAAGAGGAGTCAGTTGCAGGTACGTGAATTGGATAGGTTGTGTGCGTGTGTGTGTGTGTGTGTGTGTGTGTGTGTGTGTGTGTTTCCACCTATATGAGAGCCATCGTTAAAGCAGAAGAGGTTTAACTATATTTTAGATATTTCATATGTGAATGTGCTTTGTTGCCACATTGATGCTTAAATGTCTGCTGTAGAACTTCTATAATACTTGAATCTTCAGTAAATAACGTCTTAATTAAGTGGACTCAAATAAAGCTTGTGAGTCAGAGTGGGAGATCAATACTGCCCACTACAAAGGCAAATAGCGGTAACTACTTTTTGTGTGTTTTATAGGTCAACAGTCAAAATTAGAGCTATGAATTTATATGTACAAAAAATTTCCAATAAATGCTGTTAAATGATATACAGTCCGCTTCTCTACCAGTAATAATTTTTTAGGGCAGCAGATTAACTGTGTTCAACGCTGGCTTATGATGTTCATACACACTGTTATATAAGATAATCTTGTCAACACCGCATTTTTGTGTTTTAAAGTATATACAGTATGTAATCCATATTAGCAAAAAGCTAACACTAGGCTAATCTACCTGTGAAAAGAATGAACTAAGCTACAGCAGAGGTCGCAAATTTTGTCTGTGACTTCGAATTCAGAACACAGGTGTGTGAATATTTTTTGCTTGTGAAAATTCCAACATACAAGTTCACATTTATTCTACAAGTTCTCACATTGTTTTCTACAAGTTCTCAAATCAAGTCTACAAGCTCTCTGGTTCTGCAGCATAAATACCTTCATAGAACTGCCCTAGTCAGCTAAAACTGGAGCAGTCTTCTAGTCTGTCCCACTCCCAGCCTGGTCCCAGCCCTGACCTTCCATTGCATTTCTTCTCCTGCCCTGCAGGGGGCTCTGGTTTCCAGGCGGCCCCTGCTCTGATGGACTTCGGCCAGTCCAACCCCGAGGATGAAGACCTGTACAGCAGACGCAGCTGAGACCACAGCAGGGCACAGGAGAAATCTGATTCCCGCACTGTCATCTCATATCTCATTCACATTAACATACTGTCTGTTTATCCTGGAAGTATCATTACGCAATGTAAATAGGCTTTTTTGCCAGCAAGTATAGTTAGGAAATCTTTCATCAACATTTCCATTTCTTCTGAAAAACTACATTGCTTGTTTATATTTCCTCAGAAAAGGTCCAAGCATAATTGCGTTGCAGAGGCAGTGAAGTGACAGTAACTGCAGTACACAGCGTTGAATCAGTTTGTATTTGACAGCGTGTAGAAGGACCCACAAATAAGGAAAAGAAATACACCCACAACTGTTTACAAGTCTTTTAATGCACAGATGGCAGCGTTGTGTAATTATCTCCTAGTTTGTGTCTTTTAAAAATAATTGGCTTTTGTGGTGCAGCTTTCACAGTCATGAATGCATGGTGCTTGTATTTATTGTAATTTAGCCCACTGCGTCGGTAAGCTGAACATAATGTACATGTGCTTGTACCGGTGATGATAAATCAATGGACTAGTGTAGTTCCATTTTGTTACATCAGAAATTATCCTCTAACGTTGATTTGGGTACCCTGAATAAATTTATATTTTTCATGTAGACATGTGAGTTGCTTCTTGTCATATACCTTTAACCTTAACTTTACAGGAGATCCCTTTACATGTTTTACATGAGTGAAAATGCATTATTTTAATTCAATAATTAATAATTGAAACAAAATATTTTTCATCATTTTCATCATTATCATGTAATATATAATTTAAAGCTCTGAATGGAAACAGCAAGAACAGAAAAACCACAACAAAAGCCTGTTTCCGCCAACGTGCCTTTTTCCGTGCTGGGTTACAATGTACTCAGTTTCTCGATGTCAATAACAATACGCAAGTTGTAGAAAGGTCATGGAAATTTACTGAAAAATTTGTATGAAAATTGTTTTCATGGCCCAGAAAAGACAAAACAATGCCCAACCAGTAAAGTACATGTCAAGCTGCTAGTAAATCTAGTTCCCAAGTGATAGTTGCGGCTAGTCGAAAAACAAAAACTGGGACATTCAGTAAGAAATCTAACATCTGTACATGTACATGGACAAATACTGGTCATGGGAATTATGCTGTCGTGGAAATGTAAGGAAGTTTGAGCAGCAAACGTGTTGTAACCCTGGGAATGTCACTTTTACTTTTTAAGTGAAAGCATTTTTGGTGCCACATGCTTCTGCTTATCTCTCTGAGCATACGCTTTCTACCTAGGGACCAGAGTATCTGTTCTCATCTTTACGGCCCTTAACTGCTCCGCTGAGGAATTGGAGCTCCCTGGACCTCATAAACTCTGCATGAGGGTGACCAGCAGCATGACCCCTGGGACTGTGTGAGTGTGTGTGTGCGTGCGTGCATGTGGAGAGAGAGAGAGAGAGATGTCACATCAATTCAACCTAGATGCATTTTCGTCTTCCTGTTAAACATGGATGAAAACACACACATATGGGAACCAGATCTGGAGCTGGAGCTGCAGTGTGTGCTGCTGGTTTGAGTTGAGGGGTTCAGGGACTTACTGGCTGGCGTGACTGCGCTGTTTTTAGACAAGTATTGCCAAATGTACAGATAAAAGAACAACAACTCCGTGTCCTGGAATCGTTATCCACCAACAGCATTAATAAATCCACATGGAACATATTGACTCAGTTCAAAATAGACTGAACCAGAGAGGCTGGGAATACTGATTTTTTCTTCTCATAACTTGTTAAGAGGGATGCACATCTTGTGGCTCTAGTCTCAGGGGCAGTGCTAGAAATTCTGGGCCCCCTGGCAAGATGGGACACTGGGACCCCTTTCACTTCAGGGCATCTAAGTATAGTCTCACCTCACCTCTCTCAAGGCCCCCTCCAAGTTGGGGCCCCCCCGAAGGCACTCGCAGCACCCATGGCTTGTCCTCTGTGGTCTGGTGTTAGACTGGACTCTGTCAAGCAGTCCAGAACTCTCTCAGCTTGTTCTCAACCTACAGAGAGGAAGTCGGGCTCACAACCCTGACCCTTCACCTCTCACCCCCCTGACCCGGATTTTCCACTGAGGATGGGGGGTTTGCGGGGGGGGGGGGAGGTGGGTGGTGGTTATCTTCCCAGAGTCCAGCCAAAGGAGGGAGACCCCACCATCAAATAAACAGATAGCACATTTATCAGCAAAAAATATAAACATGGACGTTATGTAAGCAATTTAAGGGTGTTTTTGAAAATGTGTTTACGGGACACATCTCTCTCTTTATGCGTTTGTGTGTGTGTGTGTCTGCGTGTGTGTGTGTGTATGTGTGCATGCTCATGTGCACACAATTCCCCCCTTTTCCCATGCCTCTAGATAAAGTCAAATGATTACAGCTGGCAATCCATTCTGTTAATGGAAACACATATTGTTGTTGTTTGGTGAAAACCTTTTAACTTCAATTTTGGTGATTTTCATGTTTTATCTTAAATTGGAGGATTACATGATCCTGTTTGGGTTAAGAACATTCTATGACCCTTGGGCTTGAGAAACCCTTTCAAAATCCTGTGGATAAATTGAACAATACATGGTGGTCAAGCTAAAACCAAGGCTATTTTTCATAGTTCCTGAAAAGTTGGCATTTTGGAGATATGAGGTTTTCACCCAACAACAGTGATATGCACAAATATGTCACTATATGTGTATTTTGTTTAAAAAAAATGAATTTGCTGTAACTAATTACATTTGCCATTTTGTAGATTATTGTTTGGTTAGTTGTATAACTTCGCTTCCTTGCATTTTAGGCTGCAGCAACATCCATGGCTATAATATATTTATAATATATCTTTCATCAAATAATGTATAAATAAAAAAAAGATTGAAAGTGTAGACGTAAACAAGAGACTTTTGACAAACTACAGCAGCAAAAATGAAAATGCTGGAAATGTATCGAAAATGAAAATATGAAGAAAAAAAAATTAATTGGTAGGGAGATTGATGTCCAGTAGGAGTCATGATGTGAGTTGAGATTTTGTGTTGTCCTCTCCTCCCTATTACTGTCCTTATCTACACACACACACACACACACACACACACACACACACACACACACACACACAAACCTTTCTCAATCGCCTATCTTGTACATCTAACAGCCAAAAAGAGGGCAGAAGTTGAATTCTTACGTCCATTCCCCCTTGGGAGTGGAGTAACACTGCAAAATGCTTTTACATACCACATATGCAGTAAAAACTGCAATAAGTAAATGTTACATTTGTATCTGCTAGGCAATTTAATTGATTGTCTTTAGATAGAATAGAGTGAGATTGCCCCTCCATATGTTAGCAGAGGGCAAAGGATGATGAACAGGGCCAGTTGTCAGATAACACAAGCGAAAGTAAGACAGAAAGAATGTGTGTGTGTGTGTGTGTGTGTGTGTGTGTGTGAGAGAGAGAGAGAGAGAGAGAGAGAAAAGAGAAAGAAAGAGAGACATGTCTGACCACTTTAAGTGACTATATGTATGTTTTGACTGCATCATTGCTTCAAGGATTATGGAGAAAGTATTGGGTGACAAAGACAAAGTTCTGTTGTGTTCTGTCATCTTGTGTTTTTGTTGGCCAACATGAGATCGTAAATGTCTGTTCTGGGTCGTTGCACTGTGTCATGACCGGTCTCCTAGTCAGGGGCACTGGCCTGTGTGTGTGTGTGTGTGTGTGTGTGTGTGTGTGTGTGTGTGTCTGTGTGTGTGGTGCACGCACGAGCATGTGTGGGCATGCATTTGTCTTGGAACAACTGCGCATACCCGGCATGCCAATCTAGGAACACTGTATTATGAAGTTTCCCTGTTTTACAGAGCATATCCATCCCTTTTTTTTTTTTACAATTCTGTAACATACAGTACATTCCCAATTTTCCACTGGATTGAAATGTCCTGTTATGTAAGGATGGACAGCGTGATGTCTAAGAAATGTTGACAAAGTCTTACGAAATAGCTCAAACTCTAATCACGGAACGCGGGAGAATTGACATGTGTAACTAACAGGACATTTCCTGGACGACGGCAGCAACTGAGCTCTTCATTTGCGGCCTTCAGAAGCCGGTTTATCCCTGCCTTCATCACTCGTCTTCACCATCAGCTTTCCCACGGCTATTAGAACATGTCACATCCTGATAGATACTCAATGGGGCAGAGTGCGCTCACTCAGCACACACATCTGAACACACATGTAAACACAGTGTGTTGACGCATGCCTGCCAAGCCGGGTGTAAGAGTGCACACACAGTTGCGCAACGGAAGACACATGGACACACACACAAACGTGCACACATATTCGTGCACGTGCGCGCACACACTGACACACACACAGACACACACACTTACACCATTGATCAAAGGAGCTGTGATGTAATCAGTCTCAGAGCTCTGCGCACATCCCTCATTAACTTTCACCAGAGGCTTTAATGAAAAACCACTGGAGGGAATCTCCGCTTGCTTTCTCCTCTCTCCCTTTCCTTCCCTCTCTTCTCCTTCTCATCTTCTCGTTCACTCCCTGCAGTATCTCCTCCTCCTCCTCCTCCTCCTCCTCATTCATCTTCCACTCTACCTCCCCCCTCTCCCTCTCCCCCAGTGGCTGACTTGACTTCCGTTGAGACAGAGTAAATATTTCCCATGGCTTATCTGACCGCTGGCAGCAAGAATATGACACATTCATAACAAAGTACGAAGCTCTGCTAATTAACACATAGTCTCCGTTCCTCGGGTCAGAGGCCCTGGTGGGGACAGTTTAGGGCTCTAAGTTTACACACCACAAACACATTGGTGTCCCGTTCGCGGTGGCCAGGTATGACGTGTGGCTCTGTGTGCTCAGCACGCCGGTCACCGGAGACACAGCTATTACTGTATCCCTGGCTGGAGAGTCTCTTACACATCTTGACTTGATTTGCTTGGTTTTCTGGTATCGAATGGAAGAAGTGTGTGAGTGTGAGTGCGAGTGTGTAAGAGAGAGACAGAATGAGAAACAGAAGAGAGCAAGTTCCCTTTCTCCCTCTCTTTCTCTGTGCAGCTTGGCTGGTGTCCAGGTACAGTCCAGCCCCCTGGTAATGATGAAGATGTGACGTGTAAGCAACTTCCCTATTGTGCAATCATCAAGAGACTCTTGGGGGCTATAAGATCCCAACCCCATCTGGCCTCTCTGTGCCTCCAGTCTCTGTTTTCTCCACACATACAAACACAGAGGGAGGATATGGTCTAGGATACTCAGCCACACAGAGTTCTCTTAGAGGAGCCGAGGAGAGCTGAAATTATCAGGACATGGATTTTAGCCAAATGAAGCATTGAAAACTGCTTGACTCCTTGGATTGGGAGCTCACTCTCTAAAGGTACAATGTAATCTCCAGATATTAATGTTTTTTTTATATATATATTTGATGATATATCCCTTTTAGTTTCTGTCGATAATTGGAGTTACGTGGCATTTATCACCATGGTCGGTGTTGGGAAGGTTACTTTTAAAATGTAATTTCCTATGGAAAACTACCTGCTTGAAAGTGTAATCAATAATGCAATCCACTGGATAACACAAGTACAGAAATATAATGTGATTACTTTTAAATGACGTTTAAGATACTATAAGAGATAGAAGATACTACTATTCCTGTAAAGCTATAGAACATGAAATAAAGTTGACAATTTATTCCAAATTACAAACTGCGAGTTAGTATTGTTCTTATATAATTGTTCCTCTCATCTACAACCATGAATCCAAATGTTGTTTCTGTCAATAACCTCACAATCAAAGTACATTTTTTCCCTTCGGATATGTTTCTGAGTAATCCAACAAGCTGTCAGATTACTGCAATCACATCACATGTACTTCATTACTGCCCAGCCTTGGGAATGGCGTAATTTATTTTTCCTCGATTTGTTATCAAGAGGGAAAGACAGTGAACACTTGAGCCAGACAGCATATATTACCGTTTAGGGATCACTCTTCTATGAATAGTCGCTGTTTTATCCATAAAAGGTAGCACGATTTTGAAAACTCTCCTGTTTGTTTCCAGCTGACCTTGGAAAACTGAAAGGAGGAAAGGCAAGTCTTGTGACGGAAGAGCAAAACCAGCTCCATAATGGCCATCCCAAATGAGCTCTCCCTCTTCAACGCCTCCTCCTCCCCCTACTCCCCTACTGAGCACCCTGGCTACCTGAACACCTCCATGGTCCCCTCTGCTCCCCACTGCCCAGACTGGCCCAATCTGCCCCAAACCACCCTCATTCCCTGCCTCTACAGCATCATCTGTGTGCTGGGCACCGTGGCCAATGCCCTGGCTGTGTGTGTGCTGGCTCATGGCAACGGGGCTAGGAGAACGATAGCTAACACTTTCATGTTGAACCTGTGTGTGTCCGACCTGCTGTTCCTGCTCTCTCTCCCGCTGTGGGCTGTGTACTATTCCTTGGGTTACCACTGGCCCTTTGGCCGGGTGGCCTGTAAAATTTGCGGAGGGCTCCTCCACCTCAACCTCTATGCGTCAATCTTCTTCATCACGTGCATGAGCATGGACCGCTACCTGGCCATTGTGCATCCGCTCCGCTCCCAAAGTGCACGACACCCCAAACGTGCGCGGCTCACCTGCGTTCTGGTGTGGGTCCTGGCGTGTGCTAGCACAGCCCCCACCCTGGCTCTGAGGGACACCCACCACATAGAGCACCTTGGGGTGGAGGCCTGTGTGATTCTCTATCCTCATGATAAGTGGTTTCTGGTCCTGGCCTGGATGAAGATCATTCTGGCCTTCCTGCTGCCTCTGGTTGTCATCTCTTCCTGCTACTGTGCGATAGGCAGACATCTGCTGGCCGGTACAGGACTGGGAGGAATTCGCAAGCCCTTTGAGCCTTCGAACTTACCCTCTCTCCCAGGCAGTAAATCACTGGAGTCCCAGGAGAGCTGCAGTAAAGCAGAGAGACCCCCCACCCCCTGTGTGAACCCCAGCTCCTGTGGGGGAAGACCCCTGGAGTGCAGGGGGCTGGAGCGGGTGTTATGGACGGTAGCCGCCGTGGTCCTGGCCTTCTTCCTGTGCTGGTTCCCCTTCCACTGTGTCACCCTGTTGGACGTCCTGAGGACCCATGGCTGGGTGAGCGGCTGCTGGGTAGACTGGTCCATCACCAGTCTCTTCCCTCTCACCATCTGCTTGGGCTTTTCCAACTCAGCCATCAACCCCGTACTCTACTGCTTCATCGGGAACCACTTCCGGGGCCGCCTGGGGGGCCTGTGTAAGGGTCTGTGTGCTTGTTTGAAGGCCCGTGGCGAGGCACACAGCCAGAAGAGAGGCTCCTTCAGCACCAGGCTCAGCTCCTTCTCACGGAAGCTCAGTGACCTGAAGGACTTGGCGATTGTGGAGGCCTCTGGACCTGCCTAGGAGGCCGCAGAAGAGAGAGCCTCCCCTCCAGTTTCCCTCTGTTGGCTTCACACCCCAAAGAATGATCCCAACGTCAAGTGACTGCTGAACTCTAATAAGCATGGCTGTGTGAGGCTGAGGTGTTATTAATGATTGACTGAGTCAAATTCCTACAGTGCTCACCAGGCCACAAGTCAAATGAGATACAGATATATAAGGACGATAATTAACCACTCTTAACTATGCTACTTTTGCTGTTGTTTCTTTGACCCAAGAGATTATGTGTGTAATGATGTAACTTGTAACATTTGTATCATTCTGTATAGTCCGATTAGGACATCGAATATCATTGGAATTCTATCGCAGTTTGTACATCTTTGACTGAATAAGAAATAAAGTGAACATATTTCTCTAGAAATCCCAGTTCTTTGTTTATCATGTTTAGATTAGTGCTTCTAATACTACTACTACTACTACTATTGAAAAGGGAGCTATTTCAGTCTAGAAATGCACTGTTTTTGTGAGAGCCATTCACTTTTATCATTTTTATGTACTTTTCTGAAATTGACAATCTCACAGCTGTGACGAAGTGTTTTCCCCACCTGTGGGTGAAAGCCCTGGGATTACTGTCGGCCCGGCAGACGGAAACTTCCCCCTCTCTCCCCTCCCAACCCCTTCACATGCATTCCATACATATCAGTGCCAGATATCATAATCTCATACAAATGTCCTTATAATGCATTCCAGTCCTGCCACTTGTGTTGAGGGAGCCACCAGCTAATCAATGATGTATCTCCGCCTGCTATCTGTGTCCAGTATGGATCTACTGCATTCTGCATTGACCCTGGCCTGCCTGCCTGCCTGTGAGCCGAGAGCTAATGAGGTCTCTCAGCTTTTAGCACTGCTGTAAGGCACGGGATCGTCATAAATGAGATGGTTGAATGAATACCGATGAACACTTTAAGCCTGAAGCATTGTTGCCTTTATTCAATGTACACTGTTAACCAAGAAATCCTGAATACTGTGCCAATATTTATGGCATGTACAACCCGAACTAACTCGTAGCATTAGATAATTCCACCAAAGAGTTTCTTCCCAGTTGAGCCACTGGATGGTGCTGGAGCGCTGCAGATGCAGTGAGTGGGACGCCACTGGCTGCTTACCCAGACAGAGCCCCAAGGTCCCACCGCTCATGATCTTTCTGTGCCGAGGGAGAGATGGCTTCGACAGACTGATGACTCATGTACAATTCTGAATGCATAAAAACTGGTTACCCAACGAATACTGCATTAACTAAGCTGCAAGCACAATGAATATTCTGCGATTTGAGAATAGCAGAATCACAGTGTCGACCTTGTGCAGAATAGTCAAGACCTGCGGGTCACAGGAGCACCTGGTTGTCTGAAGGACTCCATGTAGTCATAGTGTGACTGAGAGGCATCCAGACCCAGAATAATACATATCTCAAAATGACAGATCACTGAGCTTAGAGGGGCAATAGATTGCCCTATGAACTGAAAAAAGTGGGCATGGCATTTCATTGCAGCAAAGATACTGACTGTCTAAGTCACCAAATCCTCTACTGACATGCCAGAATCTATTCAGAAATTACCAACCGACAGGACAGACTTGCACGGTGGGTTTTCTGTATTATGTTCAAGCTGCCTGCTTCCTTAATTGTTTGTCACTATTCTGTAAAGCAGGTGTGAGTGTCCTTGACATGCGTTTATTAAAAGACAGCTCAGTGAGATGTGACTGTGAACATGTGCTGTCCAATGTGGTCGTGTGGTGAGAAAATGTGAGCTGGGAGGTAAACATCGCTCTCACTGCGGCAGAGACAAACCTCGCAACTCGCCTGCATTTAAAACCCTCCTATAATGTTTGGACTCAGTTTGACCCCATTCAATGTTTAATGTCTCTACAAACATGATTAACATTATTCTTGATACTTCATGACTAATTTCATGAGGAACACGTATAAACATAAAATTGAACATGATAATCTGTTTTCAAGGTCCTGTACACACTTTGTATACAACAGTATTGTGCATAAAACTTGAGAAAATATAAAGGTTTTACACACATTTTCTTTCTCTTTGTTTTGACTGATACTGAGGGAACATTCCCATGCAATTTTCAAAAAGATGTCCCCATGCTTTAGGGGCCTATTATACTGTAAGAAACACACACACACACACACTGGGAACTAAACCTTAGTGTTAGTTCCCGCGAGAACTTATAAAACCTCCTTGTAGTTCACACAGCATGGGAAGTGGGGGGTGCACACACAGCCCTGTAAACCATGTCACTTTGAGTTTTGTCTCACCTGAAGATTTTGAAAGTGACCACTAGGCGTAGATTGTCTGCCAATGAAGTCCTGCCACAGCTCTTGGAAAGTGAAAGTGATTTAGAGCAGAATGTGTCTGAGGCTGAGGATAATTGAAACTGAGGATAACTTCCAAAAATGGAAAGTTATCATGGTCCCGCTCCCCACTTGAAAGACAGGCTACAGTGCTGCAAATGTCATCACAATGGTCCCAGGCCCCACCAGATACGCTTTCAGCCATGTCCAATATATGAAATCTGCATTTGAACTCTTCATATCACCATCAGTAGAAAAGGTTATTCTACACAAAATGTCAATCAAAATGTGACATTGAACTGACATCTTTAATTTGTCCGGAGGGGACTGTATTGGAAAATACTGTTGTGTTAATTTTCTCTCAATACACTATTCTGTTTTTTTATTATTATTGACTAACTGCTATGAGTTACTTGCTGGCGTTCTGAAGTGTTTTATGAACTTGAATATTTTAAATGTTTGAATTTTTGTTTGTTTTACCTGGGGTCAAATTGACTCCAAACATAATAAATGTTACTATCCTGGATAATAAAAACTGTGTTTCTTTCCAAATAATAACAACAATAAACACAAAGAGGTAGGCTACTTAAAAGCAATATAAAGCCCTTCAAACACCAAAAACATAATGTTTTCCATTTTAGGTAAAACAATGAGACTTTATGTTGATTTGCATATTTTTCTGTAGTTAAGGGGAGGGTGAGGGGATTCATGTTTTATTTACAGGGCTATTAAGTTGGTCAGTAGAGAGACACAAAGCAAAGCAGCTGAGACCTATTATTTTCAATTAAAAAATAATATGTAGGTTTAAATTGCTGGGATCAATTTGACCCCAAACATAATAGTTAATTTCAACATAATAGGAGGATTAAATTGCTTACTCTAACAAATATTTATTTTTAACATAACATTTCAAAATTCATCAATTATTAAAGAAGTCTGAGTAAATATAAATTGCCTTTCGTTTTATCATAAGCTAAGACAAAGTCGAGAAATAGGAAGTATTGCAACATATTTTCTGATTTAGTTATAAACCATTGATGGTTTTATGGTTTATCAGTGGAAAATATGGTGGAAAAAGAGGGCGTCAGTTCAGTTATTAAGAAGACCGCAAAGTGTGGCCTCAAGATGATTAAGCTGGAAACAGTGCAAGTTATGACATACGTATGTTATTTTTCCTCTGCAAAAAAGTGATACTGCCTTTTTTTTGTTATCCCGCTCTTGTGCTTTCTATTGCGGAAATTTTCAGTTAGAATCTTTGATGTTGTTTCCTGTTGAAAAATACAATCATTTCCTGAGAGATGTAGCCTACAAACTTGCACTATATGTAGGCCTACGCGTGTGTGCGTGCGTGCGTGAGCGAGCGAGCGAGAGAGAGAGAGAGAGAGAGAGAGAGAGAGAGAGAGAGAGAGAGAGACTGAAAGGACGACTGAGCACTAAGCCATAAAGGTTAGAGGTTGAAGAGAGCCGCTATCACTCAGGTTAAGGGAGTGGAAAATCAGAAAGCTCGCTCGCCGGCGCTCGGCTGCCTGACAGAAATTTGAAATAGCTGGCACCAATATCAAGTGAGACGCTGGACAGCTGCCTCACCTGTGTTCCCACAGTCTGGAGCGCATACTGCAAAGACCAAAGACCCGCCTGCAGAAACAGAGTTGAAGGAGACAGAGAGGGAGTTGGCAGCGGGGAGCAGAACAAAGCAGAGCGGGCCGGAGTGGAGTCTAGCCTCTGGATAGCTGTGATGGAGAACCTGTCTGTGTACCACGGACCCATCGGCAAGGCGGAGGGGGAGCGGCGGCTGGCCCAGGACGGCCGGGACGGCTGCTACCTGGTCCGCAACAGCGACAGCATGGCTGGCGTCTACTGCCTGTGTGTGCTGTGAGTAGTACACACGCACACACGCACACACACACACACACACACACACACACACACACACACACACACACACACACACATACACACACACGCACACACACTCTCTCTGCTAGGCCAATTTGATCAGGCCATTACTGCGAGTCTCACCTCCACCACCACCTCATGCAATCATATTTTCTATTATTCTACCTATTGATCTACTCACTTGTTTTCTTAGATATAGATAAACATTGTGTAGACACCCAGGCATAAACAAACCAACTGATCATTAACAGAAAACAATATTTTCCATTCTATTCTTACCGCGGTGTGTTATTGAGTGTGAAATGAACAGAGTCTCGGAGGAGCAGTGATGATGATAGTGGGGTCAAACACCCTATTTCAGCAGTGTTTACTGACAGGGTCAAAGGTGTCTCTCTCTCTCTCTCTCTCTCTCTGTATGTGTGTGTGTGTGTGTGTGTGTCTGTGCAGGTGCAACGGATACGTCTACACCTACAGACTCCACCTGGACGACGGAGGCTCATGGGCGGCAGAAGTGAGACATTTTGTCGTTTGACTTAGCCTTCTTTTTATGTTGCCTCTCCTCTCCGTGCATCCGCTTTGGCTTTCACACGCGCCGCATGTATCAGATACGGAGGTTGTTTCAGCGCAGAACTAATTCAGCGAGCGAGGAATTTGAGGCAAACAAGTTTTTTGAGGACTGACAGCAGCGAGAGATGGATGCATTGCTTTCCTTTAGCAATAACACACTCGGAGATAGTTCCACCGCAAATTTAAGATGAGCACGCCACAGCATCAGCATTAATATATACACCAGAGACGGGAAACATAGAATTGCATTTGACAGCATTTCTGATGGGATATGTAATTGAGCGCTGAGGGTTGGCAAACACCCAGAGATGTGGATGTATAGAGACATCAGACGACTATGTCTCTGTCTGACAACTAAACTGGATGCTGTTGTAACTACATTTCACCCCAGCTCATTTTTACTGACAGCATCAACAGAACAGAAAGGAGAAAGCCCCGAATTACACGAATTTCACTACAAGCTCAATAACAGCTTACATTATTCATGTGCAATATCAGTCACTTTAATGAAATATTCGGGGAAACAGAGGTAACACTTATGGCCAGACTATGGGCTCGGGAAGAAGGAGACAGCCAAAGTGCAGTGCTATGGAAAGTGCTCTCTCCATTTGACTGACTGATTTAAAAATGCATTTGAAGAGTTTCATTCCAAAACAAGATTTTCACCATTTGAAAAACGCGACATCTACTCTTACAATGATTGATATCACAAAATGAAAACAAATTATGCTACTTTTTAAAAGGACAGCAGGTAACCTAAGTCCTTAGTTGACAAAATGGTAATATTTTCAAGGGTACAACGCTTTTAAATATATTTAATTATAACTTCATAAATCCTCTGAGTGCTTCATGGAAGATAATATATTATAATATGAAGTGTTGTAAAGGAATTAAATAGAAACAATGCAAAGATCCTTGAAAAAGTATTAATTTCAGTAAGGCCAAACGAACGCCATATCAGACACTTACAAATCGTGTTGAGTGTTGGAACCAGGCCATCTTAGCAAGGAAGACACAATGGAAGACATTTTGCAAAGAAAAACATTTGTTGCAACCTGAAAATTAATTCTAAACAACATATTCTATTTTTTATTGAAACCACAGAAGTAAATACTTTTTTTTTTTTTGTGGAAAATTATCTTTGTGTTATTTCAATGTTATTCAATCACAAATAAATCTGAGATTTGATGTTCCACCTTGAGATAATGGAGCAGTTTAAGTGTTTGAGATGCCGCACAAATCCTGAAATAAATGCTTGTTGTAGACAAACAGAATGTGCATGTAACTGTAATTCAGGACTTTAAGCTGAATTTTCCTAATTTGTCATGTCATCAACTAAAATGGAGATCTAGCAAACTGATTTCTGAACAGTTTAATGAACTAAAGGCCCATTGTTAGGTATAATTTCTTAAAAACCTCAGAGTAAGTTTCCCCTCTATGTCTGACTATTGTTACAGCAATTATAGATGTCTACATAATGGCATATCTCTTTTGAATTGTCATGCTCTATGAATAGATATGTGTTAACTGCTCATATCTATTTGCCCCTTGGGGGTAAAAAAGGTCTATTGAACTGAATTTAATTGAATTGATTTTCTTTTACTGTATCTTCAATACTAGCTTGGACCAAATGACCAGATATACTGTACTGTATATATAAATGACAGTCTTGTTGACTTGACTGACATGATGCTGTCTTCCCAGCCCATCCCACTGCACAATGCACTCCAGTATTCATGACAGTTTCCGAACTGGCAAGAGCAGATAATGTAGATATATGAGTGCTGTGGGAGAGGCAATGGCATGCGATGTGGACTGGAAACCACCTACTTTATACACCTGGTCCATTTTTATTTTTAACATAGGCTATTTTAAGGGTACAACACAGTGATCCAGCATGCTGAAATTCTTAGATACATCCTCAATTCATGACGTGTTTTCCTAACCATAGTCCTGAAAGCATCTGCAAAACCACTGAAAATGTTTCAATCAAAATGCAGCCAAAGATGGTGTGATATGGCGTGTGTTCCTCTCTGTACTTTGGTGTATCTGATGTCTTTATAAGGTGAATCTGTGAGAGCTCATTTCAGGCCGGGCCGCCCTAGAGAGAGCGCCTGTCCTGTCCTCTTCATTTCCCTGCGGGGTTTGATGTGGAGATGGAGATGGAGGGGCTGAAATCTCCTCTGCCTCTCTTTTTCAGACCGTTCCTGGTGTGCAGAAGCGATATTTCCGGAAAATCAAGAACTTGATAGCAGCCTTCCAGAAGCCTGACCAAGGAATTGCTATGCCTCTGCTCTACCCTGTCACTGCTCAGAGACGGGCACAAACACACACAGAGGCACAGACACCCTGTAATAGCCTGTCACCGACACACAGCAGCCCGAACCCTTACCTCCAGCAGCAGCAACCGCCTGCTGCTCAGGGACAGAAAAGCAGGAAGAAAGAGGTGCAGCAAGCTCTTGGTTAGGGACGAGCTTTAGGTTGGAAAGTACTCAGTCTGCCCTCAAATTTGGTACTTTGACACTGATGTATCCTTTAGGCCTGTAGTCTAGGTAAAAATAAAAATACTGTGAAGTGTGAGTGATGAGAAAAATACTGTCCATTGCATGCTGTGTGTGCTTAAAGTAAATCTCTAATTCTTGTAATTTTTTTTTTTACTTGGCAGAAAAATTCCAATTAATCAGCTTCTGTTTGTTAAATTCTGTACAGATGATTAGTCATTTATGCTCTAGCACAGATTCAGAACAGACTAATTCTGTTTTTCGTTTTTTGTTTTGTTTTTGGCTGTATGCGGCAAAGGAAAATACCCCATAACTTTTGAGGCTGTGTTGTTCAGATGTAAAATATTCAACTGCTGAAACATTAATATCCATTACTGCATACATAAGTTGACAACAAATATTGTGCTCTGGTTTCTTAATACAATTCAGCGATGTGAATGGCAAAGAAAATAAATGATATTGGTTGAAATAAACTCTTTAAATGAGGTCACGCATACACAGCCATACACACCAGTCTCTATCTGACATATAGTGGGGGACAGAAATTCAATTTGACATATTGAAATACTGATTTCCATGGAAAGAATGCTGACTGCCAGAGAGGGGGAAAAATCTGTCATTCATCTGATTGACATTACTGGCTCCACACACAAATGGCGAGAGAGAGAGAGACACAGAGAAAGAGAATTTAGAGAGAGAGAGGGAGCATCCATTCAGCACAGACCGTTCTTCAGTGCAGCTGTCTCCTAGCAACCAGACCCTCCATCTTTTCACCACGGAGATGAGGTTGGACAACATCTAGCGGAGCATATGGTTTCGTAGGGAAGGTGCATCGCAGACGATCAGCAAAGTGCTAGTCAGGAACGTATATCACCTGCTCACAGTCAGAACATATGCATAGTACGGCTCTGTCATCCACAGCCCAGGAGAGAAACACAAACAATTAATGACGGGCAGATGGTGGAGTGGCGGAGGGAGGGTGGCTGGTGGGGGAAAGGCAGACGGACGGGGAGGTGGATTAGTGGTAGCTAAATTAAAAAAACCCAAACTTCTTTACTTTCTTTTTCAACTTTTTCCGGGGACAGGCTTGGAAGTGGTTCACATGTAGTCTGATTGGCATTTCCTAATGAGAGGAGACAAGCTGTAGAGAACGGCACAGCCAACTCCAGGTCCTGCCCCTTCTGCACTCACCACCCACTCGCTGAGCCTCAGCTGTCACATTTCTTTTTCCCTTCCTCTGTTTTTTTTTCTTCTCCTCTCTTCTGACAGACGCAGGTTTCTCATGCATATCTCAGCTTGAGCCATAATGATGGGTGATAATGACAGCACAGATTTGAACGTTACAAACTCCCAGAAACAAGAACAAAGAGCGCAACACAAATGTGTGTGTGTGTGTGTGTGTGTGCAGGAGAGAGAGGAAGGCGCAGAGACGGAGAGAGAGAGAGAAAAAGAGCGAGAGATAGAGAGAGAGATAGCAAGAGAGAGCACTAGAGACAGAGAGAGAGAAATAATAAGCAATGTTGCCTATGAAATCCCAGGGAGCAATCCAGTAATTCACACATAATAACTTTAATCAGCACTGTAACCCAATAAAGTCAGATTTTTCAGCGAGAATATTTACTATAGCCATGTATAATTCTTTGCAAAAATGTAATTGTTTTTCTATTGATTAACAATACTGACACTTACTTATGAACAACAGAATTTCCAGTTGAGCACTTTTTTCAGTGTGAAAGCACTGGCTATGTACATTCTTGATCTTAGTATACACACTCATACAAACTACTGTTGGAGCACACCAGAGGCAGAAAACAGAGGTTTCCTTCTCTAAAGGGGAGTGTCAGAGTCGACAAGGCCTCTCTTACACAATATGTAAACGATAGTATATCCGAGGTAAACCATGTATTAACTCAAATGGCAACCAGAGAGCTCTTGATCTGAGCTCACATCAGGACAAGGATTATTCACTGGCAATCCTACTGTCTTCATTTCTACAGTTCACTGAAGTTGAACAGAAAGTCCAATATGATGAACAGTGTCGAGAGAGCAACGACAGTCGGTCAGTCGGTCGGTCGGTCGGTCGGTCGGTCGGTCGGTCAGTCAATCAGTCCCAGGCGAGTCTGGATACAAAAAGCAAAGCCACAGCCAAACCACACTGCTTGTGCCACTGTTAGAAATTGGAGAAACTGGACGATAATAATAAAATACCATCATTTTGTCACAATTAAAGGCATTTGGAAATATTTTTTTTCCCCCAATCTCTCTTCTTGTTCTTGTTCTTCTTTGTCGTCGTCTTCTTTTTTTTGATACAGTATAGAAACAGTAGAACAAATCAGAGTAGAGTAGAAACAGGCAGTCTTTGGTGGGGGTGGGGGGCTGCATGTGTGTCTCTGTTACCTGCCCCCCACCTCGCTCAGTGTCATGAAGTGGATGTTGGAGGGGCAGTCGGACAGCTCCGGCTGCTGCTCTATGGGCAGGGAGTAGTAGCCGTCGTAACCCTGAACCCGTCTTCCAGACAGCAGCTGCTGCTTCTCCGCCTCGCTCCACACCCTGCTTCCTCCGTCCCCTTCCTCCACCCTCTTCCTCTCCTTCTCCCAGGCCCCCTCCACCGCTCTCCTCCGCGCCTCCTCTCTCACCCTCGCTCTCTCCTCCTCCTCGCTCCCGCCGTAGCGCACGCACAGACACAGCGCCCCCTGTTGGAGGGTGATGTCGGCGAATCGTCGAGTCCTGCCGTTCACCGTGGCGCTCATCTGAGACACGCTCACGTTGACCCCGCTCTCCAGGACGCGCCCCCCGACTCCGAGCCCCAGCGCGAGGTCTTCCTCGATCGGCCGGGACTGGAGGAAGTGATGGGTGTCGCAGCCGTGCACGGTGAAGCTTAGCCCGCTCAGGTGGACGGCGCTGTTCAAGATGGCCGCCACGCGGCGGCTGTCCTCGCTGGCCACGCCGATGACCTCAGCGCTGACGCGTCCGTGGGAGACGGCGAATCGGATGCTGGGGCCAAGGAGGGAGGGTCGGGAGCCAAAGGGAGGAGGACGAGACGGCCGGTGGCATGTGGAGCCTACAGGCTCCGAGACCAGAGGCAACCTCTCCAGAGAGATGAAACTCCTCAGCTGTCTCTGCAGCTCGCACTGGATCCCCAAGACCACCTGAGGGAAGAACATGAGACGAAAACTAAGCTGAAGGAAAATTCATACTATTCTGTTAGATTCTTATCATTGAGAAGGTAGAAAGCACTGCTCATTATGAAGTTCGATCATGTAAAGTCAAGGTTCATCTCTGATTCTACCCTTAAGGTCAGTGGGTGAGAAGAATTACTGTGTGTGTAGTGGTGTACTGGGTGCTGACAGACAGCCCACCTTGCTGGAGTCCCAGTCCTGTGTCTTGGTCTGGGTCTTCATCAGTTCGTAAGCCTGCTCCATGCTGCGCACCTCGGGCTTAGGGAAGCCTGGGACAACGTTGTGAAGCTGGAAGCCAAACAGCTGCAGCCAGCTACCAATGTCTGGACACACACCGCCCACGCAGGTCCAAAGGTACATAGGCAAGCAGGGATGTATGCACACACACACACACACACACAGAAAAGGATCAAAAGTTAACAAAGAGAAGAAACTTAAAATGTGAATATAATGTGGAGCTAACAATGCGCTATACTGTGAAGCGAGCAAAAGGTCATAAGGCCAAGGAAGCAACTCTTTCTATGGGAAATGACACAATTTATGTGAATAATACATGGCAGAGATGGCTCGGCTGGTGTTGCCCTGACGAACAGATCCTTTTGTAATAAACAATGTGCCTGCAGGAAAACGTGACAGTCCAAATGAATGTTCCATTAACCGGAGGGACAAACGCCCCTACCAACATCCTCTGTTCATCCTCCTACTATTCTATTCCGCCTCTTTCTCTCTCCCTCGCTTCAGTTTCTATTTTGCCTCTTGGGGAAACAGTATGTTCCTGACAGACAGAGGGAACAAAACACAACAGCCTGTGTTAAAAAGAGGGAACAAAACACAGCCTGTGTTAAAAACAGGATGATCAGAGACACGGCTGTCCTTTCTGTTGCCAGCATGTTCTGTCTGTCTGTCGCACCTTCTCTCTGCCAAACAGAGGCTCACCTGTGGTTAACTGTGCACCCCTTTCACTTGTTCTGTATGGCAGATGTTTTTCCATGTAGGCGTATGTGTGTGGGAGTGAGTGATTCAGTCAGTGATTGATTGAGTGTAGGTGTAAGTATGAGAATGAGTAGGAGTGTGTGTGTGTGTGTGTGTGTGTGTGTGTGTCAGCTCACCTGTAGTAAACTGGGTCACCTCCTCCACTCTCCCGACAGGACAGTTATTCTTGAAGGCGTACAAGTTAAACGGCCTCGGCTCCTTACTGAGCTCCCCCCACAGCTCGTGATTGGGCGAGGTCCATCGGCCCGCTAGCGTGTCATAGTCCCGCCTGCCCAAGTGGACCAGTCGGGTGAGAGGGTCGTACAAGCCTCCATGGAAACCGATGACCAGCTGGAAGTCGGGGTTGGTGTCCTGGTAGACCTCTCCATAGGGTGTGTAGAGGATCTCTTTGACCAGTCGCCCCCTGCTGGAGAACACTGCCCTCGGGGTCCCAACGCTGTCACAGGCTACATAGTACTCCTCCCCGCTGCTCAGCTCCATGGCGATGAGATGGCCCTGCAGGTCGTAGTACAGGGACGTGATCAGATTGCTGCTGTGGTTGTACAGGTGGCTGACCCTGGTGGGCTGCGACAGATCAGCGTAGAAGAACTGCAGCTGCTGGCCCTGGCTGGTCCTGGTGGCCACACGCCGACCCAACCCGTCGTAGCGGTACCAGACGGTGCGCTCGGACACCCGGTTGAAGACGCGGGTCAGCAGGCCGTTGGAGTTGTAGTCAAACAGGTCGTTTGCTCGTTGGCGGAGGAAGCCGTCGTCATCCACGCTGTACTGTAATTCGCCGAGGCGAGTGATGCGGTCTCTCTGGTCGTAACGCAGCGGAGTCAGTCTGCAATCAAACCAGACAAGAAGGATCAAATCACTTTTGCTGGGAAAACAGGCATTCACATGTGACACTGCAGTGAATGCTATGAAATAAGGCTATGTTTAATATGTGAACATTAGGACGATAACACATGCAATACACTTGCCATGACATAATGATGACACATTACTAACCTAGCACTGGTTCCATGGCTGAGCAGGTTGATGTTCCCGTTGAGGTCATAACTATAACGCCACTGAGGTCGCTCATTAACCGAGGCACTTTGCAGCTGGCTGTCTGCGTCATACTCGTAGGAGTAGCGGGTCACGTTGCTGTCCACGCCCACCCTGATGTCACAGGTGGTGGTGCGTCCAGCAGAATCATACTGGATGGTCATCCAGTAGGCGATGGACTTGAGTATCTCATATTGAACCTCCACCACCTGGCCGTAGGAGTTAAATACCTTGGTGTGCTTCATCAGATGGGTGGTGATCACCTAGACAACCGCAGACAAGACGGATTAGCTAAACAAGCAATACATGCACCTAAAATCAGGCTGAAGAGCTTCATGCAGCATGAAAGATTTACTTGTTTGAACACAGCAGCAAAGAAGCAAAGATTAGAGGCTTGACTACTAGAGTTATAACAATTTATGCCCTCATGGTATGATATTGTAAGTGCAATGGCCTTGACCATTTTACTACATGACTTGAAATTCAGATCAGACCATGGAAAACCAAGCGTGATTCCACAGGTGTATTCTGCCTACCTGGTTGAGATCGTAGAAGATGACGCTGAACTTGCCAAACTGCTCGACCCGTCCCGACACGTCAACATAGCGGTACAGATCTATGGGCAGAGGGGTCTCATTGATGACCGCCTGCATGCTAGTCACTCTGAAGTTGTTGTAGCTGTAGTCAAACCTGGCATTGACCAAGCCCTCCTCACTGAAGCGGAAGATCTGCCGACTCGTCAGAGGACCTACACAGAGGAATCGTAGTGGATTTGTGTAAGAAATCCATAGAGATTCAAGTTTGAGCGTTCACAAACACACATACAAGCTTCACAAACAGCACTATGCACATAAGCTCAGACAAAGAGGTAAATACAAATACGCACGTTCACGCATGCACAAACTACACACATATGCACAAGCAGGCGCACACACACACACACACACACACACACTCTTCACAATTGGTCATTATGCCAGCCATACCATGCTTACCTAATTAATTCAAATCAAGGACTAATTCAACATCATTAACACAGACACACACAGAGCAATCCATTCAATCTTAACTATCCTCACACCTCTATGGCATTTCCAGTGGTGACCTTTAATATGGAGAGATAATGAAATCTAAAGACAATAGCCATGATGGGCCAATGTGCTCCTTAATGTCAGAACATCAACTTTAACAACACCATTCATCACCTCTGCTGCTAGCTGCTACAGCTCATCCTCCATTTGGAAAAAAGGGCTGCTAATGAAACACCATTATGGTGCTATTTGAGATGACTCTGATTGCAGTTAAAATGACTAACTGTCTAGCTTTGAAGACCGTAAAGAGCTGGATCAGCATTGCATATTCTCTTTTTATTTTCTGTGGAATGTTGATTCTAAACCTGTGCTAATGGGAAAATGGCACAAGCACTGAGAGTGAGGTGGAGGCTTTTCTGCAGCCCTGGGGAACTCGCAGTCTGCTCGTCTCGCTTCTCTAGCTGTCACTTTCCCAGGCTGTCATCTTTCCTTACTTTTCCTGTTCCTCTTCCTCGCCTACCTCTCTATCCCTGTCTCTCGTTTTTGTCCCTGTACTCTTGCTTCTTTCCTCTCAAGGGACAATTACCACTATCTCTCCTCTGTGAGGCTCCGTTTGTTCTGCTGAAATGAGATCAGTTAAAGGAAGGTGAGAGTCCATTCACAGGGAGGGCAAAGTGATAAACGCACGCGCACACGCACGGACACACACACACACACACACACACGGCTGGGCCAAGCAGATTAGTGCCACCTGACCATGGTGAGCCAATCGCAGAGCCAAGTGAAGGGAACCAATAGCAGAGATCAGAGCACTCTGAAGGACTCTGGAAAGACTTGGGAACTTGAGGGAATTGATGAACTGTGTTAACAATGGCAGTATCCCACTTTATCTGCTGCTACATCTAAACGGGCCCCCTGATGGTCATACCATTACTGGCTAATACCCAGTAGCTTAGCAATTTATGAGGTGCATTGTGCTTCTAACTAATTTTCCACATCAGAAGTGAAACGATTGTCAGATTAATTGGTTGGTTTGTGATTGGTGGCCCCGGGTAAGATTCACTGGTTCACTGGCACACACAGATATGCACATATGCAAACATGAACCTAGACTAGTATTTACGCACACAACAAACATAACGTATATACACGTACACACACACTACACACTGGCTTATATTCTTACATTCAGTTGTTTACTTTGATCATGCAGATTGGTTGCGGAGGTGGGGGAGAGATTGCAGCGCTAGGAGCCCAGGAGGTGGTCTCATATTTACATCTGTGGTAGACCACAGTCTCTTCCACCCATAGATACTCAGTTCTATTCACACTTCCAACTGTGTGTCAGCCTCTGATCAAATAACGGGCACTGCTGACTCGAAACCAGACTAGTGAGTTTGATACCACTCAAGAAATCTGGCTCTTGGCTCAACCAGCTGCATGATTGCGCGTTCTTGTCACAGTAAAAACGCTTTAAGTTATATTTCTTTTGCTTATGGTAGTCCCTTTTAAATAATGCATTTAAAAATGCATATTGTAAATATTTTATATTTGTGGTCCTTTAGTGTGCATGTACTGAGTGTGCATGTGCGTAGATATATATACCTGTCTGTCTGTATCGTATAGAGCTAATGAAGCCGTTGTGGGTGAGGTGAATGGTCTTGACAGTGCCGGAGGCGTCGTCGTAGGTGAAGGTCACTAGGGTGGAGTCGTACACCACCTCCGAGAGCCGCGCTGCTGGTGTGTACCTTGAAAAACAGAACGTTATCACAGCTGATTTTAGTAATTGTTGGTTATGTTTGCAGTCATCCTTTATAAACAAGATAAAAAAAAAATCACTAAGCTGTTATATTTTAACAAACGGTATTGCTTTAACACTTTATTTTAACAGTATTTTTCAGTACAGTTTGAGTAAAGTAAACAAGTAAACATGTCGTCCCCCACAAATGATGCAATCAGGAACAAGTTGCATCATCCCTCAACGTTTCATCTAAATCAGACCGGCTGGTGTAGCAGTTGTATGGCCTTTCAAAATCTGAAAATATGACCATTTATTGTAGCGTCCCCATCAGGCCACTAAGTGTAAATGTTTTGAACACCAGAACACAGTGACAAAATGCATTATCCCTCCCAAGTTTTGTCAAAATCGGACCACTGGTGTCTGAGATATACTGGTGTTTGAGATGATACAAATTTTGACCTTTAATTGTAGTGGCCTCATTAGTCTAATCAGTGTAATTATTGTAAAGATAGCTGGATGTGTGTAGCAGGTTTTGTGTCAGTTGGACTTATGGTATAAGAAGGCCTTTCAGTGTTTGAAATTTTGACCTTTAATTATAGCGCCTTCATTAGGCCAATCAGTGTAATGTTTTTAAGCACCAGACTACAGGGCTGAAATGCGTCATCCCTCCAAGTTTGGTCAAAATCAGACCAGTGGTGTCTGACATGTCACCTGATTTCATTGCAACAATAAAAGCAACACTTGCTCCAGTCATATTTCTGTGATCAGCGCCTTCCTCCGTACCTGTAGATAATACTGCGTCCTGTCCCCAAGTACTGAGTCCTCAGCAGCCGCCCATCAAGGCTGTAGTCCTGCAGGAAGGAGGCCTGGCTGTCTGGGGGTGTGTATATGTTCCTGTAGTAGCCTATGGACAGCAGCGACTGCAGGGTGTGTCTCACCATGCTGGGCATTGTCACGGCAACCAGGCGGTCCGTCTGGTCGTACTCAAACACATAGCGTCGCTGGCTATGCAGGAGCAGCATGATGGACTGCAAGAACACAGACACATGCATACCAGAGTTGGAATAGCTTTGTGGTTTGCTGGAGTTTGCATTTCCATTTTGGTGTATTTTATTTTCTATTTTCACTGTTGCTGGTATTTCCAAAATATTATTTTTATTTCCAAAGAGAGAACAACCTTGATTTTAGCTGGATGAATGCATTTGTGAGTTTATTCAATGGGTTTCAAAAGGGTTTCATAAACCCAAGAGTTTTTAGAATTTCCTCTTCTGATACAGCACTGTTTATTCAAATGAAGTAAAAACATGAAAATCACCAGAATTGGAGTTATAAGGTTTTCACCTGACAGCAACAATTTGGTTTTCAATTTCAATTTTCTTTTAATTATTTTACAATTATTACAATATTTTACAATTATTTTACAATTTTAATTATTTTACAAGATTAGATTGATTTATGTTTATTTAGAAATGGTTTGTTAGGTTTTATTTCATTTAGTTTCAGTGTTATTATTAAGGGCCAAACACAGTGTGTCTGGAGTAGCTATTTGTCATGTCCAAAATTAAAAAGGTTATACAAAAATACTTTTCTATTGGAGTGTTATAATATCTGAGG
This sequence comes from Centroberyx gerrardi, assembly GCF_048128805.1. Lineage (NCBI taxonomy): Eukaryota > Metazoa > Chordata > Actinopteri > Beryciformes > Berycidae > Centroberyx > Centroberyx gerrardi. The sequence continues at coordinate 16,637,247 of NC_136012.1, read as the reverse complement.
TGTAATATCAACGCATTAATAATACATGTGGGTCTTATTAATTTCTAGATGGTTCTCTACTATAATCTCATTTACCCTCTCATTTTGTCCTGGACCAAAAAAAAAACTGTCACTAAAAATATTTCAGGCTGAATATTTTATTCAATTAATTTTGGACAAGGAAATTATAGTTTCTGTTAACTTTCAGCTTCGTCACACACTTAATTTTGTTATTTTTATTTCGGTTTACTGAGGTACTTTTCGTGCCTACTTTTAGTGTTCGTTTTAATTTTAGAGAACTACAGTAACCTTGAAGCACACAAAGGAAGGTGTGTGGTTGAGCGCTGCTGCTGTTGGCAAAGAGACACAAAGAAAAATGAGTGAAACTATCAACCAAATCTCATCGTGATGCGACCACAGACACCATCCATCGCTCAGCATCAGTTTCCTGTACATAGCGACGGGTCGTACCCTGTCCACATATGTGTAGCTCCAGATCTTGCCGTTGACCCAGGCTCTGGACACCACCCTGTCGTTCTCGTACTCCAGCCTCTCGGACCACTCTCCACGGTGGATGGCTGACAGCAGTCCTCCGCTGGAGTAGCTGATGTTGACCTCAGTGTACTTGCTGCTGGGGGACCAGACCACAGGACGGCCCAGCAAGTCATACTGGATATGGAGGGTGAACTTTCTGTGGTCGTCATAGATCTTCCCCACCCTGGTGCTCTGGTCAAAGTCTATAGATAGCAGGTTCCTGTTATGCGCCTGAAGAGAAAAAAAAAAACAGCAGCAAGTCCATGTCAGCTAGAGAGAGGATGTGGAGAGAAGAAAATAAAAGACAACAAAGGCAACTTTTCAACTTTAGTGCTTTATCATCACAGATAGATTATAAATAAGGCTGCAGACATAGATATTCACAGAAATAAAGCAACCTGTCTCAGACTACAGATTTTATTGGTGTAGATGAATGACTTGTGACATTCAGCGCAAACCAGGTCTTCTTCATATTAACAATAAATTGCTTTGTGAACAAATGAGGAGCCGAGTGCTGGGGATTGCTAATTAATTAGTATACTTTAAATGAGTTATCTCATGAAATATCCTGTTTGTGTGGCGTACGTTCTGTGCCAGGGAGAGAGGGAAGGGGTGTGATAGTTCACATATGATGCAGGGAAAGTACAGCTGAAAGGTTCCGAGTCATTTGGCCTATCAGCTAACCCCGAATGACGTCTGCCCATTAATCACTCCAAAACATCTAGCTTGCTTATGCAACTCTCAGCTGCAGCACCGTTCCCACTGGTCTACAGATTTATGCTCTATATGGGTCAAAACAAATGTAAGATCCAAGTGCATGAATTTGGATACACTGCACGGCACTGACATTTCTGTGTTGTTTATGGAAGAGTGTATAAAGTAAAGGTCAGACTGTATAACTATTACCTTGGTTAATATGCTCCGCCTACTTCTAACTTGTGTTCTGAGGTGATTTATTCTTACAGGTCATTCATTTGTATATTATGAGTATGAGGGTTAGGTGTTTTAGCGTATTACCCTGAGCCTGCGTTCATAAGTGCTGTAGTTGGTCTTGGCTTGCTCCTTCCTCTGCCTCCACTCTATCAGGCTGGGGGCGTGGTCTCCCGGCAGGCTGATGTTACAGCGGCTGGCCGTGGGGCTGACTCCTCCCCCGACACCTCCAGGGAGGAGGGGCTCCGTGCTGAGTGACAGCTCCATCCCACTCGCCAGTGACACAAGGAACGACCCGTCTGCGCTCACTCGGTACGAACTCTGAGCGTGGTCTGGGCGTTGGTCATGTATCATATACAGCGCACGCACACGCACACATGCACACACATGCACACACATGCACACACATGCACACAAGGATGCAAAAATGCAACAACAAATCAAAAAAGTGTGAAAAGCATCAGTCACTGCCTCTCAACAAGGAACCTTGAATAACAACAGCATGACACCTCTGCTTTCAGTAATCTGTGCATGAACACAATAATTATTCTCTCTGGCTCTTTGTTTGTGTGTATTGTTTGAACTGATTGCTGCAATCTCTCAGTGGTAACTCTTTTTTTTTTGGTCTTTTTCACTCTCTCTCATGTTGTGCAACATATGCATATTGTATGTGTTATTGTATCTTTAGGAAAATGTAAACTATACAGAAATAAAGAAAGAGAGAGGGAGAGAAAGAGAGACAGACAGACAGACAGACAGACAGACAGACAGACAGAGAGAGAGAGAGAGAGAGAGAGCGCTGGCCACTTTCTTCTCCATTTCCTGACAGCGCATGTGCGTCTGAGCTTTTCACACATCTGCAAAAGTTTCCCAGAAACTGTTCTTTCATTTTTATTATGTACCAGGTTCACATCCCTGGCAGCAGCAGCCTCTTGCAGCTTCTTGTTTGACTAAGGTGTTAAAGAGAATGTATACATGTCAATATCATTTTGTCTCATGTCTCTATCCTTTCTCATAACAAAAATAATAAAAATAATAAAAGTAAATAAAAAAAAAACGACAACATTTTAATCATATTCTTATCATGGTCAATATGTCTTAACTGGATAGTTGCTCCCATTCTCTCCACCAATCGAGGCTTATAAAAGCTCATTCTGTGCATGCGGTTAGTGTTGCTCCTGAAGCAGGGAAAAGACACCATGGATTTGTGGGTGGCGGTCATTCTTGGATAGGTGCGTGTCTTTCTCGGCAGCTCTGTCATAACACTGCGTACGTGTGTGTGTGCCAGTGTGTGTGTGTCTGTGTGCGTGTTTGAACAGTTTTTCCTCTCCCTGCAGTCCTGTCATTGTGACAACTGCTAGAAAGCAATTAAAGGGACGACATGAGAAAAAACTGCTCCCATGAGCAGCTTCTCCACTCCACTCTCATTTTCTCCTCTTCTCATCTCTGGCCTCTTTTCCATTTTTGGTTTCCATTGCTTAGACATTTCAGAAGTCGGTTGAATCTGTCTTACATAAATCCCTTTTCATAAATAAAAAAATATTAGTTTTACTGCCCATTAGCTTGTTTATTTCAGAGGTCAGATCAGGTCCATGTGTGAATTATTCATAGAAATGAATCAATCCTTTTTCACCGCCGTGCCTCTCGGACATATTTCTAGTATAGCCTATGAAGAAGGAGAAGAAGAAAAACACCAGTCTGTGCATCTGACCTGACCGGAATAACAGCAACATTATTGCAGTTTGCCAGTCATAAATGTTTAAACATCATTGTAACCTTACAATCTGCCCTCCCTATACATCTGTGTATATTGTCTGTGGGTTAGGACCCCCCAGATGAGTCATGAGGCATGTTTGTGGTAAACTAGATGACGGCAGATGCAGGGCGGAACGGTTATATCTTTCCTGCTTGTCAACCGGTGAATATATGGGGACATTAGATCCGTGCCCCCATATGTTTCGGAATCTGCGTAAACTGTCTGCTTGCGGTTCATCTACTGTCGCACGGCCCTATGTAAGAGATGTAAGAGATGTGCCCAGTGGGTCCAGCCTGCACCCTCTGTGCCACCATGACGCACCTTGTCTGAATGTGTAGATGGTGTCACTGGCAGACAGGTTGGTGCTGGTGACAAAGTTCTCACGGTTGGATGCCTCCACCTCCACCCGAGACCAGCGCTCCAGGTTGCCATGGAAACCGCTCACCTCGCCCGTGGGGAGGGTGATGTTGGTCACATGGCCTTCGCTGTTGTACCTAGGAGAATGGACATGGACAATGATGTACAAGCACAAACACACAAAGGTATGTAGGTGCCACTCACAAATACGTGTATGTGGACAAATAAACACACATGCCCATAACCCTGGGTGCGCACGTACACACACACACACACACACACACCACTCATGCATGCACTAACACACACAGACACACACACTATCACTCTGTCTTTTCCTCTCTCACACACAGTGGCACAGAGGAAATGTCACATATGATTTATATGTGTAATTATCCAGCTGTGGAATTTGAGACAGAGACTGGGCTGGCAGCGCTGAATAATCCAGACAGATGTGTGTGTGTGTGTGTGTGTGTGTGTACGCGTGATACTACACGTGTGTATGATAAAAACGTTGCAGCGATATCCTTCAGCTAATCAGTCAGTCAGTGGAGTAATGACTAAATACTAAAGAAATTCTCTCCACCTTGTTACAGCGACGCTGACATACAACCCACCACCAGATGGCACTCACATAATTCACATTACCCACTGCTAACATAAGCTCTATTCCACTTCAACACACGTGCGCACGTGCACACACACCCACACACATGCGTACAGAGTCAAGCAAGCAAGAAAGAGAGAATGACAGAAACAAGGAAAACAAAGAAAGAAAAACAACAATTAACAGGGAAAACGAAAACTGTACACTTACTCATAAACAGTGGTCCAACTGTTCTCATCACTCTTGGTTGCTAGGAGACCAGTGTTGCCATGGTAAGTGATGTGGGCAATGTCGTGGCCTTGGGCTGACACTTTTCTCAGTGTTCCACTGTTGCTAAGCGACAGCCAGTACACCTGTCCGCCAGGTAGCGCCAGCCAGAGCGGCACTCCGTGGGCATCCCTCCTCACCTGGAGGCCCTTGCCATCCCGGCCCATCAGCCCAGACAGCTGGCCGTCCGTGGCGTAGGAGAAGTTATACAGGTAGTGGCCAGTGATCAGGTGCTTAGTGAACAAGTGCGAGCCATTCTGTCATGGAGAGGAAGAGAGAGACAGGGGTCAGTCAGCACACAAAACACTATTTACTGTTCAGTATTCAGTTCATGTATACTGGGGATGTTACGATACGAAGATGCATATACACAACTTATCCTCAGTGTGTATACACTAGTTTGGACACGCATTTTTCTTTATTTTTACTATTTTCCACATTTTAGAATAATAACACAAATGCAATTATGCAGTGACCAAAAAAGTGTTAAACAAATCAAAACTATCTTATATTTTAGATTCTTTAAAGTAGCCGCCCTTTGCCTTGATGGAAAGGCAAAGGCTTTGGAAAGAAATTCATACATAGGCATCAAGTTCAATTTTTATATTTGTCTAAAAAACAAATTTAACAATTTAAGCATTTAAGCACAAGCCTTTAGATTAAAATAGCTTTAAGATAATGAAAAACATGTATATTCAATCACGTGTGTCCAAACCTTTGACTGGTAGGGTACTAGTATCCAGAATACTTTACAGCATGCGAACACACACACACACTCTATCGACAACATATTCTATAGATAGATCTCAGGCAGTTGGTCAGAATGTCCATGTGTACCTGGCTGAAGAGGTACAGCTCCTGGTCCAGAGGAGAGCTGATCTCCATCAGTCCGGCTGGGCTGGGCTGAGGCTGGTTGGGGCTGACGGCTCTGATGCGGATGTTGCCCAGATCGGCGATGTACAGCGTTCCGTTGGGGGCCACGGCCAGAGAGGAGGGGGCTTTCAGACGGGCGTCGCGGGCGTAGCCTCCATCACCTGACGAGGTAACGGCATAACATTTCACCAATGAGGACAAACTCTGTCTCCACAAAAACTAAACGCGCACACACCCTCTGTTATACACACACAAACACATGCATATTCTCTTTCCAAAAAAAACCCCCAAAACAGACACAAACACAAAAGTCACAACCAGTACACACGAGCTTTGCAAAATACGACGATCCCATGGTGCCGCTTAAGCGTTTATCAGTTTAGCTCAGGACTGGGACTTGTTGGGATACCATAGCTCCCCTATGGAGTGGATATGACCACCTTGATAGTGACCTCAGCCTTATCAGATGGTGGTAGTGGGTGACTGAATGCATTCAGATGTGTTTGGTAGCACAGCAGGAAAATAGCTGGGTGAGGCCCTTTCGATGCTGTCAGCAGTGGTCCCGGGGCCTCTGATGGGTCTATGTAGACAGCAGGGTGGCAGTTTATCTCTTGACAGCATGCACATTATGTGTGTGTGTATGTTTGTGTGTGTTCATGACTGTTTGTATTTGTGTGTGTGTGTGTGTGTGCGCGCGTGTGTGTTTGTTCAAAGAGACTGTGTGAGTGTTTACGGTGAAGGGATGGAAGCGGAAAGCCTCTGAAGAGAGTAATCATCTGTTAACAGCATGACATGATGGAAAATATGCAAAGTACAACCCAAGAAATAGGGATGGTTATAGCCCATTGGCTTGTGGCATGGGAGAGACACTTCCCTCCATTTTGAGCAGAAAAGAGGCTGATTTTATGAGTAGAATTAAGTGATAAAATCGCATCCTCCAAAGTTTACAATGAAAGCATGGCCTAACTGTCAAAGGAACATCTGCTTATTTGTTTGGTCCTTTTCTGTTTCCCTCTATTACGTCTCAGGTGTCCTTCCATGATCCGCACTAACCAGCTAAAACCTTAAAGGGTTAGAGGAGAGCTTTTTCATTCGCCAGCTGAAATTTGAATGGACTTGAATGGTTTCTCTTCAGCATCCTGCTCCTACTGAAATTTAGCTGGAGATTTTTATGAGCAAGCAGCGTCCCTATGAACACAAATCCACACACACACACACACACACACACACACACACACACACACACACACACAAGCTTAGGCACACATTACACATACATGCACACACACACCAAATTGTTCTGTATGACCACACTTCCTTTCATATACTTTTCCGTTATGGACTCATATACACTAGCATGATCAGATTTTCTTGTTTATAAGGAGAGTGGGCGGTCCAAGTCCAATTTATTTTTATTTAGACAGATGGAAAGTAGAGATGGAAGAGAGAGCAAGGGAGAGACAGGAGAGAGAAAGTTGTGATTATGCAATCGTCGGCCAGCAGGGACACACGTGACTCCAGAGGCAGCGTTTAACTACTCGACTACATCCAGGAACACCGACTGTTATTTCAAGGCTTGTAAAATGGATGCTTGTTTTTGTAATCATAAAATCTATCTTTTCCCTTTAAACATACTTCTAACTAAGCCAAGCTAAGCCAGGTTTCTAATATGATTTTTTCAGTAAAATAATACAATTACCTCTTTTGTAAACACTGTAATCATATTACATATAATCTAATACTCACATATAACCCTGCACACACATAAATAATACAAGTGTGTGTGTGTGTGTGTGTGTGTGTGAGTGTGTGTGTGTGTGTGTGTGAGTGATATATCTGATCACCCACCAGAGAAGCAGTCACAGTTGGGGTCTATCTTACAGTCACAGTCAGTGGGGGCTCCGGAGATGACAGAGATCTCTCCGTTGGTCGACACCTGCGGTGCGTTCAAAAACCCACACGTCATACACTGCTATATGGAAGAGAAGGTAATGTACAACAGCAGCCAGCCCACAGCTCTCTGTTCCAGAACACAGCATAACAACCTGAGCTGAATATTTAAATGAATGATACTTGTTTAAAAAGAAGAAAACGGATGTGTCTGTCCATCCATCCAAAACAAAAAATCTCAGGTGATCTCCGCACTGCGTTCCAGTATTTGAAAAGTTACACTGGCCTAATGGGGGCGCTATAATTAAAAGTATTTTTTTTAACTCAAATTTCTCAGGCACCACTGGTCCGAGTTTGTCAAAACTTGGAGGAATGATGCAATGATCTTGGCACAGAGTGACATCAGTCTGGTTACATGGGCCTTGCAACACAAACCCAGCTATCCTTACAAATTACGCTATGTTTGAGTGTTATTTTCTGGGCGAAAGAGAGATGGAGTGACCTGCTGGATGCGGTTGATGCGTCTCTCATCAGTCTCAGCGATGAACAGCGTGCCCAGGTGAGACAGGGCGATGGCCTTGGCAGCCTCCAGCGTGGCACGCACCGCCGCCCGGCTCACCAGGTGGTGGTCAATACCTGGAACCTGGCAGTGGATGGGACGCCCCGCCACAATACGCACCTGGAGACTCTCCGATACCTGAGTGGGTGGGAAGATACAGGAAATACAGTATTATTAATTAGCTATGATACGGTGTTATAGAGGTGGAAAGCTCTCTAGCTGCTCTAGTTGCAGTAATTATTTTTGGACATACTGTAAGAATTATGAGTGCAGTAAGAGCAGCCATTGACATTCAAAGTCATTCAGGATCTCCCACAACTGATATTATTAGCTTGGTTGATGTATGATGTTGAGTATAAAACGTCGGCAAACCTTGGGCTGATAATGACTCATCATATTTTTGCAAGGAACTCACCAAAAAAGGCAATCCGTTAATGCTGGAGGCCGTTTTGGAACATGAGCACATTCTTAAAAACAACTAAGAACTACTCTTTTACCCGGTTTCAGTTCACTGGACGAGTGCTCTTCCTCTGACGTAAAAATTGAACTGAAGTGACAGCGCTGCTATTTGAGTCAAATATTTCAGAACTCTTTCCTCCTCTGCTGTAGCGATGTCTGCCAATGAAGCAGCATGAGCTTGAATAGGAATTATGATTAGAATTCAGGCCGTTGGCTAACATCACTCAGATGCGTTGTGCTGTGTCAGTGATGCGTACCTGCAGGACGATGTTGTTGTCCAGGATGTAGAGGGAGTTGTCCAGGGGGTTGATAGCTAGATCTGTCGGCCACTCTAGACGCACCTGTAGAATGGAGACACACACACACACACACACACACACACCATACATAAACTTTATTTCTGTCAAACACTGCAATGCAAAGAACAAAAAAAATCACCTCAGTCGCCATCGCCCACGAGAGTCAATTACAGGTGATACAAATAATATCTCCTCAATAACATAGCGTTAGGCCCGCTGACCCTCCCTGTTCATGCAAAGGTCAGTGGTGAGCAGGGAGCCTTCCCAGTGTTTATTCAAGACTCACACCGGCTCGCCTCGGCACTGTTCCAAATGTCAGCCAATAACCATGATCACCGCCTGCTCAAATAGCACACCCTGCCCGCCAGCACTGTGGGGGTCAAAGACAGACAGACCTACACCGGTACACAGGCACCCACACACACACACACTCATACACACACGAACACTTTCAAACACACACACACAAACATTCAAACTGTGAGCCGTGTCTGCCACGGAGACGAGGCAGTGCGGCTGGTGCTGGGATCAGCGAGGTGATTGATGACTCTGAGGATAGATTGGTAAATAAATGGATCATGTTAAATTGCCACTGACATGTCCAATTATAGGCTCTGTCAAATGAGAGAGAAGTGGGTTCAGACTGAAAATCCCATTTTAAGAGGTAGGGAGATTCATCAAGCAGGACTCGCCCTGTCCCTAGCCACAGAGGACACGCATCAAAACTCTACCGCTCATGACATCAAACTTTCCAGCGACAGCAGACGATCACTTCTGGAAGTTAAGCTGAGCTGCGCACGGAGCCGGGCCGGGTGAATTAAGCTAAAGCCAAATTCTCTGCCTTTCATTTAGCATAAATTACCGCAGTGATATTTGGCTAGTCATAGCTACAGAAGTTTCAATATTGACGTTTTGAGGTGACACCGGCGCTAAATTATAAGAACAAACACAGATGGAGGATGAATTGGATTGGACGTCTGCGCTATCAGATGTGTTGGAGACGCCGGCGGGTAACAAACAGAGGGATCGCGAGGTAACACAGGCCTCTTTAAAGACACACAAGAGCACCTCTGGGAATCCACCTGGGCTGTTACGCGCGCCGACTCACACACTGACGCGTACAGGCTAGCGGAATCACTTACACACACGCACGCACAAATTCACACACACACACACGCGCGCATACAGGCACTGGCATCCCTACGTGTGGGCAAAGAAGAGTCCTCTGTAGAGTCAGTAGTTCATCTATAATTCATGCTCTGCTCTAATAGGCCTGATATCAGTCAGCACTGTGATCTGATGGCTGGCTGATCAGGCTGGTACAGTAGCTGTCTTTAGTCTTTTCCTGACTTCCCGACACACACACACACACACACCCACACACACTCACACCCACACACACACACATACAGATACGCCTGCATGCACTAACACAGAAACACTCTGTAGACTGGAAGAAGTTACAAAGCTTTTTTATGGAAGAAGCTGGCCAACTTAGATTGACAAAACAATCACTGACTGTAAGAGAACAATATGCAAACATTTATCATTTATTTGTGAACAGTTTAATGAGGACAAATGTGATCAATTTAATTAGTCTCTCATTAGTCAACACTGAACACACGTAAGAGAGTGTAATTTGATTTTAGATAATTTAGACAACTCCCCATGGAGTGAAGGCAGTCTATTGCTAAGGCACTGTATAGATACAGTATAGGTTCCAGCACTGGCTTTAACTCCACTCCATTATTAGCTTACCTGGCTAATGTCCATGCGCGAATCACAGCTTAGTGGCTGCGTCGACATCAGGCCGTTTGAGCCAATCACAGTGGAGAGCACACCCCTCTCATTAATCTTCTGAATGGTGGTGCCATCAACGAAGTAGACAACACCTCTTTTATCCACTGCAATACCTGGGTGGGAGAGAGAGATACAATGAGAATTTGAGATGACAGAGGGAGTGGGGGTGCGAGAGCAAGATGGAAGAGAAGAGAAGAGAAGAGAAGAGAAGAGAAGAGACGAGACAAGAGAAGAGAGGAGAAGAGAGGAGAAGAGAAGAGAAGAGAAAGCACATAAGAGAAAGTAGGAGAGAGAAACCAGAGGAGATGCAGAGAAGTGAGCGAGGGAGAGGAATAAAGCGGAGGGAGAGAAGAGGGCTTCGGAGAGGCATCCAACTCAGTTAGACATTCAGCTCAGCGAGCGACTGTCTTATCAAAGGCGCTGCACCACAGAAATGTAATTATATTTCCATTCCAGAGCCCACTAAAGGGATTAGAACAATGCAACTGGAGGAAGAAGTTATTTGTCACATTAGATGTGAGCAGGGTGCCGCAGTGAACTTCTGACATTTGACGCTCGCACATGTGTGTATGCATTATAAATGTGCATGCATGAATGAGTATATATTTGCGAGCGTGTGCATAGAATGCCTCATCCATCTCTGACTACTCTACATAAGGAGCTATCTACAAAATGTGACTACCTGCATGAGTGCATGCAAGTATGCGTGTGCGAGCATCTGTATGTGTGTATGTTTGCCTGCATTTATACAGTACAGTACATGTGCACGTATGCTTGTATGTGTGTGTGTGAGAGAGTGTGTGCATGCCCGCGTGTGTTTATGCGTTCACATATCTGTGTGTGTTGCAATGTACAGTACAGTATATACTTGAACTCTCCTTGTGGCGGGGCACTGCAGTAGGCAGCGAACAGAGAGGGAGAGGTAAGCCTCGTGGCCCAGGTATAAAAGGTCAGGGCGGACTATGAATCATCTGTTATGGATGAGGGACGACCTTCATCCCCGCCTCATCTCCATACAGAAAATAGCCGTCTGACTCAAACTCTCAGCAATAATAGTCAGGAGCCTCAACCCTCACCTCTCATACAGCATGCCTCCCAATCTCCTCGATTGCTTTCATTTAGCATCGGCAACAATAGCCCATTCTTCACTATTCTTACCTGCCATCCACGATTCATGCGGCTCACTGCTGTGCCATTTAAAAATACATATCCTTTATGGTTTATCATCAGTAGCCAGTATAGCCCCAGGTACTCCTCCCTCATTCAGTCGTCTCGCCCCGGTCTACCTCCATTTTTTTTTCTGTTCTGCCTGTCTTTCTCCCTTCACAGTCCTGTCACACTGGCTTATGTAAGGACGTGCCTGCGCTCACTTTCTGAGCCTAGGCTAGCAACCGCTATCGCCTTTTTCCCCAGGCAGCACTAAGGTCTCATCCTCCTAGACATACTGTCGCTGTCTCTACACATGTGTGATTTCATTCACGCACACACACAACACACACACACACACACACACACATACGCGAACACACTGCACTCTCACCAGCACTAGATTCGCAAATGTCCTCCAGCCCGGCAACCCTGGACCGACCCTGTGAGTCATAAATCGTGCAGGTAGAGAGGAGGTGGAGAGGGGAGGTGGGGAGGGGGAGGGCCAGGGTCACTGTGTTTCCTCCAGAGGCCAGAAGGTGAACTGCAGAGCTCTCCCTCCTGGCCCCTTCATCATCCCTCTGACACAGACAGATTACACCACCCACACAGCCTCATCCCCCCCTTCCAGCTTTCACTCTCCCTCCATCCTCCCTAACTCGATCTTCTTATGCTCTCCTTTTGCTCCCTCTCTCCTTTCCTTCTCTTCGCTGCTGCGCTCTCTCTTTCCCCGCTTGTTTCCCCCCCCCCCCCTGTTGTCTTTCTCTTTTGTTTTTGCACTCTGCCTTTGTCTCTCACCCCTCTCTCTGCCCTGCCTCTCACAAGTGCTAATCAAATCAGAGACCTTTGACCCTTCAATAATGCCTGAGCTCTGTTTTTCTCTGTTCTGTCCATTTTTTTCTTTCTTTCTCTCTTGCCTTGCCATTTCTCCTCCTGTCACCCAGTATTATGCATGAGGGACGTCTCATCCCACAGCACAGTCTGAGCCTGCTAATGTCTGAAGTTCCCCGCTAACCACGTTCTCCCCGCTGTAACACCCTCCTCAGATCCAACCCGTCCTACATCCCTCTCACTTTCCCTCTCGCATTCCTTCTCCTCGCACTTCTGCCCTTCTACCCTAACCCCGTCCCTGATCTTAGCGCTCATAAATCCTGCACAAGGACATGAAGAGGCAGCCAGGACTCTCTTTCCAATGCTGACTTCTGTTCTCTCCCTGTGTCCCCGGGTATCGCTCTGTCTTTCTTCGCGTCTCCTCTAGTTCCATTGACTTCCATCCTAAATTCCCTCTATTCTTTCTTGCCTTTGTCTGCGCTTTCTGTCACCCTCAGTGGCGCGTACGGCCGGGATCTGCATATCTTACGTTCACACAAGCAGCTTCTAAATAGCTGCCAATCTATCATCAAGCATAAATACAGGACTGGGCTGACTTCATTCATCCTCGCACGAGCGCAACAATCGAAAACCATTGCTATTATCGCTTGGCATTGGCAAAAGGATTTAGGCCTGTTTATCTGTTGTTTAAGAGTATTTTGCTATGGTTATTGAAAAGGCTGCAGATTAGCCCACATTCTCCTTGTCAGGGGCTGGATTTCCTGCTGAAGTGGGTAAAGCTGTATGCTGCGTTAAGGGAATTTACAGCCCCTCTGTACAGCCGATGGATATTCACAAGACATCAAAAGATTTACCGTTTCTCCCTGGGTGGACCTGGCGCTCTGATACTCATGTTTAGAAGCTGGCAGACAGACCGGTGGAGAGATAATTGAGATAAATCTCAACTCCATGGGGAGACGGACATTTGGCTAAAGTTGGGACTGGATTTTATCATCAAAGAAAAGTGAATTAGACTGAGTCGCGTTGACCTTGGAAAATAGAGGGAGGGGAGCGGAGGAGCGAAGGAGAGTGATAATACAGTGCTGCCATTCACATGCAGCTCAGACGCAGGGAGAAAATGCAGCCAAAGAGAAAAAAGGCAGACAGAGCCAAAGAGGTGGGAAAGGAGAGAGAGGTGGTGATGAGACAAAGCGACATGATGAGGAATTGCTTCAATTAACCATTACAGGCCAATCACTCTCAATCAAAGAATCTCTTTGTTCTCTGTCCTTGTCAAAAGAATATCAGTTATAATGGCCCCCCGTGGCATTGCAATACAATCCAATCTGATTAATGCCTTGGAGAGGGGTCTTCTAGTGCATCAGTGTTGATTACAGCTATTTGAAGGGAAGCACAGCCACCAGGGATTCTCAACGCAGGAAGACAGAGATAGGTGAAGAGTGTGAGGCGTGAGGTATAAGGTGAGAGATGAGAATATGTAGTGAAAGACAGAGTGTCAAATCATAGGTTGTGGATCATGTCTTATTTAGCAGTGAGAGCATATAGACATACAGTGAGATCAGGATGTGGTGTGTGTGTGTGTGTGTGTGTGTGTGTGCACGTGCGGGGGTGTATATTGACTGCGTTTACTAACACCTGAGCCCTGGGAGCACAGGAAGTCTAACCTCAGCGTTGTACAACAGTTTCCCTTCCACTTTCACCTTTCAAACGTCAACAACCAAGGTGCCAAACTGAAATAAAACACTGGTCTCTATGTATGAAGGCAGATGGAACTGTAGAAATGCATAGAAAACAAACACATGACATTGTCTGTGATCCTGTAAAACAGAACACATATTGCAAAATAAATACACAGTCTGTGAATGAAACCTATTCAAAGTGCTTGTTTCTGGAGGCGAATGGGAGAAAGCACAATTTATGTATGTATGGGAGTTCCATTTATATCTGAAAACTTTCATATAAACACACACGCACACACACACACGCACACACACACACACGCACACTCTATTGCCAGGAGCCTGCAGAGTAAGTCAGTCAATCTGCCCTGCCATATCCCCAGGCTCGGTGGGTGTTAATGATATGGACTGACATATTATTACAGCATCTAAATGATGCTAGCTGTAGTTGATTACAGCCCATGGCGGTTCTGTACAAAGTAACTGTGTGTGACTGACAAGTGAATGTAGACAGATGGACAGTTTCACCTGCACAACTGGCCCCAGTGTGGGACTTGGGCCGTAAATGAACTCGACCAGACTAGCTAGAGACAGCCTGGAGGGTACACTAACAGCTACAGTCCAATGGTAATTGAAACTCACTCACACACAGAACCACACTGTTTCAAAGACTCTTTAGACCGGCTGTATGGCTTACTGTTCCCTTTCATCATTTCTCCTTGAGAATGCAGGATGCTGTTTGTATGTGAATGTGTGAGTGTGTGTGTGTGTGTGAGACAGTGTGTGTGTGTGTGTGTGTGTGTGTGCATGTGCGGTCGTGTGTGGGTGTCTGTGGGTGCGTGCATGTGTGTGGCGTCGTAGCTAAGCGAAAAGATAAGGCATGGCAGTTAATCACATTGTGCGCGTATGCAAATATAGAGCGGATAAATCAGAGTGTCTACAGATGAGAAACTCGCACTCGCACTCCCCCACACACACATACATGCTGAAACCATAGGCAGAAACACACACGTACACACACACATCACACAACTCTAGCAAAGACACTGAGGTTGGCGAAGTGTACTAAAAGAGGGAGAATAAACCTGTTCACTCAGTCTCTGCAATGTGAAATGGCACTGTGCACCATGCTAATGTGTATGTGTGTGTATGTGTGTGTGTGTGTGTACGTGTGAAAGAAAGTGTGTTATAATAATTGAAGAAATGAGCTATGATACCCCTTGATGGAGCAGCTTGTAGTCACGTCATATGAATTTTTAACACTGCAATCAATCATAACCAGTGATGTAAATATTAAACAGTGTTATGTGATCTGTGACGTGCATATCTATGAATTGCAGTACTGTACTACACGTGTGGCTTCCATTGGCTGCTAATTCCCCTATAAAACCACGTTTACTATCAATCAATACGAGATAGAATCATAAATGAGAACAGGACTGTATTTGTGGTAGATCTTTGGTAAGCAGAAATAATTCATGCTTTGAGTAATTAATTATTCATTAAAGCCCCACTGAACAGACACTGGCTTAGTAATTAAGTCTGAATCAGACACTGTGGCTCATCTAATTATCAACCATATAAGTTTGTTAACATATTAACCCGCATTAATTAATTATTGATAGCTGCCTTTTTTTTTTATTTTTTTTTTTAGAGCTGGTGGTTCCCAACTACACATGTATGGCCAGGACATTGCGAAAATGTGGAGAATTGGTGGGAGAATTTGCAATAGTTATATGCTAATTTCTCGGCGAATAAACAGTTTTTGTGAAAATATGCGGCTTGGCGGTAATTGCCTTGTTTGATACCAAAAGAGAGATCCAAAGCAATCACAGAGGAAGCAGACAAACTCAATTATAAAGGCAATTGAAATGCTTTGGACTAGAAAGCTCTGTGAAAGGCTGAGGGGTTTGGATCAGTGTGGAGCGTCTGCAGATTATGTCTCACTGTTTAGAACATCAAACAAACACAAGGAGGTTTATCAATAGAGGCTCTTTACCCAACACACCATCACAACAAGCCGGTAAGGCTCTGCAATGGTGGAGGAAATGGGATCAGAGGGTAGGAAACAAATAATTGTTTTCACTACTGAAAAGGTGGTGAGGATTCACACTAAACTATGATAAACTATCATTGTAGATCTGTATGTGCAGTTTCCTCCCAAACAAAATACTTCTAACGTACAAAGACATCTCGCTCTATGAGCCAGAGGCATCTACACTAGCATGGACCATCTTTGTCATGGATAGTTGGCTTTGCCATTACCCAGAGCCATTTGAGATTCCACTTCCCCATTTTCCAAAAGAGCCGTATGAGTGCTTTAGCGCTGCAGTGCGGGTTGGATGGAGCCCTGGCCACTGGACGCTCTGCCTTTGTTTTTGCTTTCTCTTCTCTGAGAGCTGCAGGTGATAATGGTACCCAGGTGCAAACATTTACTGGCTCTGTCTCCTGTCCCTAACACACACGCACACACACACACACGCACACACACGCACACACACACACACACACAGGGGCAGGTTCAACTTAACTGCCAAGCCAAACTGTGGCTGCCACCATCACTCTCCTTATTCATCTTTCTGTCAGTGTGTTTAAAAAATCAAAGTAGAAAAGACCTGCAGTGTGTGAGTTCACTATCTCTCCCCTCCTCAGAACCTCTCGCCCCCCACTGAGACAAATGCCTCCATCTGCGTGTGTACGTGTATGCGTGTGTGTGCGAGTGTGTATTGGAGATTCACCTGGAGTAAATGCAATTTATTCCTCCACAGTGGCAAAGCTCCACTCCCCCTGTCAGCTTGCCAGGCTCCCAGTGGAGGTTGACAGGCCAGCTGCCAGCAGCGGCCATCTCACCCAGTTAAAGGGACACGCATGTCACATCCCCCATGATCACGCTGACGTTGTCAACCTGACATACCTTTAACAAGGCACCCATAACAAACTCTCTGCCCCTTCACCGGGAGAGGCAGAGTTGGTCTGGGAGCCTAGAAACAGGCCGCTGCATTATGCAGGGATAATTCTGTCAATCACAAACAAACAGGCACGAGCACGCTCACTCACACAAACATAGTGCCTTAGATGCACACGCTGAGCCTTTGGCCTTGAGCCTGCATCTCTTATTGACTCAGGGCTTCATTACACACACAGTGAGTTTCAGTAATCTCTCTGAAGCTCCCCTACACACTCCGACTACAAACAAGGTAGCTGTCAGTCTGCATAGCGTTCTAACCAATACAGGACGTGAATAGCAGGCATTCACTTACAGGTAGGGCCTCATATTTTGGCAGCGTAAATTGGCCCTTAGTAAGCCCTTTGACTTTATGTTCTTTGGTCCTTTGCAAAGCTTGGCAGTGGGCTGAAGATTGTTTGATACTCAGAGATTACCTGTGTGTCCTTCTCTGTCCTATGGTAGTTAGCAGCTCACTCTGAACAGGCCGTGTCACCGGCTGAGGATTGGACCAAGATCAACTTCTTGATCTGTCAACATCTGTTAAACAATAAAGTTTCAGCTACATGACCTCACGGTTGCTTTAGCAAATCAGGCTCAACTTTTCTTAGCATCTGGAAGAAACATATAAGTCTCTGGAAAAACTTCTTATTGTGGCAGCTCACTGATCCATGTCTGTTGCACGAACTATTGTCGCTCCTCTAATTACCATGGATGCTGCAGTGAGAAAATAAGCTGCAGTAGAAATAGCATGACCTCATGGCATCTCTCTATTTTGCATGATCATAGAGTATGCTGCTGTTTGCCTTGCTGCGTGATTAATTCATGTGTGTATCATTAATGCAGGAATGTCCAGGGGCAAAGACAAAAGCTCAGTCAATGTGAAATGAAACACACAAGCGGGCTGCTTTAAAATGTGCACACATATGCACACACTCACACACACAAACCAAGTCTTGGAGCTAAAAACACAGTGTGACAGTATCAGATGCCCTTGTTTTGCGAAGTAGTGCTCTATTTAAACCAACAGCAACAATGATAGTTGACCCTCTGAGAGAGAAGGCAGCCACAGGGCCAGTTTAATATGCAGATGAGGTAAGGGACTGCTGCACGCCGCAGGATTTAGATACAAAACACTGAGTTTTCTCTCTCTCTCTGTTCTTTCTCTTTATCCATTTCATTCACTCTCTCTCCCTTTCTTTCTCTCTCCCTCTGTTCTCTATTTTTCTCTCTATTATTTTCATTCTCTGCTGCGCTCGCTTTCCCTTGCACTCTCTTTTTCTCCCCCTTTCCGAGCTCTCTCTTTTTCTCTCTATCAATTTAATCCGCTCCCCCTCTCCCTCTCTCTTTCTCTATTTTGTGAGAAGCAACAATAACTCTGCACTAAATGCTATGGGAGCCAGAGGTAGAATAACAATGGCATATTCATTCCAAAGTTATACCACAGAGCAGCTGGCATAGAGGCTACACAGCCCTAGGAGATCTTATAACTTCACCGCTGCAGCCAGCAAATACAGTTTGGAAAGCAGCAGATTCAGGAAATGTGAAATGCAGGCAGCTATGATTAGAACTGTGCTGGTAAGGATCCTTTGAGGACACTACCACTCATATGACTCTGCTGCTAGAGTAGGAGTTGGGGACCAATGTTTGCTGAGTTAATGGCTTGAGCGTAGGGGTGTTGATAGCACTGAATGCTTAATTCACATTGATGAAACAAACCAGGAAGCGCTCCTATGTACATTGCCATGTTCTCAGCCATCGGTATGAATGTGAGCGGTGCCCACTGAGTGAAGATATTCATTCGCCTAAGCTGCTTATGTGTCAACCACCAGCCAAGACAGATAGTGTACAGCATGTGGCCTGGCTTTCCTGGTCTGAGTTTGGTGGCAGACCAGCGATGTGCCTTGTGAAGCATATTTACCCCTGGCTGTGTCTGTGTAGCTCTCTGGCTGCTCAACATGCTAATAACCATGACCAGTTTAAACCCCACCGCTTCATTCGGCACCCCGGCCCCGCTATCTCAACTCTGATGGCATGCCTCGCAGCTGTGGGGCTGAGCGAGACGAGGACAAACGTGTCGTGCGTCTGTCTGTGTGAGAGAGAGAGAGAGAGACAGAGGGGAAGAGACAGACACAGAGACACAGAGCAGAATAGAGAGGGAAAAGGGGAGAAAGGGAGAGGGAGGCAGACGGGGCAAGAGGGAGATATGTGGTGGCAGCATGTCAGCTTCTGATAAGGGCATTAGTCTGCCCCCTGTGGGTCAGAGTAAGAGACTGGCGCTGCAAGCACTCACAATAACATGAACACATACAGTACATACACACACACACACACACACACTTCTCTGTGGATGTCAGCTTTGCTGTCTGGAACTAGTCAACAAATAATAGATAAGACCTGCACATGGCAAACACGAACAACCAAACTAATCACTGGAATCAGTCTCTGAACTCAGCCTCTGTCCAAACACACACACATGCATTCACGCATGCCTGCATACCCACACATGCACACACACACACACACACGGTTATTTGCAAAATTAGACAGTTTCTCTGCAATAAAGTACCCCTTTATGTTGTGAACAGGAGGGAGTCCAGAGATATAAGCCAAGGCTGTTAGGTCCCGTGGGACTAACGCCTCTTTCATGTCAGACATGGGATCCATCCTAAATGGAGCAAGGCCTTTTATTTACTGAGCTAATTGACTGTGGAAGCGTATGTGGAGCCAACTCTAAACAATGCCCCAGATCTTGTATTCACAAGTGAGTGTTTGAAGGACACGAGATAATCCCTGCAGCTTACGCTATGGAGAGACTATAGACTTGGGCAACAGCAGTGTGCTCAACAACACTGCAACATTGTTGGTTGAATTAAAATTATGGATTACTATTCAACAACTGTTTACCATGTTGTAACAATATTATGCGACACAGCAGGCCTACAGCAGCTATATCAAGGCCAGAGCACAAAGATGATTCATCGATGAGAGAGGAGGAGGGATTGAAAAGAGATAGAGGGAGGAGAGAAAAAGAGGAAAGGCTCTAATTTGGAGCGAGGAGCTCACCAGAGGACAGAGACAAGATCAATGGCAGAGAATCACACAGCCACAGCTTCAAAAAAGAAACTGACAGATACTTCTCTGTGAAGTCTACCACTCATTACCATTGGTAAGAGGGTGGGGGAAGGAGGAGGAGAACGGCTGTGGCAGATGGATGACAGGGAACAGGGTGCTCTAGGCAGAAATCTCCAGAGCCTTTATAAGAGCTGGTTAGTTGGAGCACAATGGCCACAGAAGAGCCTGTGAGGCGCAGTGAGTCAGAGAGTATAAAATACCTGACCCTGGGTGAACAGGAGGAGTCTAGGGACAGAATATTCAATTAGTGTATGAAGGCTGAGATACAGCATGTTCTAAGGTATGAAGGGCACATATAGGGAGAATAATAGCCTTCAGACCATCTTTCAAATTGTGACAAGGATGGACAACATCCCTAAAGCATTCTTCTTCTCCTCCATCTTCACCCTCTTCTTCTTCTTCTTCTATTGATGGAATGAATATCCTGTGGGAACTTTGGAAGTTAGGGGAAATAAAGTTCTGCCATCAAATTTGGAACTAGTTTGTATTTACTAGCGCTGACATTTGAAGAATGGAGACACTTCTACAGTACATTTGTCTACTATTCTCTATATCGATTCCTACCAGCTCTCTGCCTCCAACTTCAGATTGCTGCACGCTAGCTGAGTATGACTGACAGGAGAGGCCATGGAGGGCCGTGGGTGTAGCTTGAGTGACAGGCCTGTGGATAAATCTCTAGTGCGAACTGGGGACTAAGAGGTGGCCAGGTGCGTGGGTGTGATTGGTGAGGGAAGTTGACAGAATGCATATTTTTTTCTTCCTTCCGGAGGCACATTCTTGTTGTACCAATGCAACCCCCTCAAGCCCAATCCAGATGTTACCTGTTAGTGTACACAGTTACTTAGTTTTTCTGTTGTTTCTTACGATAAGATAAGATAAGATAAGATAAGATAAGATAAGATGAGAAAAGATAAGATAAGATAAGGTGTAAAATAGCAGCAGTAGTAGCAGTAGAACTTATTTAGACAAAGAAAAAAAAAAATATTAACTATAATATGTGCAGCATGAAATAAACATACAATTATGAAAATATCAATAATATGGAATAAATATTGGAAAATGAGAATTTGAAGAAAAACAATATATGAGATTGCAGCATATATACTATATATACTGTGTATATACTGTACAAGATGCGAAAAATATGCTCATATCCACATGAACAGGGATACAGAGGGCCATACATACAGTGTCTTGGTGTGCACATGTGTAGTGTAAAAAAAACAATTGTACACCATATCAAATACAGTCAAAAGACAGATGTAGATAACATGTACAGAACGTACAGATTTGGATATGTGCATTTCTGGATGGCTACCTTATTAAAAACGCAAGATGGAGGCACCATATGCTCAGAAAAGTGACTGTGTAAGGCAAATGTGTATTGTCATCATCAATATCATAATCAGACATATTTGTGGAAGCAGGTAGCATATGTACGGAAAAGGTGAGAGATATGTACCAATTCATATGCAGACAATGTACAGAAATACACCACTTAATTATGTATATCTCCCCATTTACGCAAAAACAGGTCCTTTCTCCAGACAGCGAGTCATGTATAAATAAAGCCATACACAGCAGTATATAAATATAAAGCACAAGTATAAAGCATGCTGACAGGGTTGAGAGGTTCACCTACTGTTCAACTGAACGTCAGAATGGGAAAGACTTTGAACAAGGTATTATTATTGGTGCCAGATGTGTTGGTTCTGGCATCTCAGAAACGGCCGCCCTCATTGAATTTGTATGTACTAAAGTGTCTAGAATTTACTGAGAATAGTGCGACAAACAAAAAAAAGCTGTCCAGTCAGCAGCAGTCCTATGGGCGACAACGCCTCATTGATGAGAGGGGTCAGAGGAGAATGGTAAGATGTGTTCAAGCTAACAGACGATAGCAGACAAGTAAGAAAATAACAGCTCAGTACAACAGTGACGTGCAGAAAGGGCATCTCAGAATAAACAACTCATCAAACCTTGAAGCAGATGGGCTACAGCAGCAGAAGACATTGCTATGATCTTTGGTTAGAACTAGTAATTTAACACGTCCGCATTCTGATTGTTCTTGCATATTGCTTCATTGTGCTTAGGAAAATCCTTCATCATCTTGTTCAGACAACATCCTGATAATTAAGACGCAAAATAAGTATGCTTGTTATAAATGAGATTGGCTTATTGTTTAACAAATAGAGCAATAGTCTTGAATTGCATTGTAAAACAATGATCAACAGCATGCTTGGCAGCACAAGCCAGTATGGAATATTTTTGAAGTGGGCAACGCAAGCAAGTTACTTTTAATAAAGAATAATTTGTAATGTAACTAGTTACTATTTAAGGTAAGTAATGTGGAATACATTAATTACCTTTAAAAGTAACTTTCTCCAACACTGATGATCACGAAAACTGGACCGAAGAGTGGAAAAACATTGCCTGGTTCAATCCCAATTTCTGATGGCAGGCTCAGAATTTGGCATAAACAGCGTGCATCCATCCTACTGTAGCTGGTCTCAACGGTCCAGACTGGTGGTGGTGATGTGATGGAGGGGGGAATGTTTTCTTGGATCACATTAGGCTCCTTAGGAACAGTTAAGTACCATTTGAATGCCACAGCCTACCTAAATATTTGAGATATTTGAAAGGGACATAAGTGATATTTTCCTAATTTTATAGGAGAGCAGAGAGAGTTTAAATGATTGCATCTTTTGCAATCAAAGCATAACAAAGGAAAATTCATACTTATACAGGGATTGAGATTCAGTAAAATGACATTCCATATTAACCTATTGTGTTAACCTGTTTTTTAATAAGTTAATATTCAGTCAACATTAAAACTACCTAAAAACTCACGTCATCCCTATCTGTCATATATTTTTGCATTTTTGCATTCCATGTCTATCAGCTTAAGGCGTAAGTAACATGTTTCAATCAAATGATGCACAAACACACAGAATTGTGGAATTACATTGTATAACCAGCCCAAAATAGTCATGTTAATTATATTAATCCTATTCAGCTATAATAATTTCTCAAGGTGGACCAAACCTACATAAAAAGATAATGAATTACAGAATGTAAGCTCAGATAACGAGATTTTCTGGTAACTTTCAACTACCATAGCTAATAGCATATTATAATGACACGCATAATGGATTATAGCACACTCATAATGTGTTGTGACCATCCTTACAAGACCACATAATGCTTACTGACACATTATAACTGCAGTCATGAGACAGTATAGATGTAACTTATTGCATTATTTCCCTATGTTCTTGACTACTTTTCCATCAGAGACTGTATGACAAAGATAATAGTGTATTATAATACACTAATGAGTTTCAATATGAGGCCCATTCGTCACCCTATGCTGCACAGACAGACCCGTTTGAACTAAGGTATTATAAGTACTCAAAGTATGCTAAAATCATCCATGCAACATCATAAGTTGTCACTGCATGTGTTGGGTAAAGTGAAATGTCTAGTAGCCTGATCATCTAAAATGAACCATAGAGACAAGGTATCATAATACATTATATTCCTTGCCATGCAAACTCTGATGCATAAGTCAGGAACATAAGACGCTAGTGCTTTTAATTCATTATAATTTACATTGTCATAATGTGCTACCGCTTCTCTCTGGATAATTTGCTATAGCTAGGCCGATACGTGCAGATAGCCTCATCCTAATTCTTAAATAAGCAGATTGATGACATATTTATCTATTTTGCAATTATGAATAGTGAGTAAATGATGGGTTCATTTACCACAAATGTTTCAGAATAATTCATAATTCATTAAACCTATGTAAGCCTACTAAAGCTAATATGATTACTATTAACTTAATTAACATTAACTTCTAAATCGCTAATTCTTAAAAGACCTTTGTTCCGATAAGATTCTGGTTCTCTTTTCTCCGTCTCGAGAGGTTATGGTGCTTTTCCAGTTACGCTTATAAAATCTGCTCTATATTCTCTTTTGTGTGACGTTTTAGTATCTTTAGCATTGCTGTGTAGCCAAAACTGTAATGTATCACTCAGTATGAAGAGGGTGTAAGTGCAGATTACATAAAGCTCAGGTGAACAGCCACTCTGAGGGGAATTTGAGGGAAATTAAAACGATGGCTAGTGCCAAAGAGAGTTGCTACTCCACCTGTTTGTTAGTGCTTCGGGTTAAAGACAAATGATAGCGGAAAGCCAGCTGATTTGAATGAAGTTATATGCAAGCTTTGCATAAAGAACCTTTTAGCGAAGGGTAAAAATACAATGATCAAATGCAGAGCATTTTCCATTGATGTCAAGAGTCAAAAATACTTGTGCAAAAGGTGCCGTCTCTGGGTGGGCATTCAGCACGGCGGGGAATGTACTGACCCAATTTCCACACAGCTTAAGCTGGACAAAGTCAACATGCTCATTTTTGGGCCAGAAACCTCAAGGTATAGTGGCCTACATTAGACTGTCCTTTATTTGTTTGTTTTTTGTTTGAATATTAAGACTACTTTATATTTGGGCAGGTTTAGACTCACAGCCAACCCTATTTCCATCACATCTTAAGAGAGCAAATGCTGAGCCTTATTTTTGGGTGATCTTAGTGATGTTTTATCCAAGCTTATTTTGAATGACTAGATGCACTAAAAACTATGATTGTAGTATTGATTTTTTTTTAAAACTATTCCAGTTCTCACTGTGAATTGAATCAAAAGAGTTAGGCTATGAAACTAGCAGAAGGGTGTTAAGCTGTGTTATTTGCGGGTGAATTCATGTAATTTAGTTTTAAAATCCATTGCCTCTTTGGTGTATAAATAATAAATAAATAAGTAATAATGAAGAGTTGGACTTGATGAATTTTATGAAGCACAGGCTGATGTTAGGCCCGCTTATTGCTTTGAAGAACATTCAAAATAAAACTCTTTGAATCACAAGGGAGTTGTAATTGTCTTTTGTCTGACATAATAGAACATTCATTCATTATGCCTGTTGTCCAATAATTAATAACTGGCACATGCAAATTCACAATGTAAGATAAGGGTCAGTCTGCAATGAAAGAATGTGCTTGAACAAGGGCAAGATGCCAGCAGTTTTCCTTTTAGTTTTACTTTACTGTGTACCACAGTGAAGTTACCACCTACAGGCAGGAGATGAATTAGCAGAAATTTAACATCCGCAGTGATATAAAAACGACCACTTGAATCCCAATGACATTAATCTCACAGTGTCAATAGTGATAAAATCGTATCACCTGGTAAAATGTGGACACAATATCATGATATGAAAAAACTGATATCACCCAATCTTACAGTCTGCCCTTTTTCAAATGGACACTTCCAGCAGGGTAATGCCCAAAGCACACATCGGCTCAAGATGGTTTCAGGATTATGAGAGTGGCTTTAGTTTACTCCAGTGGCCTGCGGTCTGCAGAGTCCCCAGATCTCACCCCAACAGAGAACCTATCGGATGTCCGCAGCATGAGTGTTCTGCTTAAAAATCTGCAGGAACTGTGTCAGCATGGACCGAGATCCCTGTATGTGGAACATTTCCAGCACCTGAACTCAGAATGTTCTGTAGGCAAAGGTCCTGCATAGGGTTAGACCAATATAGCGGTTTGTCAACATATCAAGCCATAACTTTCTAATTATAATGTAATATAACTCTCTTTGCACCTTTCATTTATACATTTAATTGATCAATAATGGGAGTTTATTTTAAATTAATTTTTCATTTAAAGGCAGTAATGTGTCCCAGGGCCATTCAATAGGTGGTGTGGGTCACCCTGCCTTAAAGAGCTGCTAACCCACCTGAATGAATTTCATTAGTCTGGATTTCAATGGAGAGTTTTAGTGTCCCGATCATGTTCTAAATACTGGTTCAGAAGCTTTTGCACCCTGCCAAGGAATAAATTATGACTGAAACACAGACTACTTGTAATTCTTTGGCATGAAAATGGAAAAAAGAAGGATATTGAATATCAGCTTAAATACAAAAATACTGGTATTGGTATTGGAAGTGGCCTTAGTTCTACACCGGCGTGCCTGAGCGTGTGTGTGCCTAGGTGCGCCTGAGTGTATGTATGGATCACAAAACAGATCACAAAACAGTTCAAGCAAATGTCATATAGATTAGTCTGGAGCGATGATAAAAGTAGTGCAGGATAGTTAGTACAGGCGTTTGGCTTGGAAAATTGAGCATGCTCACAGCGACAGCATGTAGCTGTAGCCTACACTGATTGTAAGAGTGAGTTTCTTCATGTATATCGTGTCTCCAGCCTCTCCTACCTCGGGGGTTGTTGAGTGCAGCCTCGGTGGCCTTCCCTCCCTCTCCGCAGTGGCTCTGGTCGAACGGTAGACACTGCTCCCCGGTCCCGGCCACCACCTCCAGGTTGCGGGCCGGGTCTTTTGGCTGCACGAGGTTCCTGACCCGGTACACCCTGCGGCTGCTGGTGTCAGACACGTAAAGGACCTCCCCCATCGGGTCCATGGCCAGGTAGTACTTGTGAGCTGGACTGGTACTGGGAGAAGGAATACAAGGTTAACAGACAGTAAAGCTCTATAGGGGAAGGAAAGGTATAAAGTAAAGTATCACAGCAACACAGGACATACTGTAAGAATATCTCAGTTTTATGTTACTAAATCTCCAGGAACATGCAATATTGTGATGCTGTTATTTTTCTTAGAGTATATATTTCACTTTGAAGTAACTAAATCAAAATTACAAAGGCGACCCATATCAATTTCAATGGCAAGCAGTATGTGTCGGCTTTATAAGTGGTCTGACTATCATCACTTTTATATGAGCTTTCAAAGCAGCATGAGGAAACTATCGGAGTACCAAAGAACAGTTGGTGTCTGAATTACAGGTGAACTGGTCACAAAAACTGCATTATTATTAAATGTGGCAGGATCTTGAATCATGACAAATATTACTGTAAAATAACTGCAGATACTGTTTCTTTCACCAAACAATCACCTTGATACTAAATCCCTTCTGGGTTTTCCATCCATCCATTCATTATTTTTGGATGAACATGTCATGAACTCAATTGATGTCATATACTCAAGCTCAAATTTACATTGGTGTTACTTGGTTATAATGTGACTATACTTCTAGATTTAATCAAAAGCAGGTCTATATGCTTTCTGCCAAGAACATTTTCATCTTACTCTGTGGCCTAACATTATCATTCATGTCTGTATTATGCAGAAAGGGAACCACACTATTGTTCACAGTTGTTTTAATTCCAGTTCATTACTGATAACTAGTGACCAGTGTCATAACCTAGATAATTACCAGCCAATTGTAGTCAGTCCAATTAAGCCATTGTATCAGCAGTAATCCCCAAAGATCACTATCCCCGAGAGCACCTTTGATCCCACTTAAAACAGCACGACTTTTTCAGGCAAGTCATTTCATTTTTATGCTCTCCTCAAGAAAATCTTTAGGTGATGTAGTCTCTGAAATTGTACCACATTTATGTATTTAGCAACTGAAAAGAAAAAATGTTACCCTGGGGGAGGACACCTTAATGTCACTGCCCCTGAGCCCCTGATGTTCTATAATTCTGGTCCCGCCTCTGCCTGCTCCTTATTGGATACTTGATGTATATTGTTAGGTGTTTCTGTTATTTTGTCCACCTCCTGTATGTTTGCCAGATAAACTGTTAAAATTAAATCCAAATCTAATGAAAAAATGTGTAGGACTTTCGTAGGCATACTGTCTATGTACAGTATATAATATAATACACTGATATAAAACAATATCACGAGAAAATCTTGCACAGGTTTTGATTTGTAAAATAATTTTGAAAAAAAAAAAGGTTTTCAAAAATGTGTATATATAGTGCTGAATATGCACAATAGGGGGAAGAAAATAAATACTTAGTGAGTTTCACACAGCCTTATTACATCTATTTGAAGTTATGGACATGCCAAAACCTACTATGTACTTCTATTAACAAATTTAATTACACTCAAATAACACTGGCTGTTAATTTCATTAGGGTACTTCTGTCTTGCTGCTTTGCAATGAAGAATAGTAACGTCACAATAGGTATGTGGGAATCCCGAGCAAGATTCAACTATATAACCTAAAATCACAAATTTGATTGAATTTCAT
This sequence comes from Centroberyx gerrardi, assembly GCF_048128805.1. Classification (NCBI taxonomy): domain Eukaryota; kingdom Metazoa; phylum Chordata; class Actinopteri; order Beryciformes; family Berycidae; genus Centroberyx; species Centroberyx gerrardi. The sequence continues at coordinate 16,609,097 of NC_136012.1, read as the reverse complement.
GCTCTCTTTTTCGTCATTTTTGCTTTGTTTGACAGTTAACAATGGAGAGCAAACTGACAGATGACATGCAACAAAGGTGCCAGGCCAGAATCAAACCCAGGACATCATGATTACATGGTACACGCCTTAGCCAAACCAGCCTCCGGGACATACCTATTGTTCATTGTGTTTTTTGCTGGTTGGCTTATAAGAAAGATGTGTGGAACATTGGCCAAAATGACAAGAAGTGTATTCAGAAGGGAGTACAAAAATGTCTTGTGTAGACGTAAAGCCTGTATAATTCATGTATCACAGTTATTTTGATGAAAACGTGATTTTTGCCACGATTTTGATGTAACCCACTGGCTGAGATAGCATGACACATTTGGCTTCATTCAGCCTATATTGAGTGTGAGCTGCACACCTTGTGGAAGAATGCTAACTGGCATTACTATGGACAGACTGTCATTGCATACACATGACTTGCTATAGTCTACATCCCATTAATTACTTCAAACCTTTGATATTGTAAGCCATTATTTAGGCTTCAACATTGTGCTTGGCATTATGTGTGAGAGGATTTAAATATGGCACTTTGAACATTTTAACTGACCAAAATCCTAGCAATTACTGTTGAGCATTAAATCTGATGTCAGCTGGGTCTGGTCAGAGGTTTCCTGCCAATTAAACTCTAATCATCTAGGTGCTTTTTCTGGGCAATCCAATGTCATGCAAGGGGAATTACAATGTCAAGCAACTTATTTCTAATGTTATTTTTTTTGGCACATGCTTTCTGAATTTAACAGTATTTTCTCTTGCAGGCGTCTAAACAGGCTCCTATAATTTTCTGTTTGCTCTGAAGGTTGTTGTGTGCTCTTGAGACTCTTCTGCCCCCCCCCCAAAAAAAAAACAAACAAACAAACTAACTCCTCATGACATCGTGAACCTTCTCACAACCCAGAGAAAAAAAAAAAAAAAAAAACCCACTACGACAAACGCCAGGCTGCTGTCAGTCATCTAGTCCATTAAGTGCATAACTGTTTACAGAACTCTGCACTGAACTGCACATGCATAATTTATACTTGATCCTAAGAGAGTTATTCACTGAGTTCCAAAGTATGCTGCTGCTTCGTGCTGCCAGCATATCATATTTGTTGGGGCTCTCGCAACTACCAAAAGCACTGCACGGTGCACAGTAGCTGATTACGAATCGCTTCACCTGTCTTCATCTCAATTAGATGCTCACAGCTCAGAATGCATCTATCCAGCGGAACGCAAATAAACAATAACAACCGCAACACAAACAGTCCCACTCCAGCATCTCTTGTTCCCTCCCCACATAACGAAGCAGTGATCAGAGCTGATAGACACAGTGATCTAGCTGTTCCCGACTGTCTCTCTGAATCCACCATCTGCACTCTCAGATAATATTGCAGAGGACTTCCTCTCCTATTTGCTTTACTCCTCGCTGAAACTCTTGAAGTGAAAGAATAGACAATGGTTTTTACGGTGAGTACACCCCATATTGTCTCCCCTCGGAGAGCGCCTTGTTTTGAAGCCCTGTTGGCTGATAGGCACTTTGCTGGGAAGAAAGTGGAGTGAAAAGCTTTGAAAGCTGAATAAGGATGAATAATTAATGTATTTGACTTGGGAGAACAATAGTATAGAATAAAGGAGAAACACTAACATGCTGCTAACAGTAAAAAGCTGCTGTGAGGAAAAGGAGGAAGTGCAACTAAGGGAAAGAGTGACAGGATGGGGAAGGTGTATCCAAAGTGCCTCGGGAAGAATTCAGCTCATAGGCTTAGAGTATACAGTAGAAACTTATTATGGACATGTACAATACAGGCACATTTACAGTGCGTTTTCACACATATGGACATATCCACATGCTCAAACATACACGCATAAACACCCTGCCAGGTTATCCTTGTTGCATGGTGTGAAACTCTGGCATGCTAGAGATATGGCATCTTGACAAATCCTCTCTTTTCAAATCGGATAAGCCCTCATTCTCTCTCTCTCCCTCTCTCACACACACACACACGGCTCGATATAACCCCTGATAGTGGCACACACACACACACACACACACACACACACAAACAGGCGCACACATTCATACAAACATGCGCACACCCACAGCCTATCACATCTGTCTAATCTTCTGTCTTACATGGTGTGCAGAGCTCACACTACCATCAAGGCTCGGTGCCAGGGACGGTGCCAGGGCCATGCCAAGCCGCCGCCGTTTAGTCCAGCTCAGGAAGTGAATGAAGCGCAGCATCCTCCAAACCGACCTCCAGTAATCCTCTAAAACATGCAATCCTTGTCATTTTGGCCGGTTTCCAATTTGCAAATTTAATATCATCATCTAGTGAAATTAAAATGAGGATTTGATAGATCTGACCTCGACCCGAGTATATGGAGATTTTGTTGGCATCAAACAAAACAAGGAAGAGGTGCTGTGAGGCCGTTCACAACATGCCCATTACTTTTTGCATTTTCTTTGTGCTGTGTGTGTGTGTGTGTGTGCATCTAAAGTGTGTGTGCACACATATGAAAAGGGAGTGTTAATCACTAATTCTCACCTGTGTCTGGTATCCCGGTTCCTGATAACAAGCCATAAAGGAGCGTTTAAAAAGAAGAAAAGAGAGGGAAAAAATATATAAAAAACGATCATTTACGATACTAACGAGAGTCACTCAAAATTTCATAGACTGCAATAAGTCAGTTTTCCTCTCATAAAGCGAGATTAGGGTTGATTTAGACTGCTGTATTGTTCCACATTAAATATTAACCTAAACAGGAAGCTTTTTGGCATTTCCTCCCAGAGGACAGGAAAGTATCAAATACAGACACTATGAAACCTCCGTCTGAACCAGAAATATTAGTCAGAGATACAATAATAACAGAGAATGAGAGAGTAAAGTTACATAAGGAGAACACTCTACAGGACAAATGACTGTGGAATCCCATTGAGATGCTACGCTTGAGAAAATACAGAAATAGAGAATGTAGTGCCTGCAGCACAGCAGGAGATATCATCGTCATAATCCACAAAAAAATATCTTTGTTTCACAGCAAAGACTCTCAGCTTCTCTCAAGTCCTAAAGAGGTAGTTTAGAGTCTATGATGTCTGAACCCCACAGACTCGGCTTTTTCATAAAGAAAAACTTCAGAATGCATAGAGATCAGAACAGATCGTAACTGCAGATGCCAACCAGAGCTAAAGCCATGCTAACACATATAATCAAAGCCGATTTTATCGAGCCCAAGTCGATCCAGTGCTCAAAATCCCAACGCAGCCCATTAGCATTTCACTCTAGGAGATCCCTGCCAAGATCAATTCAGCTCAATTTATGCCACGCAAACCCAACAAGATCATGACTCTCACTTGAGTTCCAGTATGGTCCTGGTGAATCCGTCGGGATGGACCCTGCGGATGAAATTGAAGTCCCCCAGGTAGAGAGAGCCATCAGGGCCGCAGGCCAGCGCCACCGGGGCAAACAGCATCATGTCCCGGGCCGCGCCGCTGCAGCTGGGGCCGCAGGGGACGCTCCGGTAGAAACCGTTCCCCATCACTGTGCTGATGACAGGGGGCTGCTGGGAGAGGAAGACATTTTCCCCGTTTCCCTTGTGAAGGATTCCTGGGGACAGACAGAATGCATACAGATTTAAATGCCACATTTAGAAGCTTTCCAGTCCTGAGATGTACAATATGTGAGTCAGTCCAGGAAAAAGGCTCAGCAAATTTTCGGTAATCATTTACGCTACAGATATGCCCAGAACCATGAAAAATGTCTGCAAGAGTGTCTTTTATCCCACCTGCCGTTACCTTATTGAATTCTTTACCTGAATCTCACCAAGTCCCCACCAAGAAACGGCACTTTTTGGGCTTTTTTTGTAATAATGAATTGGATTATGTACTAGTAGCGTTGTGGCTGTGTTGCGTGATTATATAGGATATTTATTGAATTTTGCCCATTCTATTCTATCCCATTCTATTCTATTCTTTTTGTGTATATCACACCTGAGTATGGGGGCATGTGTTGGAAGCTGCTGGCCTCCACGTGTGACTTTTTGTGTGTGACTATGTATTTCTTGTACAGGTTTATGTGTGTACATCGCTCCTACTCACCACTGCGTATGTTGAGAACGTGGTGTTTGTCCAGAGACCATCCTCCCAGGTTAGAGGGGACCAGTTCAAATCCCTGCATCAGAGCAGTCCTCCTCTCCCATTGGATAATGCCGGGGCACGACTCATACTCGTAGCCAACCGACACTGAAATACGCACACACACACATATAGGATTTTACCACTATATACAGTAAGAATTAGCCCTGCTGTGTAAAACACTATCTTCAGTGAATTGATTTGATACGGTCTCACAGTTATGGAACATGACAGACCAGGATACACACCCATAAGCACGCACGCACACACAGGCGTTCCCCATCTCCCTCAACACTATATTATATCGAATGGTGAGACAGATGAAAGGCCTGTAATGAGACCTCATCAGAGTGTGTGTGTGAGTGAGATCAGTGAGAAGTGGAGGCGTAATCAGGAGGAGCCCGTCTTTATGAAGGAGCCCTAGAATTAGCTGCCTGGCCTCTCGGCTGTAATGATACACTGTGCGGCGCTCCCCACTGCAAGTAACAACTATCAACAGCCTTTTTTGGTTTAGCAGGATTAAATATGTTCAAACGGCAATTTTCCACTTCAGACTTGGAATATATTTAATGGCAGCAGGTGACAAAGCTACAGAAGCTCCCCAAACACATGGAAGCAGACAGACAAACATACATGCATGCACATTATTCTTAAACACATACACACACACACACACACACACAAATAAACCCATGCATCAAATGTGACAGGTGGGCAAGGTTTCTATTAGAAGTAATTTGCTCTGTTACAGATGTTAGTTAAATTAAAAAATAAAAAGTAATTATATTCTTTCATTACAAAAAAGATGGATTTCACTGCAGCAGATGTTTTATGATTTTTTTGATTTTTTGTGTTTTAAGTAAATGCTATGCAACGCAAAAACGTTCTTTCTCCTATATTTAAAGCAGTAGTAATTGCATATTATTGCTGCAGTTAATGTAGCAGGAGACTAAATGATATGACACTGCTCAAGGGAAGTGTGATTTGGTAGAAGATGATACAGTAAGGTGATGACAGCCTGACAAGAAATGCACCTGACACAGGTGTGGTGTAAGAATAGCTGTCGCTGTCAATCACTGTTGCTGTTGATCTCTCTAACTTGCTTAAGTGTACACTGGCATGCCTGTGAGTTGTTCAGCATTCAAAGAGAACTGAGGAGCAAAGCCTGGGTAGAGAATAGTAGAGATGGTGGCAAGCAGGGAAATCCACATTATGCACAGACTCAGGAGAATCCCTTTAATGCAGAGATACACACTCTTGCCAGGAACGCCAGGTCCTACCTAAATCTCCAACTCAATGGGTGCAATCAATGAAGCGACTGGGGAGGGAAAATAATGGGCAATTTGGGAGATTGGGGGATTCTGAAGGAGAAAAAGAAACCATTTAGTATTGGACAAAAGTTCCAAGTCAGGAAACTATCTCTTAACTTCATTCAGAAACTGAATTCAGTGTTAGGCTGTGATAGTTCTTGTGAAATTGTGTTTTCGCAGTAAAGAGAAAACACTGAGAGGCGTCTGGTTCAAATCTGAATAGAAGTAACGCTTGGCTACACACTAAACTCTATCCTACAAATAATTTACATATTTGAAAAAGTAACATATTAATTAGTAATATGCAAATCATGACCTTTCTGCTCACATTGTACCCCACTGAAGAACCTGTTTCATGAACCTGAAACCAATTTATCGTTATGGAAATGCATCGAAAATTGGAATAATACACTACCATCAGTTGGGCCATTGTCCAGTTTTTCTCAATTCTACAATAAAACTGATGGGTTTTTGTATTTTGAAGGTACAGGGCTTTTCCAGGACAAAACGGACAAAGCATTCTCAAAGGGAATGTGTTTTGAGAACTGCTTCACAACAGAATATTACTGTAGCTATATTAAAAGAGCAGCGACACACACAACAGCACACACTCGCACACACAAACAAATGCGCATGCACACTAGTACATAAATGCACACTCAATATCTCACAGGTGAAAGCTTTCATTCCCCTCTGCTGAAGCCTCAGGCAATGTGTTCACCCCAGCAAACAGAGCATGATCTCTCTTTCTCTCCGTCTCTCTGTCTATGCGTGAGAATGAGGGGTGTGTGTGTGTGCGCATACACCTGTGTGTGTGTGTATGTGTGTGTGTGCGCCGTGGCAACAAAGCACCAGGAACTATACAGAGGGAAGGATCAGGGGAAAACATGGGTGGAGAAGAGAGAACACGGAGGGCAGAGGAAGACAGGAGAGAGGTAACGGGGGAGATCAGAGAGAACGGAGGAAATAACAAGCGAGGAAGAGAAGAAAAGAAGGGTTCGGGAGAGGACAGATACACAGGAAAGAGTGTGAGGGTAGAGGAAGATAGGAGGCATGGGGGGGAGAGGGAGTTGGGGAAGGGTAGGGGGGAGAGGTGGGTTACCGGGGAAGGGCAAAAAAAAAAGTGGGATCATTTGAGTATAAAGGAGGTGAAAGATCAGGAGAGAGCTGGAACAGATGAAACGCAGCTCTAGCCGATAAGGAGAAGAGGGACGGATCAGAAGGAGAGAGAGAAGGCCTGGGGATGGAGAGATGCAATCGTAGCACGAGACCGTACACTCCAGTGGACAAAGCTTCCGGTATTCCTGTGATATCTCGGTACTTACAGAAAGCACCGACCCTTTCCCTTCCAGTTCCACTGTGTGTCTACTACCTTTCACTGGGAGAATGGTAAACGTGGATTACCAATTTACAGTTCAAAGGTTTAAGCCTCTGTGACGTTTTTTTAGACGGACATTTCAAAGTCACCCTGTTGGCCGGTTGGTTCAAAAATTCGGAAAACTTTACCATCTTCACTATAAACTTTACTGTAAAACTCTATGAGCCTAATTGCGGCATCATTTTAGGTTTAGCTTGGTTGGTAAAGCATAGGCTTGCCACAACAGAGATCCTGGATTCTAATCCCAAGTGGGTCAATTTAGCACTACCGTTTCTTCAAGTATGTTGGCTTCCCCCAAAACATATAGGCATACTCTCTTTTAAACAGCCGCAGCCTAATTCTGGAATGTGCATGCCGGTGGTGGCGGCGTACAGGGAAGACATGCCAGTTTATAAAATGACCACATATTGTTGGGCATCATGAAAATGAATACTTGTCAAAACTGACTGAATACACTGAATTATCTCTCTCTCCCTCTCTCTCTCTCTATCTGTATGTAGGCCTGTGTGTGTGTGTGTGTGAGAGAGAGAGAGAGAGAGACACACACAGAGAGACAGAAACAGAGAGACAGTGAATTCAGTGTATTCAGTCAGTTTTGACAAGTATTCATTTTCATGTTGATCGATGCCCAACAATGGGTATTCTTGGTGGCTACAACTGAATAGGAGTCAATTTCATAAGCACCCCGCCCCTCCACCTGATCTGGGTTTCCCCTCCAAACATCCTGGCTGGCCTAGGCCTACTCAAAGCACCAAATTACGTGCGTTTTCTTTTGCTTCCCTGAGATTTTTGAATTCCTCTTAATTCCTGTGACTCCTCTTCTTAACCAGCCAAAAGCACGTGACAGAAACAGAATCATACATGAACAGCGTTTAGAATGAGTAGAGACCCCACGTATTATATTCTGCCTACCAGTGGCGTGAGTGAGGCCCCAGACCTCCTGGCCGTAAACATCAGTCTTGTTCCAGACCATCCTGTGGACCAGGCTGGGCCCGGCGGGGTACCAGCGCTGGTACAGCCGGCCCTGGACCGAGGCGCGGACATGCACCTTGGACAGACCGCCCAGCGGCGAGACGGGGGAGGATGAGGAGGGAGGGGTGAGGAGGATCCGCAGCAGAGAGAGGTAGCCAGCCGCACGGGTGCTCAGATAGCTCAGCTTCGCAAAGGATCCTGGGATAGAAACCTCCTCCTGCACCGCCTAGGGAGAGGGAGGTGGAGAGAAGGAGAGTGAGACATGCAGGTGGCAGGAGGAGAATAATGAGAAAAGAGAGAAAGGGAATATTTTTTAAAAAAGGTGTTTCATTGTTACCTTGCTGAGTAATGAGGTAACAAACTAACATACTGAGTGCTATTGGCAGGTACAAGAAGAAAGAGCTCACACAACAAGGTGCAGTAAATATATTGATTGCGAACATCAGCGTTAAGCGTGTCAGAAAGTTAATGATGAGAATGAAGAGAATGCGTCTTTTTTTATTAAATCAATGATGACTTTGATGAGTAGAAATTCTGTGTCATGATGATATCAGAAACAATTTAATTTCACTCTGTTTTTGATGAAAATATTATGAAATGACAAGCACTGCGGAGATAATCATTATTATCATCCCTGGAAAAGTTGTTGTGTTATTATTGTGTTAGAAGACAATTTAGAATGAATAAAGTTTATATATCCAATAAATTGCCGACTAGCAAATGAAAATGAGTAGAGAGCTTGTTTGTCCACCATGACAACGTTCCCAAAGATAGCTGTGACGGGAATGCAGATATGAAGATAAATTGGGAAATATCTAAATGTTGCAAATGAAATCTACACTAATTACACTGCACTAATTCCTCACTTCAGTCAGTGAGTAATTGACTAAATTAAATCAAGATGCCGTGACTATCTTTAAAAGACATTTTCATCAAACGTCTAAGACCGTGATTAAATTTAAAAGGGATGTGAAAATTAACACAGGTGAACACAGTCGGAGTTAAATACATGAAATTTTGCTTCCTATTTCTTTTGCTTGCAGCCGGTCCGTCATGAGATAATTGTGAGGACACAATGTTTCTTGATTTCGATGTGATGCGGTACTTCAGCAGTTTCTTCAACACAGTGGCATAAAATTCCATGAAATAAGCTTGAACTATGAAACGCAGGTTAAGTGTTGTGGACACAAATAATGTGACGAGTACGTTCCTCCGCCACGACACAATTATGTCACAATAGCACAAATTGGACATGCCATTTTCGGGTTAAGTTGGTTACGTTTCGGCAAGCAAAACAACTTCAATTAAGGATAGGGTTAGGTTTACGCAACTACAATTTTGGTTAAGGTTAGGCAACTAAAATAAGGTTAGGATAAGGTTTTGGTCATGGTTAAATACTATGAAAATGAAAACTTCACTCACAGTAGAAACTTCTTGACTTGTGAATTGAACCCATCATCATCAGAGTCGAAGGCAAATGCATCCACTGCCCTTCCCTCCACACCTTTACTTTCATTCACATTATTTCAGTGTCAAACTACAGCTGTTTCTAGCTGTGTCTCCTTCATGGAATCCTTTTGTGGTGGGAAATGTGGAAAATGCGGAAAAACTGTTCGAGCACGGAGCACATATTCACGTTTTAAACATCATGCTCATTTCACAAAATTTTTTGGAGACCAGGCTGGTTTGTTGCTGAGCTGTTAGCAATTGCATCTACGCTTCATTTTCTTATTGACTGCCGTCTGCACAGCCTGTATACTGTTGCATTTTATACAGACTATCTAACTCAGCAGTTCTCAAACTGTGGGTGAGATAATTTTGGGTGGTTGTGAGATGATTTATGGGATAGGAGAAAAACATACTGTATTTAAACTCTACAAATTTCAAGGGAGCTTTTTTCATTTTTCTCTATTTTTTGCTTTTTCTTGTGAAATACTAAATACTTTTCCGCCTCCAGGCCTCGTTTGATAATCAAATGAAAAGGGAAAATCCTTTTTTGGGTGAACTGATCACCACTCTGCATCTGCAGCCTGTGATGGGGGGTCGTGAGAAGGCATAGCTTTGTTTTAAGGGCCAAAAAGTTTGAGAACCACTGCTCTCACTGTGTGGTAAAGTGGTTTGTACCTGTAGCTCAGGTATAGCTGGTCCCCGTTCTGCACATGCTCCAGTGTATCTGGGAAGGGGGGAGGGCAGGACCAGCGGGTAGGGACTCAGAACGCTCCTGACGTCGCACTTAGGAGGCAGCACCTCCTCCCGGGACATGGTCACCTGATCCAGAACCAGGAAGTTGTTGTTGGGTGTCCAGATGGGACGTGTCTGCGGCAGGAAAGGTGGGCGCTGGAACATCAGCGTCATGGATACCGCTCCCGAGGTCACCAGGTCAAAACTAGAGCAAAATGAGAGAATGGAGGCGAAGTGTTTTTAAGAATTTAGTATAAACTGATTAATAAAACAAGTAATCAATAATTCAAGGAGAGGTCTGTGTCTTCTTTCCAAAAGGTTTATTGAACGTGCACGGAGAGAAGAATGATACAAGCTGGTGAAGCAAAAAAATTTAAATGATTTTCAATACAAAGACAAGGAGTGGATAGAGGAGGGTTGAAAGTGTAACAATTTCATAACTTTGTGTTTGTTTCACATGTCCTTGACTGTCTGGAAAACATTTCATTACGTCATTTAGAAAAAGACAGGAGCAGAACAGAAAGATCTGGTACACAAGTTGCATGAAGGATTCAGTACTTTTCCATTCTGCAGAGACAGATACACACTAAAGAAAGAATGATATACTTGTATGTATATGTATATGTATATGTATATAAAGGATTAAAGCTTAATTTCTTCCACAGTAAGAGAAGACGAGATTGTAGAAGAGGGGGAAAGAGAAGCGTGTGTGTGTGTGTGTGTGTGTGTGTGTGTGTGTGTCTGTGTGCACCTGTACCTGCCATCCTGCCTGCTGATGGTGAAACCATACTCAGGATGCTGTAGGAAGGTGATGTTGACTCCAACCAGAGGGGAGCCATCCTGCAGCACCACACTACCTCTGATCACTGCCACCCGACTGGGAGAGAGAGAGAGAGAGAGAGAGAGAGAGAGAGAGAGAGAGAGAGGTGACAGGTTTACAATGATGAAGAAAGTAGTAATTGTTTGAGGAGAGAGTTATATTGTGACGCACTATGGCCAAACAGCCTTGTATCTGAGGAAAAAAGCAACTGCATTCACTCTCCGCGACACACTTCACTCTTTAGCGTGGAGAAATCTGCCACAGATTGCCAGGATACAAGGACCATAAATATAACTTCACCCACAGTAAAACCTTTCAACACCTTGTCATATAAAAAATAAAACTTCCTCATCATGTTTATATTGCAATGACAGTGGTATCTGCAGCAAAAAAAAAAGGCTCTGTTGTTCTTTAAATAGCCCTTGAACTATCAGGCACATCTTGACTATTTTGAAATATTCCTCTTGATATTTCTGGTAAAGTGTGAAATAGGCTGCTTCAGTGTGGAATAACCGCTGAACTGGTGAAATGGAGACAGAACGACACACACACACAGCATGCATCCACCCACACACACACACACACACACTTATGAATACACACACACATGCACACAATCATTGATGGATCCTATCTGTTACGGCAGAAGAGGGATAAATGAGGGATGGCGAGGTTTCTCCGGGTGGCTGCGTCGCCCCGTTTGTTACTCCTGTCCTGAAAGCTGCCATCGATTTCCCCTCCGAAACAACGGCCACATAATTAATTTATTTGTTTATTCTAGAAGTGAACGAATGAAAAAAAATGCACTTGGCCATTTTTCAGGGAGGCATCACTTCTTGTTTTCCAGTCCAAACTTTCTAGGTCATAATGCCGGCGAGATATATTTCCCTCTTAGATGGTGGTGAGAGGCCGCTGAAATATTTATGGTGACACCTTTACGACCGATGTAACCGGATGACACATTAAGCATAAATATGTAACAAACAAACGCTCTGCAGTTGTAGCCTGACACTGAGACAGGAGGAGGACAATGTGCTGGAGGCTGGAGTTTGAGTGCTAATCTCCAGAGTAACACAGATTACTAAAATGTGCACACACAAGAAAAGTCACGTTCACATGCACACACACACACACACGCTCACACTAAACAAACTAGTGTTAGGCCGATTTTAAATGGGGTTAATGCAGATGTATGAACTTGTAGTCTCCTAATCACATCGTTCTATACAGGACAACCCAAGGACACAGACACAAAAACAAATACATAAAGGTCTCCCATCCACATGCAGACACAAACACACAAAGAGCAAAACAAGCACACACACCTGGTATCAAAGGGCACTTCTCCGGGGAGCGTGTGTGTGGCTGTCTTGCCCAGGAGGAAGCGTATGCGCTGGTAGAAGCTGTGGGTGTGTGAGTTGGAGGGCGAGGGGGGCGCGGTGGGGGGCGGGGGGTTCTGCTGCAGCAGGGCCAGGGGGTCGGCCGAACCTTGACACAGCGGGTCAGATCCACAGCTCAGCTGCTCACAGCAGTCTGGGTCCACACAGTCCACCAGCCCGTCTGAAAGGCACACACACACGGAAAATTAAATAAAACACACACCCACATGCACACGCACGCGCACAAGCCTTCACACAATAGCAAGAAATGAGCTGTACTGAGTGAGGAGTTGGGTTGTTAGAGGGTAACGCTCCTTGCCTAGTACTTTCACTTACACTGTTAATTTAAGCAAGACATTAAACACAGTTATTAAGCACAGTTAATAAGGGTTTTAACAGATTTAAGCGACTAAGTTGACTGAGAATGCATTTATACTTTCAAGGGCCACGGGGAATAGCTGCAGTGGAGAGACAGGAGTACACATACACAGACACAGTAACACACCGGGGAACTGCCAAAAAATAACAATACAGTGATAAACTAGACATGTATCATCACTATCACAAGTATCAATCAAATGGGATTCATAATGATCCATCAACATACAATAGCATCTATAGCTATAAATCAGATATGTATCACCAGCATTATTTGAATGCGATTCATAAATGTCCACTGTAAACAGTGAGTTGCAGATATAAACCAAGGCAGCAAGTAATAGGAGCCGGGCTGGCATTTGTGCTTCCTATTTCAAGCCGGTTTCTGAAAAGCCAGGAAACAGTGCTGACATTTAAATGCATCTGACCACAGAGCAGAGAGCTAAAGGCCAACAATATTCTATTATAACCTCCTTCTACAAAGGTAGCATAGTGCACTGGCTTATTTAAATAAGATCCATTACTTCAGCTTTAAAGCACAATGTTAATTGAATTCATAATATCATTGTGGGGAAATTAATACAGAACAAATCTGAATTTCCACAGCATTGTTCTTGACATTAAACATTATTAAGACAAAATTATACAGTCTTTTTATTATTTCTGTATTTGATGTGTTTATTTGCATTAGGATTTGATGGAAAAGTGCGCGTCAAAGAACAGCTGCAGTATGATGATGCCAAAAGCCACTGCAATATTTGCAGAGAAATATTAATTTTGTGGAAAAAAACAGCAGCTGATATAATAACTTTTATATGAAATGTAAATTTTTAACATCTATAACATGCATGATGTGTATGTTTGAGTGTGTATGTGTGTTTTGATTTGAGTGCCACATCAGTCATCCTTCATTAGGGCTGGTTGGCGGAATAAATGTTGTTTTTGATGAAACAGGAATCTATCCTCCTCTCTTATCCAGGAGAGAAATAATTGAAAACCTCTTCAAAGTTCCTCTTTATTCTCTGATTGCATCTGATAGCATCTCTCCATCTCTGTCTATCTTCACAGTCAGAAACCAAAAGAACGCTGTGAGAATGCTATGGGAGCATGCAGTATATCTGCCAATTATGAGAGGCGGATGGATTGTATGGTAGGAAATTATATGAAAAGCTGTGGAGAGAGGTTGAAGGATAGAAAGATAAAGGAAGAGTGAATAGTCTCCATACGGCTTTGTTAGTGAGACTTGCACTAAGAAATCAACTCCAAACTGTCTGAATAATGTTATGATGCCTTTATGTGTGGCAGACACGTTTTCCTTGAGGAAAATCATCCATATTCATATGGCATGCTATTATAAAAACAAAAATAAAATAATTATGGGGCAGGGGGGTCCATTTATTTTCTTATCATGTGGAGAGGAATAATAACCTCCCCCACCCCCCACTCATAACTCCAACCTTCACCTTCCCCTCCTAAACAAACATACAGAGAGAAAGAGATGGAATCAAATCAACAAAAACCTGACAAAATGAGACAAGGTTTTGGTTTGCACTGGGTGTGGCCCAGTTAATTATTATTATTCCTCAAACACAATGATATGTAGTAGTAGTGGTGGTGTTAATTTATTGATCACACAGTGACAAAGTCCTTTATTTCTGCCACACCACAAGTGAAACACACATACAGAACATAAGGCATAATCAGAGCACGGTCCGCAGAGACAGAACAGAATCCATCAGTACAACAACATAACCATCAGTGCCTACGCTACTGGGAGGCCACACTGATGGTGCGATTGTGAAAGGAAACTGTTTGGCTCATTTCCTTCATTGTGCCTCTATTTTATATTATCCACAAGACACTTCCAATTGCATGGTGCTGGTGTTATAATTCAGAAAAATGACCTTTAATTCACATACTTTAAATGGTCGTCTCCTGCTGACATCTCATGTCATGAATTGTTGACCCAGTCAGCCATGTTGCTTTAGTAAATGAAATAAAGTTTACAGCTATCGGTTTGTGAAAAAGACTAACAGGTTCCCACTGTGCGCATTGATTCCAACGCTTCTCATCACGAAACTTGCTGCTATTTATGGCCTGTTGTGCTGAAGTTATTGCTCGAAAACAACAAGGAAGCCATTTCTCCAAACAAAAGTGACAACGCCTTGTTTGCAATGATGGATTACGGCATCGGCTTGACAGGCATGTCCATAATGGATATTTGATAGAGTTTCAAAGCGAATGCGATCCTGTGAGCAGCGGAAGGCAATGCAACGAGCAACGCTGAACTATATATCTGAAAAGACGGTGAATGTATTGGACCGCAGTCTAGGTATGAAATAGCAGGGAAACAATTGTAATGAGCATTTTCCTTTATGTGTTTTCACCTGATGATACAGAATTCAAAATACAGCGACAAGGCCGAGCAACAAACACCTCTCATTACTAAAGGAGCAGAAAACTAGTCTGCTTTGCTGTGGTTAGATTTGTGAAAATTCCTTTGGGTGGCTTTCATCCTAGCAGGGAGTATACATATCAAAGACATTTAGCTGTGATAAGGGAAGAAAAACAGACATAGGCGCACCCGCACACACACACGCACACACACACAAACAAACTCATATTCAATATAATAGTGACCAGCAGGACTCTACGGGACTCTCAGCAGGACTGGAGTGATAGCACAGAGGGATGAAAGAAAGGAGGAATGAGGTGGATTTTTTTTTTTTTTCATGTTCCCCTGTTTCCAGGCAGCAGAAATGGGAGGATAAGTAATGGAATGGAAGGGACAGTCTGGTGGAGGGACAGAAATGAAAGAGGCGAGGGACAGAAAGAGAGATAGAGAATGATAGCCGTTAGATTGTCACCTCCGTCGTTGTCTGTTCCATCGCTGCAGTCGGTTTCCATGACAACGCTGCATCCAGGCCCGCTCCATCCAGCCTGGCAGACACAGCGCCAGCCGCTCTGCTCCAGGGTGCAGCGCCCATGCCCACTGCACAACCCCGGGCAGCCATCTAAAAGGTGTGGCCCAGATACACGTGCACGCACACACAGTCACACACACACACACACACACACACACACACACACACACACGTACATTTTGGCAATAGTGAGCATGTTGGACGGGCACAATGCAAAATGCAAACACTACCAAATTGAAATCCTAAATAAGGATAGATTACCTTTCACAACTACGTCCAAATCGTGAGTGACTGTGGGGAAAAGAGAGGGAGCTGGGTAAGAGAGAGAGGATTTGTGAATAACAATTATAACAAAAAACAGCAACACCTTTTAAAATATTCAAATGTGGACTCAACACATACCTTGAGATCATACCAATCAAAATATCACAGGGAATAATTAAACACATGCACACTCAACGCTCACACACACACACACACTCGCGCTCACACACACACACTCACCGATGTTGCAGTGCTCCCCCTCCCAGCCGGGCTGGCAGATGCAGGTCCCGTCGTGGCACTGCCCATGTTCTTCACAGCGAGGATGACAAGCCCTCTGGTCACATGCAGCGCCGATCCAGCCCTCCTCACACTGGCACTGGCCCTCTGAGCAAACACCATGGCTGCCACATGGTACTGGGCACAGCTCTGCAGAACAGGTGGGTGGGGATGTGAGTGAGAGAAAGCGTGTGTGTATGTGTGAGAGAGAGAGAGAAGGTGAGAGATGGAGATAGAATAGAGTATTGGAAGAAAGGAAAGGAAAAAAGGGATTGGGATAGGAAAAAAAAAAAAAAAAAAAAAAGGTAGTTGAGAATGGAGGTGAGGCATCCGATAGGTGAGAGAAAAACCGAGCGATAGAAGTGGATAACCTCCGAGACTAAAAAGTCTACTTTCTCACAACACACAATCTTCCCACCTCTAATAGCTGAGCTCCCCGAAGGAGAAGAAGAGTGAATAGACTCATAATAACAGCCAAATGATTCGTATTTGCACCGCATATTTAAACTACAGGGACTCCAATTCAGCTCTATTATTCTTTTCTGACTTTTTGATCAGATTTGGTGGGTATGTTAATACTCTTTCTCTCTCTCTATCTACTTCTCTCTCTCTCCCTCTCTTTCTTTCCCCCTCTCTCTCTGTCTCTCTCTTTCTTTTCCCCATCTCTCCATCTTTGTCTCTTTCAGCTCTCTTTTCTGTCTTGCAACATCCCTTTTAAATTCTATCCCCTCCTTTCTCTCTCTCTCTCCCTCTTTCTCTCTCTCTCTCTCTCTCTGTCTGCCCCCCTCTCTCTCTGCAGAAGCAAAGCCTCATCCATCAGTAAAGAGAGCAAAGTGCTGGAGGCACACAAAGACTACTTATCCAGCTGCAGTAAAAAGTTATTTCAATTTAAATATACATAGCATGGAGAGGGAGGAAAAAGTGGATTAAAGTTGGAGAGTTTTTCAGCTCTCTATTAGAATTACATTAGCTTAGCTATGCTTCAACAAGACCAGGACGTAGAATTGCCGGGTCCTTTTGATTAAAAGCCCAGCAGGTAGAGAGAGGCTGCTCATATCTCAGATATTCAGCCACGGTCTATCATTATCATGGGCTATATCATTCTAATAAGGCATGCATACACCTGAGAGCAGGAACTAATGCCAAGTGCCTGCAAATCACTGGTGTGCATGGTAGTGCGGAACCTTTCCAACATCAGTGTTAAGTTAGTGTAGGGGAAACAGAGGAAAGGCAGTCTTACAATGGCCATTTTCCTCTCTGTCAGCATCCACTGGGTACCCAAGGACAAGGACACTTTTCTCGCTGTATACCGCAAAGTACCGCATTCTATATTTTATTCACTAAAGCTACGCATTCTTTACTTGTCTCTCAACAATGGCTAAATCCTTGCCTTGTCTTCTATAATAACACATTGCAATCAATGCAAAAGCATTCTGTATTTGCCGCAGGATTGTGGTGCTAAAAGAAAAGAGAAAGTATTCTAGCCTACTTTTAAAAAATAAGCCTCTTATAGTTACATGTCACAACCACACACTAACAACATATAATATGCTGGGCACAGGTAAATGGTTATGCAATAAACATCGGCAAGCTTTTAAATGCCATGTTGAATGTTTCTCCCACTGTCGCAGTCTCTCTGAAAGGCCTTTCAGCTAAGTGAGAATGGAGGTTTCTTTTCTCTCCTGCCCTTTTTTTTCTCATTTAGCTGAAGGGAATATGTGTGTGTCCATGTGTGCATGTGTGTGTGTGGGCGTGTGTGTGTGTGTATGTGTGTGCATGAGTATGTGTGTGTTACAGTATAAATGCATAGTAAAGTGAGTGCTGGAGCGAGGGAGGCTCTAGAGTGCTGCCGTCAGAGAGTCATGAGGGGAAATCTCATTTACGACCAGCATGAAGGGAACGCACACACACACACACACACACACACACACACACACACGCAGACACACATACACACACACACCCACACACACAGACCCATTTCACAGAGTGGCTCCAATCCACATCGCTCTCTCATGTCTATCAAATCCCTAGAAAATAGTATCTGGCAAGACCATGCATGCATACAAAAACACTGGCAAACTAGTGATGTGCAATTGCAATTTTCTGTGTTTTTTCCGTGTGTGAACATATATCCTCAGGTCTTACCAGTATAGCAGTCTGGCCCGGTCCAGTTGGGCTGGCAGGCACAGGTGTCTGAGTCAGGGAGATAGGTGCCATGTCCTGAACACTGTTCCTGACAGGCTGGCAGCGGGTCATCACAGCTCACTCCTGCCCAGCCCGCAGAGCACACACACTCCCCGCGCACACACACACCGTGGCCGCCACACTGAGGGTCTACGCAGTCCACTGCAGTGAGAGAGAGAGAGAGAGAGAGAAGACAGAGAGAGAGAAAGAGAGAGAGAGAGAGAAGGAGACAGAGGTGAGGGGAGGGGGTGGCAGGGTGGGGGATGGGGGTTGAGGGTGCCTGTCTCATTATAATCATCAGTTCAGCGAGTATGAAAGCAGTGTTCTTTGCATCCCATCCAGGAGTTAACCATCCCAGCTAGAATCCCTGTATCTGTTCCACAACATTACACTTCATAGGACACTTAGAACTGGGGCTTTGATAAGGGGTGGAATGGGCTGGTTTGTGTGCGTGCGTGTGTGTGTGTATGTGTGTGTGTGTGTGTGTGTGTGTGTATATGCGCTCCAGGAGTCACGGTGGTCTGCACTACGCTGTGTTAGTGTGTGTAATTACAGCTCTGTGCTCTGAGCCAGAGCTCAGCACAGTTCGGCTCAGCTCAGCTCAGCTCAGCCCTGCCGCTCAAGGTCAAACACCTGATTCTGTCTCCACAGGCCAGGATACTGTAGGTAACAGTAGGGGAGTCTTTAGGAAAGCTGTGCCATCATCAAAAGTCTATGAAAGAGTGTGCCATCATCATTTTAAATATCATGGTTTTGTTGATTTTTACTGCTTTACTGGGCTTTTACAGTGGAGGGAGGCAAGTGGATGACATGTGACAAAGGTCCAAGACAGGATATATACAGTGTTTTTGTCATTGTTCTAAAGACCCCTTGAAATGGCATCTTTACTTCCTTGATTTGATGCATTTCTGGTTAAAACAGGATGTTGGGGCGGGACATAAGGCAGTGAAGGATCATTCAAAAGTCTAAACCAATGGAATATGAGTCAGGGAGAGAAAGGCAGTTCTGGAGGGGCGGGTTGTTCAAAAATCTGATGGTTTTATTGGTTTAGAAATGTATATTCACGCCTACTAGTGCAGCATGAGGTCACCATGAATGATATTCTGTTTTCCAGAAAGTAAAAGTAATGGGAGTTAATTTCATGGGCACTTTAAACTTCAGCATCACTGTCGCTGTCATTATCATCACTGTAGTAATTTTGATTCATCTTTATCGTCAGTATCGTCGTCGTCTTCATCATCAATAGCGCAATATAAATACTGGTTGTTGCTGTAGCTGTGGTGGTGTGCAGCTCTTCACCTTGTTCGCAGTTGACCCCCTTGTAGGCCGGACTGCAAATGCAGATTCCCTGGATGCAGGAGCCGTGGTTGGAGCAGGTGGGGTCGATACACTGACCTTCCTCCACATTGCACTCTGCCCCCTTCCACCCCGACAGGCACACGCACCTTCCTTTCTCGTACACGCCATTACCGCTGCACAGCACGGGGCATGAATCTGCAACAGGACAAACACAGATTACACCCACATATAGTGCACGCATACATATATACACACATACGCACGCACACACACAGTGCTGCAGTATATTAGCTGAGAGACCGCAGTAACCTACCGTGAGTGGGGCTACGCTCTCTTATCTCAGCTAGTGCGCGGATTCAGCAAATCCTCAAGCAGCCTCTGTCTCCCTCAGTCTCTCTCTCTTTCTCCCTCTCTCTCTCTCTCTCACAGACACACACACATACACACTCACACACACATATACACACACACACACACACACACACACTCCAGCTTATCCCTCACGCTGTTTCAATTTACTCAAGCACCACCTGAGCCTGGCTACCACGGCAACCCAGGAATTGTAGAAAATCCCCCCAACGTCCCCTCGCTCGCTCTGAACAGGCCGTGAAAACAATCGTGAAAACGGAAGATTAGGAAAGAGAGCGTTAGGGCTTTATAGAATGAGGGTGGAAAGGAGAGCTATCTCCATGCAGAGATGGTGAGCTGTGTGGCTAATGTAATGACAGCCAGGTAGAATAATGTCAGCGAGCGGCTGATGACACACTGACAGATATCCCCCCCAATGCAGCTGGAGGAGGTATGGCAGCTTGAGACTTCAAATGGATTAAAAAGACTATTCAAAACCAAAACCTTTTTTTTTTTTTTCTGGGATAATTTGCAAGGAAGGCCCTGTGTTCGTTCATGTGTGTGCTGGCATGTGTTGTGCGTTTGTTTGATCCTTTGTTAAATCTAACACCCCCGTGCCCCACAGTAATACATTCACGCATCACTTTTTACAACTCTTGCCAAAACTTGCTGTCTAACTTTTCAAACTGAGAATATTATAACACGAGCAAATGAGCGAGGATGAGAGGAGCGCATGAATAAATGATGAGCGTAAATAAATCATGGGACGTGATATCGAATCACCTACTTCAATACAACTAGACAGATACAACTACAATAATTTTTACACAGATGGACAGAGGGGGAGGGAGAAAGACACAGCGAGAGAGGCAGAGAGAGAGAGAGGAAGGAAGTAGGAAAAAAGAGGGAGGGAGAGGAAGAGAGAAAGAAAAAAGAGGGAGACAAAGAAAGAGACGGGGGAAAGAGTAAAAGAGAAAGTCAGAGTTGTAGAGAAGATATGGAAAGATTGTAGTCAACAGATATATTACTGACCTTTGGCACAATCAGGACCCAAGAATCCAGCGAAGCAGTGGCAGTGTCCAGCCACACACTCTCCATTCCCATTACAGTCTGTGGAGCAACCATCCATGGAGTCTATACACACACACACACACACACACACACACACACACACACACACACACACACACACACACACACAGCATGCATGCACAAATCCCAGATGCACACACAAAGACAGAATCTTTGATAAACATTTCCAATGTAACTCCATAAGCTGGCATAGAGCTCAGTTATTGAATGGGAGATCTGATAAGCGATGGATGGCTCCCCAGACACAGGGGCCATATTAGATTAGTCTGATCCAGCTGCTATCGCTCTCTGGGGAATGGCCAAGCACTCACTTACACTCACTAGCACTAAACACATTATACTGCATTACAGGTTGGAAACACGCTGCGCGCAAATTTACAAACATCAAGGCTTAATCAACAAACTGTTTACAAGGGCGCAGTTTGGAACGCGACTGAACAACATAAAATCTGATGGTTGTGAGTGCACAAGTTAGTGGTGAATGGATAATACCGTGTCGCTACAGTATAGCTACAAACTCAGCATGGAGAAGATCAATGCGGTGCTTGTTCGTACTAGTGCTGTGTCTCATCTGGCTACGTGTGTTTCATCATACCCTTCTGTAGGCTATATGCGTTTCATCATATTCTTCTATCGGACTTCAATTAGCTGCCTCCCTTTTACCGTTCTCCTTTTCTCCTATTGATATGTCCATCATGTCAGATCTCATTCTCCGGGTACAGACAGCACAGCATAGATAGATAAAGAGGGAGAGCGCTTTTATACTTTTAGAGCATTATATAAGCCCGCTGAGCTCTGTCAGCTCTTCTCAAGATGGAGGATTCTGGTTTAGAAGTGCCCAGAGGCTGGCAGGGTTTGGGATTTGAACTATTCTGCTGGTTGTCTTGTGCCAGGCAAGCTCAATCTAAGCCAGATAGAGTAATTAAAAAGGGTGTCAGGG
Organism: Centroberyx gerrardi; assembly: GCF_048128805.1. Classification (NCBI taxonomy): domain Eukaryota; kingdom Metazoa; phylum Chordata; class Actinopteri; order Beryciformes; family Berycidae; genus Centroberyx; species Centroberyx gerrardi. The sequence goes on along the minus strand of NC_136012.1, from coordinate 16,587,193 downwards.
ATGTCATCCTTTATTTGACCCTATACCGTCCGGCTCAGCTCCTCTGAACAGGGATCGACTCTCGAGTCAAACCACTGCAGTCCCTTGGCTCGCTCTGTTCAGGGAGCATGGATGACAAATCCTTCAATGACATGGCTCACGCACACGCACACACGCGCACACACATACAAACGCATGCACGCAAAGTTATTATGTGACACCCGCGACTGCCTTGAGGCGCGTGTGACACATGCTAATGAGACAGGCCCTGCCAGTAGCCGGCAGCACAGCGTTATCCTCCACAGCAGCGCATCACTACAGAAACCAAAGTCATTTTCACCTCCATCACCTGTCATTGTCACGCTGATGGAGAGGAGGAGTGGCAATCATCTTTCTCCCACACAGTCAGGAGAACTCACAAACCTATCTCCATATGTCTCTCTCTCTCTCTTATACACACACACACACACACACACACACACACACACAAACACATTCAAATAGTGTATCTGGCACCTGACACATACAATGAGCAAAAAACACATATACAAGGACACTGTGTTCCTTTTAATCCGGAAGAGACAAGTACTTCGTCAGGAGGCTTAAGCACTGCAGGGACAGGGTTATAACAGTGATGAAATCTAAGTATTATCAGGTCAATGAACTATAAATATGTTGGTAATTATAAGGTGATCCATGTGTTTATTTGTTACAATATACTTTGGATTGAGTATGTGCCTGAATGTGTATAGATGTTTATTTGTGTGTGTGTATGTATGTGTGTGTGTGTGTGTGTGTATGCGCGCATGTGTGTGTGTGTGTAGGCATCCATGAGACATCCACTTGGTTTCCACTGACTAAACCCTTTCCAGTTGGAAATCACTCATGCCATAAGTTATTGCAGTTAAATGGTATTATAAAATGGGTGCTTCCAGCCAAGTGATCTGATTGGTCAAATAAGCATTCCGATTGTGCTTTATGAGCCCGTAAAGTTGCAGCCGTGCTTTATGACCCCTGGGCTTTATGAATTTATGAAAAATGAAATGGTCACTCAGTCATGTAGAAATAACCAGGAGCTAGTTAACCAATTTTTTTTGTTTTTTCTGCTGTTTCTATTAAAAATAAAACAACTACGAAGAAAAAGTAAGAGAGCACCCGTACTTTGTTGCCCATTGTGTTAAATATATAATATCTGAAAGGACATGCAATGACAGGTGAAGTACAGCAATTATGCATAATAAATAGCCCTGCAGGAAACACTGCTAAACCCTGCCTGGGTACATGCTGAGTAGAATTAAAGTAGATGGAGGCTGGGGAGGCGGCAACGCGGCAGGAATCGTTATTAAGCCAGAGCTTTTTGGGGTAACAAATGTCGATAACTGGAGGGAAACAAAAATAAAAGATATTCACTGCATCTGCTGATAAAGATGATGATTTTTTTCTGGACAAAATGGATATCTTATTGCTGTTCTCGGTACAAATCATTATCCTTTTGTAGACTCGTGAAATTCTCAAGATCACACTTTTCAGCATTCCTGCTGTCCTGAAAATGGACCTCAATACAACAGAATGGCTTCTTATTGGTACAGGTCAGTTATGAGCTGATCAAGTGCATATGGCTCTGAATGCTCTGCCAGAACGCACCTCTTTCCTCTCTTTACCATCTTTCACAATGTTTAAAGCAGTATCAAGGTGAAGATGATTAGTATGATTAAGTACTGTATGCATGACAGGTCTTTCTTTCTCGTGTAATCCCAGGACTCATTACTCTTACATGCAGGTCTAAACACCTAGACAGACACTTTCTGTACGTACATATGGCTCTCTGTAGACCCTCTGTTTTTGTTAATACAAGCACATTTTTGCACATCATACTGCACTTATATACTTACATAATACATAGTTTTCATTCATTTTTTTCTTTGTCTCAATAACTTCTACTCCTACTACTGTTGCTATCTTGCACACCCTCCTAATGCTGTAATCCATACCTTTTCATACCTTCATATATTTCTACTTAACATTTGCTAGTTTTAAGATTTTCAATTGAATATGTTTATATGACCCTCTTTAAATATTATATATTTATTTATATTTCGTTTTTCTTTGCTGTATCCTGTTATTTGCTGCTGACACAGTCCAATTTCCCAACGGGGATCATTAAATTTCATCTCATCTCTCTCATCTCTCTATAAAGCTTTACTCAATATTATTATACTGTACTGTGGTGCAGTTCAGTTTATTGTTTTATTGCCTGCCACTGACAAAACAAGGCGATGCCTACTTGTGACCTCCTGCTGGAAGTGTAAATGGGCAGCAAGGTGACCTTTGACCCCAAATGATGATCATTATTTTCTCCTTACAAGCCATATCACTAAATTAATTATTTGAAGAAGCCTAAAGGCCTACAGGCTGATATTTTGACCATATCGTTTGTGTCTACATTGCTAAAATTTGCTTTAATTTTTGAAGAGTAGGAATTCGAAAAGGAAAAACTTTTTGCAAACATTCCTGATTCTGGTTTAGCTCAAAATACATAGCTCAAAATAGGTCTGGTATATTCCAGTCTTTACAAAAAGCACAACTGTCAACAAATGTTTGACAGCTCCAAAACAAAATCTGTGCTAAGCTGTCACATGCTGTCAGTCATTACATAAAGAACTCTGTCAATATGAAAATGAAAGATGTCTTCAATACAATGTTTTGAGTTTCTGGGGCTCAGCCAGCCCCTTTGTTTACTGATTGGATTACAACTTGGGCTTTAAAGAGGTTGGAGGACTACTGATGTTTTGGCTATAAGCCATTGAGAAGGCTGAGTGCAGTACTCCTGGTCATGCCAAGTACTGGGGGTAAAAATTACGTAATAAGTGTATATTTAAAGAACAGAGTGGGGAAATGCCAAATTAGAGTCTTTTACATATAGTAATTTGCGCATTTTCTGTTTATTGTATACTGTGCCCTTGGTAATTGACTTAATACCTGTTTGTTACACATAAATTATCAAGTACTACCATGATGCCACTATGGAACTATGTTTCCCAACACTTTTTTGTTATTTCAACACTGTATTCTCTTAAGCACTACTGGACAAAGTGGGAGTGAGGAAACTGCCCTGGTAATTATCCACCTGTCTATATTCAGCCACTTACTCTTGCATTATTCACATCCTTCAATTTACACTGCCATCCGTGTGTGTCATAGCAATGAGCTGCAGTTAGCAAGCCCTGTCATTACTACAGGAACTGTCCTCCCCTTTCTAACGGCTGTCTTCTGCTATGCCAAGCTCATTCTTATAATAGGAAAAGTTCTCTTCAAATGTCAATGAGTTTTAAACCACTCTTGCCCAAGTCCTTGTGTCCTTTCACATCACCTCTCTCCTGCAACATATGAGAGAGGAGGAAAGACAAGGAAATACAGAAACCCTGAGACACAATTTAGATGCAGGGCGATTACTAAACAAAATAAAACAAAATACTCACACTTAAACTTCATGTGAAGTGTTTCATCCGAGGGTATTATCTTTCCTTTGTGCAGATATAGCAAATATTCCCAATGCCCTTTTGAAATGGCATGGAAAATTGAGAATTGCTACCATTTTTGGTTATTTCAGAAAAGCTGTAATTCCCCTCCTCACCTATAGGAGTGCTGTGGAGCAGCACTTGCTCCAGGTTGCGTCCATCGTTGTACAGAGCGAGGTGCCAGGTGCCGGGGTCCATGTACTCAATGAAGCCGGTCTCCTGGAGGACGCTCAGCAGCAGACCTTTGGGAGCTTTGGCAGGCGAGACAGGATCGGCCAAGGACCTGGGCAGCGCCTTCCCATCCAGCAGCTTCACAAAGTCGAACTGAACACAGAGCGGTGGACGGTAACACAATCAGGCAACAGCAATGTCATCCAGTTGGAATGAACATGACAGGAATTCACAAAACCTGCATTAATGCGATGGAAATTTGCAGGCAAAGCCTTGTTCAGTGGTGTGTGGCTGTTGATGGGTGAGCTTTGTAAAACTGCCAATTGAATGTTATTGGAAAACTGCCTGCATACGAGAAGTTGGTGGATGGCATTAGAAGTGAATATCAAATGCGGATAGCAAAATTGGCTGGTCTAGGAAAATCAGAAACCAAAGAAAAGCAGAAAGCAAGGAAAAACATCATCCATGGCAGCTTGGTCCTCTACCAGACATGTTCCACGGTGGTTGGTTCAACAACTTGACGTGCTGCTAATAGCATGGGCAGATTTTACCACCCAGGTTTTCAAATGGAACAGAGTGTTATTTCATCTGTCTAAACCTTTCTGTGCTTCTTTCTCACCCTCTTTAACTTTCCCCACCACCCTCCTCTCTCCCTCCCTCTCCATCTTCAAACCTCCTTGAACTAGCAGCACTCGCTGAGTCTTATTCCCCCTGAGGGCTGTGTGTCACACTAGTGTCAAAAACAGCTAATTAGACCTCTTCATGCAGGCGAGAGCAGGGGCGCACTGATGTTAAAAAGCAGATGACTCAGTGTGTGTTGTATTTTCGTCCGTGAGTGTGCTTCTTGTACGGCACAATGGTGTTCTACATTGTGTACCACGTGTGTGTGTGTGTGTGTGTGTGTGTGTGAGTATGGGCGTGTGTCTGTGTGTGTCTTTGCGCGCTGTTTCTGTGCCTGTGTCTTTGTGTCTGGGATGGATCAGCAGGAATTAGCCTACCTGGGTGTGTGTGGGCAGAGCGCTGCGACTGGAACGTACCTGAGTGTGTGTGGGCGGTATGTTCCTGCGTCCGTAGACGCCCAGCAGCGCGTTGTGCGAGAGAGACAGGTTGAACTTGATGTAGGTAGGGTGGTGCACGGTCATGTGAAACCTCCAGAAGAGTCCCGGTGGAATGGCCTGGCTCTGCTGGGTTCCGATGTCCACCTCCCCCCGGTCTATGGCCCGGCCACGCACCCACTTCTCTGCAGGTACAAACCACAGGCAGGAGGTATCGTTCAATCGCACATGATAGATATATCAAAGTGGACAGGGAGTTCTATTCACTATAAGCGGGGGCAATTGATAGCCAACCTGATGTCCTCAAACATCAGCGTGATCAGCCGACTTGCTAATGAAGCGAGACTGAATAGGCGTCAGGAATGACGGAGTGCTGGTGAAAATCCCGCTTTTCAAGAGTCCCTGCTTTGGCGATTCTTTGGATAGTCTCTGCATAAAGATGAACTGCTTTGGAGAGGAAGTGTTTTGTCTGAGAGCTGTCTACTGGGGCTTTGTCATGTGCTATATTAGCATCTTCTAACAAGAAAGAAAGAGTGTGTTTGGGAGTGTGTGTGTATGAAAAGAGCACGAGAGAGAGAGAGAGAGAGAGAGGGAGAGGGAGACGAGAGGAAGCGAAGGAGCTAGCGGAGGGGCACGCACTCAGACACACACACACATTCACAAACATCGTCACAGCACATAGATAGTGTCTGAGTGAGAGCGTGTCTTTGTGTGTGAAGAGAATAGGTCTTTCCAACAGTCCCCCTGGCCATCAGCTTCTCTCCTCTCCATAGCCTTTATCACCCTCCAGGCCTGGCTCTTTTGTGTAGGGGAGCAGGCGAGGCTCTCCAGCCCTCTTTGTGTCGGCCTTTATGGAGAGATATATCTCTGCTTCTAAACTAAGATGGAGGAAATACGGTGACAGAGGGGAGCGAGCCGATCGTTACGGCCACAAAGGCAGAGGAACAGTTAGGGGCAGATTCATGGACGAGGCCGCTCGCGCTCAATCTATAATGCCTGCAGCTTTACCACTCCATTACGGAGACACCACGCACACCCACAGGCGAGCCCGCATATATCACATGTACTGTCACACAGGTAGGGAGGGACAGAGCGTGAGAGAGATAGCGTGCTTATAGGTAACTCAATGCATGTCAAATCCCCTGCTGTCATTCTCAGCATTTTCTTTAATCACCATTATTGTTATTTTTAAAAGTTGCTTTTGCAACGTGTCAAATATCATGCCAATAAATCCCGGTGATTAGGGCTGAATTGGATTGAACCGGGAGAGAGAGAAAGACAAAGAGAGAGAAAAGGGAGAGAAGGATGAGGATAAAAAGACAGTTCTAATAGGCCCATAATGAAAGAGAAAAAAAGAGACAGGTGCCCTGCATTGAAGGTAAATGATCCCTCCACCAAAATCTCCACCGAGGGGAACAAAAGCAGCTTGGCAGAACTAAGGTATGCATTCATGCATTCCCGCCGAGTCTACCTCAGCAGTCTATTCCTTTTAATGCTAATCCTCAGCCCTGTGCCTCACCACAGAAAAATAGAGGCCAGCAGAGGGATGGATGTCCTGAGGAAAGCAGCCTTTTATTCAACACGAGATGAATAGGAGATGAATAGGGCATGGCAGTTGGCAGAACACTGGCAGGCAGACAGGCGAGCAGGCGGGCCGGCGAGCAGGCTGACTGGCAGGCTGGCGGGCAGATGAGCAGGCAGGTCCTTCTGATGCTAATTACTCTGTAGCGCCTCTCTGAGTCTGACGCAACGCGGGGACAGAAAGCGGTGCTCGGGTCAGCCGCGAGGACCGGGTGGATGGGGGGTGGGGGGGGGTGGTCGGAGGGGCGGGGCGGGGGGGGGGGGGAGCTTGGGGGGTTGTGTTGAAGAGAGGAACGGAAAGAGGAGGGGGGGAAAAGAAGAGAGGGCCGAGTCCAAAGAGGAGGTGGCGGTGTCGAGTTACGGCTGCTGATGCAACAGAAGAAAAACCCTCCCTGCATCTCTCTCTCTTTCTCTCTCTCTCTCTCTCTCTCTCTCTGTCTCTCCCTTCCCTCGATCTCAGCGGCAGAGAATAAAAATGCGGCTAGAGAGAGGGGAGCATCGAGGCATTTTGGGAGTCCCGCGGAAACCAGACAGAGAGCATGGTGACTAGGGTTCCTCCAGGCCTCCCCAGCTGCTCAGATTACTGCTGTCAATCAATGAGTTCCAGCAGCACGGCCGCCCTGTGTATCTCAGCATAAACCTGAGACCATTCTTTGAAAATATCTTTCAAAACAGCAAATCTCTGTTTATTCCTATTTGGCAGGCGAGGGGAATACAAGCTTAAACATGCCGATATGTGAACAGAGAGGTAAAATTCCTTTACACCTTGCTATCTGGTGAGTTTAATGCGGGAAAGCAGCTTGAAATTCATATTTGCTATTGGTTACTTAGAATATAGAAAAAAAAATACATGGCATCACATAAATCCCCTCTTGTGCTTTTCATCACTGGTTGGCAACGGAAGCCTGTCGGTAAGCAAAAACTGTATTTAGGTTTATTTCAAAATGTTGAGCATGTTTAAAGGGACAATGAAAGTACGCATTGCTTATTCATGTCTGCCAGCAAACACACTGTGCCCTTGATGGAAATGATAGATGGTTAGTGGTAGGTCTGCTTGCAATAGCCAACATTCAATAATGATGCTACCGCAGCCAATTACAGTATTCGCACAATACTGTGTGTCCATAACACAGCTAATATCCTCACTGACATTACTCACCCGCAAAATGCAAACACACAGATACATACATGCATGCACATACGCATTGTGTTATTATCTCCTCAATTACTCCATGTAGATGTGTATTGTTGAATATTGCAATGTTCTTACATTTAGACACTTACATTTCCACTTCCTAATGACTAGCCAACATGTCCACACATTGTCATCCCTCATCATTCTAATACATTGCGTGTGTGTGTGTGTGTGTGTGTGTGTGTGTGTGTGTGTGTCGTGTGTGCCATGTGTGAATGCAGTGTGTGTCTACCAGGCTGAGGAAGCAGAGGGGCTACATTAGGACTTGTGACACAAGGTCTAATTAATTTCTCTTGCCTTAGGGTTATTCAGGTAAAACAATTAAACCTGTAATCTATTTTCAAAGGAACTAAACTATTTTTGCAATTAATGTTATTATCCCTCAGATTCTAACGAAGCAGAGAGCAGGCTTAAAGTGCAGCCAGGGTCTGGGTGACGGCCATGTCTTGGGACTGAAACTGCGAGTGTGAGTGTGTGTGTGTGTGTGTGTAAGTGTGCAAGTGTGTGTACTTTCTACGTGTGTATCTGTGGATATTCAAGTGAATGACTGTATGTGAATCTCATACACATTGGTGCAGACAACATTAATAGTGTTCCAAACGTGAGAGAGATTGAGTTTGCCGCAGGATGAATAAAAATATCACAATGGGCAAGGTCCCTATAATTACTTGGATTCAATTAAGGGCCTTTTGAGCAGGTAGCTTAATAAGCTTTCAGCCTCCTCTCTCCACTGTGCAGCCTAATGAGTGTCAGTCAGAGTCAGGAGAAGATAATGCTCTCGGCCTTAGGGCCCTCCATTACTCTCACGTCCTCACCTTCTACCACCAGGCCTCCGGCTATGTCTGTGACAGACAGGTGTGTCTATTCACAAACTCATTCACTCAGTGACACACTGAGTGCACTTACATTGTTACAGATATAATGTGTTGTACAAATTGACACATGGATAGAGCGCTTGTCGAAATTTTTTTTATTGTCCTCTCCTAAGCTCTTGCTAACTTTCCAGGGGAGAGTCAGGGCCGACTAGATAACCGCGCTACTCATTTTAATCAATACCCAAATTTATACAATACATTCATTCATTTGGCATCTCAACAACCAAAGATATTTCTGTTATCTGGAGGGTTGAGTCAAATAAACTAAGTGTGGAAGTGATCCTGTGATGTAGACATGTTTAGTCACCCCTAGCCCTGTTAAACCCCTCTCGGCCCTGCTGCGGCAAACGGGATGTTATTATCAAAAAGGAAGTTCTAAAGTCTGTTTACCAAGAAGTAGCAAAATTTACTTTGATTTTTTTTTTTGGCTTTGATGCTGCAGCCTCAGACATCAATCTCGTCTCAAATGTCAAGTCTGAGTACTACAAAGCATTAGCCGTCTGAGTTTAATTTAATCTATTCTCTATATTGTAAATAGTGGTTGAAGTTTGAAATAATGTTAATTTCTTAAGCTACGATCGGATGAGATGCTGCTTTGAATGCAGGCTGTATGGCAGACAGACATGTTGCTGCTGTTAGGGTTTCTCAGCTTGAGGCATTCGACCAGGGGGTTCACTGCATGATCCGTACTGTCTATGTGTGTGTGTGTGTGTGCGCATGTGTTACATCCTGAGACTGTATCCCAGCGTGAGAAAATCAATGAGACCAGTGTAGCAGGGACTAGTCCATCAGCATTTGCACACATGCGCAAGCACACACACACACAGACACACACACACATCTCTTTTTCTCACACATACGCATACACTCACATGCACACACTTTCTTTCATTCTCTCTTGCACACATACACACTGCTTAGCCTCACTCCCCTCCTCTCTCTCTCTGCACGCAGTCTAGAATATTGATGTGCTCTTTAAGAGCCCTCCTCTCTGTCTGTGTCACATTCCATCCATCTACAGACCATTTCCAACCACACCATCAGATGGAGTGAAAACAATTCAGCACTAACTCTCCTTTTATACAGTGGTTTATAAAATATCATCTCATAGGCTCAGATGGCATTCCACTACCTCCACATTTCATCATCTTCACATTATAATGAGGCAATATGCCGCTCTACTGTATGTCAGTTTGTATCATTTCATATCATTAATATATCCGGCGTTCCACGTTGAGTGAAATATTATTCTCAAACTCCAACGTACTTCATTAAGTCAGGGAAGCCACTGACAGAAAATCTCCTCTCTGGGTTCTTATGCTTTCATCTGTTCCAGAGGAAGTCATATCCGGGAGCCTGTGTGTGTATTTGTGCGTGTGTGTGTGCGTGTGTGCACGTCTGCGTGCGTGCCAGAGACAGATACAAAGGAAAGAGAGGAGAAAGACAGAGTGTGTGTGTGCGCACGCTTTTGCACGCACAGCAGCCCGAGGTTGATTATCATGGGGGTGAGTGGCAATTAATGTAGCACTAATTAGAGAGGCTTTTATGTGTGGAGGACTAAGGAGGGCTCCTGGTGATCTCTGGAAACTGCAGGAGAGATAGTGCGCAGAACATAAAACACACCGCACACTGCCTGACAAGACACTAGCCATACACAGATGACACCACATGTCAATTAGTGTCTTGCGCTGTGCTGCTAGCTGCCTCGTAAGGTAGATTACAATTCTGCTGGCCCGGCTCCCGCTTCAGCGTACAGCCAACAAATCAAACAGGGAGCCTATCTTTATGGTATTGAAGTTGACGTAAAAACAACAACACTAAAAATACATGAACAAGAATACAAGAAGCAGATTACTACCCTCCAATCATTCGGCTGTGCTCGTTTTATTTTCCGACTCATCTCTCCCAGCTGCATCATCCGTTTACATCAAAACATTAAGAAACAGACAGCTATCCTCCAATCATTCTCCTCTGCTATCTGCATGCTCCCACTGTTATGTTGTTACTTTATCATCCATATCAAAGCATGAAGAGGTGAAGGGCTTTGTTCCAAAATGCAAACATTTTATCTGAAATTCATCGCTCAATAGTTGAAAAATGTAGATGATTCCAATCTCAAAATCTTTTTAGGCAAAGGTCTATCTAATAAAATATTTCATCTAAATGAGTTTTACTTTTACGCCAGCAATGATTTTGCTGGTGTCATTTTTTTTGGGGGGGGAATGGTAGATCTCATTTTGGAATGCCATTCTTCAAGTCGATTACTATCCACCAATCATTCTGCTCTCCTCCCTTCACTCTGCCTCTCCCTCTCTCCCAACCGTGTCATCTTTTTATCCTTTCCGTTCCCCCCGGTCTCCTCTCACCATCCTTCAGTGTGTAATCTAGGGGATTGTGTGGTCTCTTGGTGTGAGAGGTGATGGGTACAGCAGGATGAGCGTGATAATCTGCCACACTGGATTACAGCCTAATCTCTAATCTCTCTGGCCCTCCTCTGCCCGGGGACCACCTCCACCGTGCCAATTTTATTAATCTGAGCCCCTCGCATCGACGGCTTAGCCTTGCCCATTTTGATTTCCCAGCTTCCATCAAGCATATAAAGCAATGGAAGTTGAAACAATAGATTGTTGTGACGCAACACTCGGAAGTGAATTCCATGACCCCCGCGTGCTCTATTGGAGGATTTAGCCACTGATGAGCGCGTTAATCCTGCGAATGTGAGGATTCATCAGGAATAGTTGCTTTAGGGATGTCCCAGGTTGCCTAAATTGCAGTGGGTTGCAGTTTGGCTCTCACGTTCTCCGGATAAGTGCTGAACATGGGATCCAACAGCATCCAATGTAATATCCATCAGACTCAGTCTAAGCGTGAAGGTTGCTGTGTCCTGCCTGACTTCATGACCTGGAACACTCACAATTAATGTCCCATATCACGGGGTTAAATTGGTGTTAGTAATTCCTCTGGCTAGTGGGAGAGGAACGAGTGGAGACGGGCTATTCCAGTCACGTATTGGCTAAGAGGGAACATGATTAACCAATTACCTTGCCTTCCTAATGAATGAGTAATCAGTTCAGGGCTGATCTCTGGACTGATGTCTCTCTATCGTAATGGAACATTCATTGTGCCAAAGTGTGTTATGTATGCAGGCCAGGATCCTAATTCAATAGAAACTGATTTGAATTCATGCCAATGGATATAAGTCTCAACACATTCCAATCATAATGTTTAAACATTTATATTTACATTTCCGCAGGATTTTCCACTCTCGCTACTACATTAATAAGTGTGGTTCCATTAAATTGCTGTGGTAAAAAAAATAAAATGTTTGATTACGCTTGCAGGATTTCTATTTCAAATTTTAGATACAAAAGTGTGTATTAAGAGAGACACAGCAGAATGAATATTCTTTCTATTACACAGGTATACGAATTGGACCAGTATTTGTAATGCCTTTGCGTGTGTGTGTGTGTGTGTGTGTGTGTGTGTGTGTGTGTGTGCATGCTCAAATTGTGAGTGTCTGCCTTTGCAAACTGTCCTTACTGTTATTAAACTGTCACAGAAATAGCAAGGCAAAATAAAAGTACCCATCGTTATCAAGCAACACGTTTCACTTTCAAAGCGCACTGCTAACACATTTGCTCTTCTGTACTAGTTTTATTGAGCATATTTACTCAGTTTATTTAGTATATATTACTTTTTGTTCTGTTGTTATCCAGGCACAGCTTGTCACTCACTGTTTTATGATTTTTTCCTTCAAGTGCTGAGTGTTGGTATTACCAGTAAAATCCTGGTATTAGGGCCCATGCTGTATCACACTGTTCAAATTGGACAGGAACTCAAGTCTTCTTCAGCCTTGTGTATTTATGTGTGTATGCACGCACATGTTGTATATGAGTGTGAGTGTGTGTGTAGGCATATTTGTGTGTGTGTGTGTGTTTGTGGGTGCATGTGTAGCCTGCGTTTGTGTCTGTATCCGTGTAGCCTGTGTGTGTCTGTGCGTGTGTATGTGTATATATGTGTGTGTGTGTGTCCCCATGTGTGCTGGCTCACCTCTGTCACCGGCGTGTGTGTTTTCAGGGTTGAGTGTGTCCAGCGGGTGGATGGAGCTGGTGGGTCTGGTCTTGCTGTCGTCCTCCTGTTGATGGTCCACAGAGCTCAAACCGTTCTCATACAGCTGGTTCTCACCATGCCGCAGATGCCAGGTCAGACCTAACAGGTGGACCGCTACACACACACACACACACATAAGCACACACACAGGGGCCCACACACGTAGGCACACCCATATGGATTCACACACATACAGTAGATGCATGCAGGTAGAGACACACACACATAAACATACACACACAGACACACACACACACACACACACACACACAGTCACAGCCAAAGGGAGAGGGAGAGGGAGAGCGCAGAGGAAAGATGGATCATTATTCAAGGCATGCAGAGGGGTGTGTCTGAATCTTCTTTAATGCTCATCTTAAAGCTCTCACTCAGTTTATGTGCTTATTAGTGCTCAGCAAGGCAGTGGGCAATTAACACATACACACAAGAACGCACATACACACCGGCCGACACGCCCACGCGCACGCACACACATGCGCGCATGAACACCGCGAGTGTGGCAGAGGTGGGCAATTAAGGGAGATCTTCAGAGCCTGAGCCCAGGGCTGGTATTAAAGCGCTAACACACTCTTTTATGCATGACTAATGATGCTTTGAAAGCTGCCGCCGATTCACAATCCATATGGGCCTTTTAAACAACAAAGGGTAGGGGAGGATACTGGACTCCCCCCCCCCCCCCCCCCCCCTCATAAAACTGTTTACTGGGACAACAATCCAACATGCTGTTAAATAAAAACAACCAACACCTGCCTATTAAGGAAATTAATTAGTGTCTTGCAAGCCTGTCAATAAAATGTTCAGTAAAAAACTCTGCCCCTGCTCTGACCAATCATTGGGCGCCGCTCAGATATGATTGTACTCCAACATTCCTTTAGTTTCCTAGTTAAAAAGAATCTAAAAAGGCAATGCCCCTTTGCTGATATGGAGAACAAAGCAAATGAAATAAATCATTTGACGTTTTTTTTGGTCCCCTGACACATTCGGCACATCAAACAAAAGCAAAGACTCAAATCACAAAGTTACTACGCGGTGGTGGCAGTCAGAGGATGGCTGTTGCATGCAGATCAAGGTAAGGAACTTCTAACGACTTCAAACATCTTCACTGTCTGTCTTCTGTCGACTGATTGCCGACACCAAGAAAATCACTTGACACACACTCGCTAACTCTCACACAAAATGGCTGCTTAGAAAAACAAATTCACAATTACCCTAAACACAATCACGCAGATATGCTCACATAAGCACATAAATGTGCCTACTTACATGCATGCATGCACACACACCTACACACATACCCACACACACACACACCTACCCACTCAACCACACTCCTTTCCCAGTTGATGAGGAATACCTAATTAAAACTCCAGTTAGTTCAAAGCCATTTGCAGTCACTTTCCTTTGCAGTAGCATGGAAAAAAAGATGATTTTCTTTGAAAAATATGGCAAATGTGTGATGAGCTCTGAGAGTTGAAGCCAATTTGGTCCCATGCTCCACTGTGGCATCTATGGGGATCAGCAAATCACACATTTCAACATTTCAACTTCTGACTAGCCCTAACCACTGTTGGTTTAGCTATCTACTCATGCACAATATGAGCTCTTCAAAGCAGAACACTGACGATTACCAGGGCCACGAGGGAGACGTCATGCATCATTTAGTTCAGACTAATTGAACTGTCAGCCTGTGACGAGACCAGACATGGACACACACAGACTCTTCACATCAGTGTGGGAACAAGTCACTCATTTTCAAATATCATTTTCACCCCCCTTTTGTATTTTCATTTTTAAAAGATGCAGTGTGGAGGATTTTCTCATTAATAGATTGCTGTGAAATTAGTTGTGATGACACATTCTCATGCTGGGGGAGAAAAGTGACTGTTGCCCTGACAAACAGTAACCCAAATGGTCTGCTTTGTACTTTTCATTTCATGGGCTCTATTTCCCACAAACTCCCCCTCTGGTAGTCCTGCATCTTTAGCAGCTGGGTGGGCAAAAAAATGAAATATGCAGATAGAAAGGAACACAGCACAATTTATTGATGATCTTCATTATCACAATTCATTTAACAGTGATAGATTTAGAGAAAATCCCACAGAGTTTTCCTTTAAACTATGGGCCCCTTATCAACTTCTTCTATTAGGGATTAAACAAGAAATATAGTCTTGCACCTACAAATGTACGTTTGTATGCATCATCACTGTTTGTATTATATTCTGCAGTGGAGTGGAACAACCCATCATAGTTTCATAAATTAGAGTCTGTAAGAGTGCTCAGTGAGGGATGACAAGTTATTCCCATACTGATACGTTTAGTATTTTCACCATTCAATCTCTTATGCTTCATTCTCTCCTCTTCCACTCATCTGAATTGTTTTTCTTTCTCCCCTTGTTCTCTTGCTCCCTCCCTCGCCCCAACACACACACACACACACACACACACACACACACACATAGACACACAGACACTTCTGTTCCCTAAGTGTTCCCACTCCAGTTGTGACTCTACAGCGACAGTCCTCACAAGCTCTCCTAACTTCTCCTACTCACCACTCCATGCCTCCTCAAAAAACCCTCAGATCCTACTTCTCCAGCTCCTTCTCATCAGCCCTTCTCTCTCTCTCTTTCTCTCTCTATCTCTCTCTCCCTCTCTCTCTCCGTCTATGGCTGTTGACCTTTTGCTAGAACACTTAGCATCTAGAGTCACGGAGCACGCACTGAAGCGAGGAGGGATAAGGACCTGGGAGCGTGATGAGGAGAGGAGGGCGGCGGTGGCGGTCGGCCGTGTGCGCGGGCGCGGAGACATAAAACACATACACACTCGCACACAGACCCAGCATGCAGACAGTTATGCGAGCAGCATGTGCACAGCATGTACCTTCACGCTCGCTCTCTTTTTTGCCCCTGCCTGCCCATCTATCTCTCTCCGACTCCACGTCCATCTTTCTTTCCGTCGCGCTCTCTCTCTCAAAAAACACACAGGCCGTCGCACATTAGAGATACAGCCACTGAGTCCAGTCATTATACGGGAGCGGCAGCAGTATAGTGGCGACGGCGAGCGGCAGTGCAGCGAGCTAACAGGCCTGGGCCCTCACACACATGAATCATTGATCAGTGTGACAGTGAGATGACTGCCAGAGGTAATAGGACGACGCTGCTGTGAGGGGCCTCTGTACTGCACCTTCACTGTCGGCTACCCCGCCGAGATACGCGCGGAAGATGTGGCAAGTTGAAGAGAATAGTGCTACGGGGTGTGGGGGAGAGATGGAGCGAGCTCGGCTGCAACTGGAGGAAGCGCTTGATGTGGATATTGCAGGTTTGCCGCTCTAACTACCGTGGAGAGAAATGAAAGAACGGGCGATAGCGGAGTATACTGTCTCCAAGCCAATGGAGATCCGTGGACAGGGTTAGGTGGGCTGCTGCCGCACTGAGGGAGGGAGAAAAATTGATGTAGATTCTTACAGCAGTAATGAGAAGACGTATGGATGTATGAAGAAAGAAAAGCCAGCACTCTTTCCGACGTATGGATGTCACATCTTTATTGTGACTATAATGGATGGTAGCTCTGAAAGACTAAATTCTGCTCGTCGCCGGCCTCCCCAGGTAGCCCGGTTTAAAATAGAGACTATTTCAGCTGCTAGATGCAGAGATAACGATAGCTTGCGGTTGCTGCTGCTGCTGTTGTCGTCGTCAGGTATGTGTGTGTCTACAGATTAGATAGAGATGATTGTGGGTTCCAATAATGATTAGATTTCTCACTGGTGGTGGGAGAAGCAGGGAGTGGGAGTAGGAGAGAGAGAAGAGAAACATGTGTGTGTGTGTGTGTGTGTGTGTACATGTATGTAATGCCTGTTTATGGAGTTTACGGGTGTTACATGCAGGTAGCTGGTGCTTGTAACAGGGCTGGGCTGCAGGGCACAATGGGAGAGATTGACTGTGAATATACTGTCTTATCGATAACCATTAGAGCCAAGGTAGCACTGCAGTCAGTTAAAAATGATTTATCAATACTCTCACACTGGAGGAAACACACCCAAGCCTGATTGCCAAGTTCTTTTCGCTCAGACACAGCTGACTGCCGACTATATTCCGCTTGACAACTAAAGACTACAGCTGCTTTGCCCAGCAGCAAACACTTTCAAAGGCATCAGTCATTCAATTTAGTGCGTAGTTTACCACGTACAGTAAAAGCAATTGCTCATCCAAGTTCTGCATGGCTTTGTCAGCCTCTAGCTAAGCCGCAACTTCTGAAGGATGGGAGAAAGAACGACAGAGAGAGAGAAAGAGGGCAGAGCCAGAGAGAGTGGGAGAGAGAAGAGAAAGAGAGAGAGGACAGAGTGAGAGACAAATGGGGAGAATGGGTGTGAAGGAGAGTGAAGGAGAGGGACTTCATAGCCAATAAAACAAATCTGTGTCTAAGTCAACGTCGGAGTAGAGGCTGCCGTCCTGCCTTTCCGCCCGCCGGCCCTCCCTCCGGTCTGACAGAGGAGAAGAGATGAAGTGTGTTTTTTTTTCTGACACTCCTCCACCAACCCCTTGAAAGCTACTAATACCGCTGTCATGGCTATTTAAGTGTGTATGTGTGGGCGCATGCGTGTGTTTGTGTGTTCACGTTCAGAGAGCGAGAGAGTGTATGTGTCACACCGTCGCTTCTTGACTGGCGTGCATGTAAACCTCATCAGTGTGACCTTGCTAATCTGGAAGGGGAGGTCCTGTATGGATAAAGGGAGGGAATAAAATGAGGGAAAGAGGGATAAAGCGATGGTGGAGGTGGTGACACACTTCACCCTCTCCCGGCTGATGAGATTTCCTGCATATCCTGGTGTTTTGTTGCCAGTAAACTCGCTTTCACTGTCATCGGGTTAGTCATGGTAGCAACGGTACACCAAGTCCAACAGATCACAGCTTTCCGCTTCACTCGTTTTTCTGTTATTCTTTCATTTCTAATCGCGCCCCCTCTCGCTTTCTCTCTCTGTCCCCCGCTCTCTCTGTCTATCTCCCACTCGCTTTCTTTCTCTATCTCTCTCTGTCCATGTATCAAAGCTGAGTCATGTTACAACAGAGAGAATGGTGTTAAATGCGCAGGGAATCGGCGCCATGTTAGATTCCCCTCCGGCAAGCACCATCTACCGCCGCTGAGAGCTACGACACTACAGACAACAGCAACGCACAGCTGCCATTCACAGTCACACACTGCACTGTCCCCGTACCTGTGTGTGTGTGTCTGTGTTTGTTTGTGTGAGATCATGAGAGAGAGAGAGAGACAGCGTGTTTGCGTGAATATGTGTGGATGTGTGTGCGTGTGTACATGTGTGTGTGTGTGTGTGTGTAATGCGTGCGTGTATTTTTGTGTGCAAGTACGTGCCTGCCTAGTGAACTATCGGAGCTATTGAGGCTATTTTTGTTCAGCCTCTCTGACCTTCTGAAGACATTTTACCAAAGGGCTCTCTCGCCATTCAGAGCTTTCTGACCAGAGCCTGTCTAGCCATTTGAAGCAATTTTACCAAAGGCTTCTCTGGCTGTTAGGGCAGTTTTAGCAAAGGCCAGTGGGTTTCTTAGAGCTGCATCAGACGACCAAAATAGAGGTCTGGAAACAAAGAGAAACTGGACCAATCAATACAGACCCCAATGAGGCATGAAGCAGCTGGCTGAGAGAAGCTGGAGGCTTGGGATTTGAACACACACACACACTGTCCCAAACAAGCCCACACTCACACACTCACTCACATACATGCACACACTCGCGCACGCATGCACTTGAACTCAGCCACACAAGTATGCAGCACATACATACACACACGCATACGTACATGCGGATACAGATACACACATTTTTCACTCAAAGGTGAACCACCTTTCACCGTGAACTATAATTACACAGCAGATTAAAAAACGTCTGTTGAGAAAGGACGAGGGGAATAAAGAGCGATGCACTCACAGAGCATGGGAGCATCGCTGCACTAGTGATTGAGTCATTATGTGTGACAGAGTTTTTGTGTCTAATGGAGATGTGCTGAGCCAGTACACTCTTAAGAAAAAAGGGCTCTAGATAGTACCACAAACAAGTTGTAGCAGCCAATCTTACCCATTCAGCACTACTGAGAAGATAATTGGTTGCCAGCTGCCCTCCATGACAGAGTTGCACAATAAAGACGAGTGCAACAAGGATTTAGACAAACAGGCAGCCACCTGTTCAAAATACTTGTCCTTTGGGAGCAAATACCGTTTCATTACGACCAGGCTGACTCAGCACCTCAACTTTCCCGACAGTATTCACTCGACTCAACTGACCCTCTGACTCTACCTCAGTACACCCACGCTCGTCTGGTCTCCTGCCCACCTCCTGCTATTGGAACTGACTGCAATCCCTACTACAGTTACTGTTGAGCCCATGCCATCCTGGTTGCACTAATGAACTCCAACATTATTACTGTGTAGTCTTATCTTATTACTTGCTGTTTCCACAATATTGCATTTCTCATAAAGTCTGCACTAGTCTTTGTATACTATGGCATCTCAGTAACAATGTCGATGTTTCTCAATGCTCCGAACTTTTTTCATGCATTTTCATCCTACTCAGTATAACTATCTAGTGGTATGCTGTTCCAGCTCATGGCTGGACTCTCACCTACAGCTGCAACAAACTAGACTTTACACTGCCTAGATGCATTTACGACACAATTCAGACGGCATGAAGTTAGGCAGGTCTTCAGCAGACTGATAACAGCACGTTTACACTTGGACAATCCGATGTGCTGATATGTGGATTTTGGTTTGCACATGGGTTTATTCAAAGTACTGGATTCTTTGTCCTTCACATCAGTATGGTGAAAAATCAGGTCAAGAACAGTTCTCTACCCGTTCAAGTATTTCTGTCGAGGCATTGCCTTTAATTACTTTGCACACAAAGACTGAATTGGAAACTTGCCCATGGAAAATTCATCTGATAAAAACAATGCATTATTCTGAGGTAAATTAGACTATTCTGCATTTCTGCCTATAAGAAATTAGACAATTATTTTTAATTGTCTATAAGAGTTGTATCAAAAGATGAGTTTCTTAATGACAACTAGTTTCTACTAAACAACCCACTCTCTGCTGAATCTATATATATAATATATTTAAAGCGATATGTAGTGTATAGTGTATAGTCACCTGTCTATTGTATGTCCTACAAAGTTCCCTCTGTTCCCTGCACCATATGTGTTAATATGTAAGTTACTATGTGAGTTGTTCCTGTGTCACCAAGAAAAAAATCCCTGTTCATTTGTTGCACTTTGGTGAATGAAGTGATTCTGATTCTGGCTTGTGCTACTGCTAAAAATTCTTAAATCTGATTTCTGGCACTATTAAAAAGAAGCCTTTAAGTGCCTGATCATATTGCTCATGATTGAAAAAACAGTCAAATTATTTTTTTCTGTCAAAACCTACAAGATGAAGCAGCTGAGATGTCTTTCTGTTGTTGTTGCTAAGCAGCCACAGAATCAGCTGAAAATCAGCTGTCAGTCATGAACTCTATGAACTCCCTATCAGCTCTTTGTGTTCAGCTACTGCAACCGCTGCATGTTTATTGATATCCTTATTGAATGCATTTTTGTTGAGTGTGGTGGAGACTGTGTTGAGCTCAAGCTTTGTTATTAGTGGCTATATTTTTAAAGGCAGATGCTTAGTCCACTTCACCATCAAACTGTGTGAGTTGGTTTGTCAAAAGCTGAATTGTTGACATAATGAACTGTTTGGCTTTTTATGGAACCACCAGGTCCCATGAAGCACCATATATTTCACGACAAATGTATTAAGAACCATTTTATTTTACTGTGTGTGTGTGTTTGTGTGGGTGTGGGTGTGTGTGTGCGCTAGTGACTGAAGTGTGAGTGGATGGGAATGTGATTATTTGATTGCAGGGTGCTGCTGACTTGTTCATTTCACTTGCGTCAGAAGCTTCTCCCTGTTGCCATAGAGATGATGAGCTTTCATAACTGACACATACCGCCTGCTCTTTTTATTTGATTCAACAACTGAGGATTGTAACTGTTTAAAACGGCAAGATATTAATTAATGCAGAAAATACCCCAATTAGCTGCTCCTACAGACTGATACAGCAATAGAACCCCGTAGGTTTACAGAGGCAGAACTTATGTGAAGCTTGAAATAGAAAATGAGTTACCGCTAAGCGTTGTCAGCAACAATATTCATCAAGATTACAGATACAATCTTTATCTGTCCTCTATCTCTCCTTAAATGCCCCGTCCGCTATCATAATGCCTGCTTCTCATATCTGATGGTCGTGTTGTGCTTAATAACAAGCTACGACTGCGGGAGGGAGGGGTACGTTGGGAGATAAACAAATTAACAAAGCTATTCACAGCCCCTGCAACACCAGGGGGTATGGGAGGAGTGGAGGAGGAGAGGAAAGGGGGCAGTAAAGAAAGAGAGGAGGACTGTCTTTAGTCAGTCACAACAGGGGGTCCAGGCTGCTATCACTTAGGCGCAATCAAGCATCGTCCTATTGTTGTGCTAATTAGAAACCTTAATTTGAGACATTATACCATTGCCTCATTATTTGCTGGGTTAGTTCTCTCCAAATTAATAAACAAGTCACCTGAGTCACGCGAAGGGCTTTAAGGATATAGTCAAATTCTACATATTTGATGAAGACGGGGAAGTGCAAAATACTACTCAGCGGATTGTTATTTTTTCATGTCAGTGGCTGTTAATTAATTCATTAAAATGACTGAATCATTAAATAATGAGAGAAGCTAATCATCTAGTGGCCCGGGTCTCAACCTCTCCCCCTAGACAAAGACATTAAGTCCATGACCCCTTTAATCTTGCATTTGAATATCTTTGATTTACAGTCTAACATATCATCTGTGCTTACATGCCATACATCTTGGTGCGGTTGCCATGGTGATGTCAACACGGAGATCAATCATTGCCAAGCAGGAGTGGAGCATGACACCAATTAAAAGGTGAAGTCGTCTCCGAGTCATCATTCACACTCCTCACTAATGCACTAATTACCGGGGCCGGGACATTAATGGAATAGCATGGTTCAGCCTGGGGATTAATCTGCATGGATTCGTGTGTATATGTGTGTGTGTGATGTCTGTCTGTGATGTGTGTGTGTGTGTGTGTGTGTGTGTGTGTGTGATTAATGCGAACCCCTGCCTGCTCCAACGTGACCTTGAGCACCACCACAGGAGGGAAATGAACTGGCTGGGTGGAGGGCTGGGATAGCAGCACTTGGGGCAGCGGAGGAGGAGAGGATGAGCCGGGGTGGAGTGGGGCTGCAATCGGAGGGGATCGATGAATGAATTTAGTATTTGACTTTGACAAACTCCGCCGATGATCTTCAACACTGCAAAACAACCCCAGAAACTTTCACCAGTCCAAAGAGCCGCGGTAATTCCAGACAGTTAGTGCCAACAGCTACAGAGATGCAGAATAATCCGTGTTCATGGATGACTCAGAAATATCCCTCCCTCATCTGCAGAAAAATTATGTGTAGTTCCAATGAATATTTAAACTATTAGTTTAGTTCATTTGCACAGTGACAAGACATAGAAGTAAAGTGATAGAAGTGAAAGAACAGATAAATAATTTGTGGAGGTGAGCTAAAAAAAAAAAAAACAGAGAGACTTATAAATCATCTCCCCTCAAAACAAATAACAAACATTCAAAACAAGTAAAAAGAATTAAGATGACAAGCAAAGACAAAACTGGATCGGATAACAGAATCTAATTGACAACAAAAACAACAAGGCTGGAAAAGGGAGAAAAGTAATACGATGTATAATGTGACAAGGGAAATAAAAATAAATAGGGCTAATGTAGGAAATAAAATCATAGGGGAAGTGTGTGGTAATGAGTGGGAGGGTGAGTGTGTGTGTGTGTGTGAGAGAGAGAGAGAGAGAGAGTGTGAACAGTTAGCACTTATGTGCGTATTCGTCAAGAAATAATTACCAGTTTTGTGCGCTTTGGTCCAGGACAGTTAATTTACAATTTAGAATATCCTACAGAGGGTCACATTTGGAATACATTACCTGCTGTATTTGAAGCCAAGTCCTTTAAAAAAAAAAAGGAGTGTAAAAATTTTCAGCAGTCCTGCTTTGATCCCTATCGATCCCCTCTTGTTTTTTTTCTATTCTGAACTCTTTTTTTGCCTGTTACATTCTGCATTTGTAAAATTCCACTTTTTAGTTTGTGTCTCCACTTTTTATCGATTCTTGTTTGAATTAATTAGGCAGTGTCTTGACAAGCCTTCAAATTTCCTGGGTCCTGTAGCGTGACCTTATGAAAATGTATTCCTAATATTAACTTTGTTGATTTTTCTAAAATCAAAACAAACAAAGCCACATCTTTTTTTTGTGCAGCTACCCAAATGCTGCTGCTAATATGACAAAACTAGCACCGGCGTGTTTGATGTTTAACTCACCGATGACGTATGTGAGCAGCAGGGCCAGGGTGAGCGTGAGGAGCGAGGCAGACAGGGCCGTGCACTTCCAGTTGCAGCAGCGGTGAGGCTTGTTGAAGGTAAACAGTGGTCTGGTCACGCTGCCGCGAGGGAGGGGCCGGGGCGGAGGGGAGTACACTGTCCCGGAGGTCAGGGGGTAACCCTGCCCCGCCCCCGACAGCAGAGCCGATGACCCAGAGCCCTGCTTGAAGAGGAAGTGTCTGCGGGAAGAAACAGAAAGATCACATTTCATTCAATCGTAGACTGACTTGCTGGGAGTCCGATTCCTGGACCTCATTGTGTGGCAAACTGCATGCCACCTCTGAGCCCATCATTTATGTCTTTCCAGTAGATTGCAAAAGTGCAGTTGGAAACAATCACAAGAAGTCTGCAGCCCTGTCTTTTCCAGCAGTTCAATGTTTTTCGACAATTAGCCTAGCAGGGCACAGACATCACCTTCTCTCAGGTATCCGGTTTCTTATTCTCATCCTATTTATGCAAATCTGCACTCGGTGGAATTCATTCTCGTTCTGACACGCGTCTGACTGAAACTCATTTAAAGGGCCCCCGCAGTGGGGGATTTTAGAAGAGACCCCTCTCCTGCTATTTTTCAAATGGTGCATCTGTCAAACAGGCTGGCTCACGATTCGGTACACCACACACAGGACAGCCCTCTGTTCCCCTTTGCCAATGCATGAAGATCCGTCCCCCTTAACCCTCAACTGTCAAACAAGCCAAAACCCCACCTTCTTCGAAGTAGTGACTTTTCACATGATTTCTACCAAAAAGAAAAAAAAAACACTTACTCCAAGTATGTTTTGAACTTATTCATTCAGTTAAACCCTTAATATTCCACACGCTTGGTTGCATTTGTGTTTTTAATTTAAATGGATCCTTAAACATGCTAGTCAGGCATCATCAAGTATTACTTCAGCCAAAATCAAAGGGAAAAAAATATTCCAAGAAAGCCCCTAAGCACTGGGTTTGCACTTGTAATTTAAATTATATTCCACAGTAAATTCTGTGAGATGAGCAATGTAAAACATAGACATTATTCACAGGCACTGCAATGTAAGCTGAACAGTACACAAATCAGCCTTGCCCACAAAGTGCAAATTATAAACTGCTATGCAAAATATACCTACACTATAGATACATCCCATGGAATATGATTCATCGGCTTTATTAACAAATCTGAGTTCTGATCCAGCCCAATTCCTTTATCAGAAGAGAAACCCACGCTTCACAAAATGCCTCTCCGGTGCGAATATACGAGCAGCAGCTACTGTAATCCAGAGCAGGACTGATATGAAAGAGACTGCAAAAGCCCCGGCAGCCAAGGAACAATGACTTACCTATTCCTTTTTTTGACTCATCAAAGCTTCTACTTAAGTTAAATGGCTGTATTAGTTAACTGAAAATGAGGTTCATTTTCGTGATGAAAAAGAGTGTATTAGAGGGCAGATGATGATAGGCAACTTAGTTGAAGGGCAATTAATCTGGGCAGCATTTTATCTATATTATATTTGGACAATGGGTGTGGGTGGGGCGAGAAGGCAGAAATATGGGAGCTAGGAAATTATGCAGTATGGAAAAAAATATCACCCGCTTGGATCAGGGCAGACAATTATGTGCAGTTCCAACAATGACTTCCATTGAAAAATTAGAAAAGACCGGCGGAAAACAAAGCATGGCCACATTCTGAGAAAACATAAGACGCAAAAACCGGAGGTGAGTCCCTCTTTTTTATTCTCTGCAGCGTGCAAACGACATCCTGGAAACGGTAACATTGGAAGTGACTGACAGCAGCGATTGCCCCGGGTTACTGTGTCTGTCTCCCGGTGTTAATACTGTATCCGGCTGGCTGCGAGCGCGGCGCGTCGGGGGCACCCGCGCGGCTTGCCAGGGCATTTATTCTGTCCATGCAGGGGGAGAATGTGAGGTCGCAGGCTGCTGGTAGGACCACGGTCCCTGAAGGGCCCTCAGAGGAGAGGCCGTTTACGGGGCCAGACAGCAGACTGACAGCATCGCTTGACACCGGGCCGCTCCCTCCTCCTCAGCTCGCTCCTCGCCCAGTTCCCCCCTCATAGTTCTCTTGCTCTTTCGTATCTATTTTCTGCTCTCATTTTCTCAATCTTTCTCTCCCTACTCTCTCGCTCTCTGTCTATCTTTTCTCTCGCTCATCGCCGGCCTGTCTCCCTCTTCATGTGTCGCGTCTCCCTCTGTGTGGTTAACGTGAAAGAACGGGGGACATCAATCTTTCGGCATCTCTCCCTCCCTCGCTCCGTCTATCCTTCCAGCCGGTGCGGAAGGCTGTGAGTCAGACGGGGGACACGGGAGACTGCAGAAGGAGCAACCACACACCTAGGGGTCAATGGCAGTTCAACTCTGAAAGGCCAGAGATAAACTTAGAACACACTCACACACACACACACACGTACACCCACACAGAAATGTGGCTACGCTGAGATATGCCCACACAAGGGAACACGCAAAGACGGCAAATATGGGTGAGCGTTTTAGCAATTTTTTGAGGCAAATATACGGGTCGAGCCCACCGTGGTGCTTTTAATGCTCTGCTAAAGGTGGATTAGAGCAAAAAAGATCAGGATTTAACTGGGGAAATTGCATTCGTCCAAGTGTGTGGAACTCTTTTCTCCCTGTGTGGTGCTTTTAAAAATGCTTCACTGTTCTTCCTGTCTCCCTCCCTTTGATCTTCTCAGACAATATCCAGGGGCGACGCCCAGGAAGCTCTAAATTCATATCAGAGGGCAGATTTCCCCTGAGAGAGGAAGAAAATGAGAGTTCCTTCTCTCCAGGAGGTCGGAGTCTATGGCCCAAGGACTGTCTCTACCTGAGTCTGTGTGCGTGTGTGTGTGTGTGTGCACATGAGGGCGTGCACATGCGCCGATATGTGTGTGTGGGCACATATGTGAGGGGGCCAAGTGTGCGTGTGCATACAGGTGCGTGTATATAAATGTGTGTGTGTGAGTGTTCATTTCAGTGTGTAGCTGCACTTTCGCAGTGTATGATTCAAGTAGTCTTAACTTCTTGGAGATAAGAGGAGGGAGAGGAGGCAAGGCACCAGTCAATTTATTACAGTGCCAACATTTGTTATGCCTCTTGACACACCCAGTGAGAGTCCTAGTCAGATATATTGAATATCTATATCTGCATCCTACCACTTACACTAGCTGACCTCTCCAGAAACATAACGGATATGCGGCTGAAAAGGAAATCCATGGACACTTCAAACAATCTTAATCTCCGCTGACGCAACGTCGATACATTTCAATACAGATTCGTCAAATGAGCATTGAGGAAACAGGAAGCGCGCTTGACAACAAGAGATCATAGTATATATATTTTTGGCCGTATTTTAATAAGGTCATAGCATTACTCATAATTCCATTGGCATGAGCTGCCATGAAGCATGTCAAGTTTGTAAATACTTAGTAATTCTCTAATCTCACGCCTGAGATTGAGCTGATAGCAGCGGCAGGGAGATAGCAGAACACTCAGGAAAAAAAAAAAAAATGAAATCGGTAGATTAGGAGTGTGTGTGAGAGAGTGAGAAAAACAGAGAGGAGAGGAGGGTGCTTGAATATAAAATCCAACCCAAAACAGTATTTAAATTTGTTAAGTAGTCAAGGCTTAGTAAGTAAGTTTTAGTCTCCCCCCCCCAAAAGCTAGATAGAAAAGAGCCAATAATATCTGAATTATGTCACGAAGGGACACTATTCTATTGACTATGAATATGATTACATTTTATGGTTCAGAACTAATAGCACATTATCAAATGAAACTTACTTGAATATGAAATTCCAAACACGGAAACGTATGACTTCAAAAAGTCACAATCCAATATATCGAGCAGCTACAGAAAATGTGTTTTTTAATCTCATCTCTCTTTGGGAGAGAGTTATTCATGTTCAAATATTGTTTTAACTGTCCAAAAGAAGAAAAAACGGGTGAATTTTGTTTATGGTGGAATTTCATTTTCATTTTGCACACACAGACACTCATGTAATTACAATGCACTTCTGACAACTCTTTTACATTGATATTCACGTCTGGCCAATGATTAATTTAAATTGTCATTGAATCTAATTTTATTCTTCCTTTCCTTTAAATGAGGTAAGATCTAATTATGGCCTGATTCATATCTTATTAAAACCCTTTCTTCTGGCTTGGCAGCCTGCCAATCTCATCCTCACTCATAATACCAGATTTCAGCTGCTATACCAAGTTCTCATTAAACATGCAAACACATTCTTTTGCGCCTTGCCGCATCTCCTCAAAAACAATCTTGCAAATGAGGATCTACCAAATTATTCTCTGATCAATTATTACTTATGCAGCAACTGTTTCATTCTGTTTGATGGGACTATATTCCAACAACTCATCTCCAAACATTTGGAGAATTTTCTAGGCTACCACAGTTGGAAATGGAATTACAATGTGTTCCTGAAAAGACAAGCACAGATTCCAGCTAGACACACAGCATCCCTTTTATTTAAGAAAGCTGAAACTCATATACTATCCGCCTCTCATTTTTTTTTTTGGAATGGGGGGGAAAGAGAACGAAAAGAATCCAACAAACTTGAGAGATTCATTATGACTTTGATGGTGCACAGAGTCCTGTAATGATACCCCAGAGTCCAGAGTGGTGTTCCACTTAGTCCTTTCTACCCCACAAAACATGTCCATCTTAGCAAGTCCTTTAATCCGGCATTCATTCTTAATCATTCTTCTCTGATTTTTCTTAAAGCTAGTTAAGAAGTCTGCCAACTCAGACTCCTGATTAAAGAATTTCCTTTAATCAAGTGATCCTCATTTGTGAGATTAAAGAATATTCCTTAATCAAGTGACATTATGTTGAAGTGGGGCGGTATGCCTTACTTCAAGATATGTTCATTTGAAGAATTTCATTCCAAAATGACACCTCCACCATTTGAAAAAGGCGACAACCATAATTTTCTCACATTAAAGTAAAACTCCCTATTGATTGTTGTTGAGTTTATTCACAATGTTGAGTTCTCTATTTGGAAAACAGTATATGGAGAATGTAATCATCTGTGTAATCATCATTTTTTTTTGTATTTATTTTGTTTTGTTTTGTTTTGCCCTAAAATGGATATACCTCTATAGCATTTTGGAATGAAGCCCTCCATTTGTTCAAAAAAAAAAAAAGCATTTGTTTTAAGAACCTTTTAAGACTAAATACAACATTTAAGAGGGAGTTTTTCTGCAGTGTAGTGGTTGCAATTCTGCAGTGCTGCATTCTCTTACCTGGTCTCTAGGGGAATGTTGCTGTTGAGCACCCAGCTGTTGTGAAGCTGTGCTGGGTCTGCGCTCGTCCCGGTGTCTGCCCCCTGGCTGCCCTGGCTGGCCTGGCACCGCGTCGGCATGGTCTTCCTCTGCAGACTCACTTGAGCGTAGGGTGCGGGGCGGGCACAGGTGCAGGCGTGGGGCGGAGGGGGCGGCGGGGGCAGTGGGCGAAAGGTGAACTGGCCACCTGGACTGCTGGGCAGCTCTGTGCATAGAGACAGAGGAGAGGCGTAGGAGGGAGGAGGGAGGCACGGGGGAGAAATAAACATAGGTTTATTAGGAGCGCCGCATCATAAATTACAAATAAAGGCAGCGTGGTAGTTGACACTTTATTGTTATTATACTGATTGAGGGACATAAATCAGCTTGAAAACTGGAGCTGTCTGCTGCCCTTCCTTCCTACCTGCTTTGATACACTTCCAGCCTCCCCATAAATAGGTTCTTGGCTGGCCGGAACATGGAGCAGTCTTTAAAGAGCTAACAGCTCTGGCTTAATCTGTCCCCGCCAGCCCAAACTACCCATGTGATGTTTATTATGAGATCTGTAGCTCAACGGAATGAGCTAGCCAGCTGTAACTCCCTCACACTGCTAACCTCAGGGCCTAGCTAGAGCTCTCTCATTCCATCATTTATCATTCTCTCTCTTTCTCCCTCTTTTTCTCCCTCTCTCTCCCCCCCTCTCTCTCTCAGTCTCTCAAAAGTGAACATATGCAAATAACAATTTTACCAAATGATGTGAATGTGTATGTGTGTGTGTGTCTGTGTACGGTGGGGGTGGCGGATGGGGTCGGTTTGCATGCATTTCCATGTCTATGTATTTGTGTATGTGTGTGTGTGTGTGTGTTTGTGAGAGTCAGTGCTTTGACAAAGACAAGCACCCTGGGACAAGGAGTTGTGCCTCTCCTGTGAGCGTTAGCAGTGTTGAGGGGATAGCCTGCGTTCAGATGGCATATGGTTGTGGCATGGATCTGAGAACACCGCAAATCTTGGGCCCCAAAAGACCAAATCTGTCCAGTTATATTGACAATTAATGCAATATTAGCCTAGAATTCTTTGTAAGGAAGCAAGGAGTTCAAAATCTGTTCGACAGAGAGTATTGGCCCACAGCTCCATTTGCTGCCAAAACGTCAGCAATAATTTAGTATCTGGATATGTAGCCCACCTGGGAGATTACCAGTCTTCCCTGTTCAAGTGTAAGTATTACACAGACAACATAGGAGATCAGATTTTACGACTCTCTCGCCAGATGAAATTTGAGAGAAAAAGAACTGAATAAGGCTAATGATTCTGCTATTTCTTGTTTCAATTTTCCTTGGCTTCCATGATCAGCATAAAAAGCCGCATGTTACCGGAATCTGTGGAGTTTGGTTTCCAGTTGAGCGTCGTTTAAATCATAATTTAAAATCGAGGCAGCATGTTTTACAAATATTGCGGGGACTTAGTGGGGAAATAGTCATTGAATATTGTCAACATTCCCCTGATACTTAATTTGCGCTCGTGTACTGCCACTTAATGCAGTGTTACATGGAAAATCATATTGATGCTTTGATCTTTAGGTACCAAATTATCGCTGGCTTTTGCACGGACATGTAAGCCAATACTCTCACGCTATGTCGTCCCCACCAGTGAGCACAGTCTCCTCTGTTCAGACACCAGCCATTGCATTTGTCATCAACATACCACACAGCACATCAGCTTTTATGACTCTCAGCTGTTGAAAATTCACATTCACAAGACATATATTTTGGAATTATTGTAGGAATGCTATGGGGATGTAGGAATAGCTGTGTGAATGGTCTATGAACATTTCTTTAGCAATATTTCCATGACAGCATCTGTCAAGCTGAAATGGCATTTTTGTACATTATGACAGCACGCAGTCACAATGGTGTTTTAATGACTTTCCACTGTTTGTGTTGGTTGTGTAGGTTTGCATGCATTTCTGTGTGTGTGTGTGTGTGTGTGTATGTGTGTGTGTGTGTGTGTGTGTGTGTGTGTGTGTGTGTTTGTTAGCATTTCCAAAAATACTGTGTGAATGTTGGAATTATTGTTGGAATGCTCTTTGTCTCTTTTTTCTTCTTCTAAGATACCTTGCTGGTTATTGATCTTGCAACACTGCTAAATTGCAAATTGTGCCTGTCACATTCTTTAAGCATAACCATGAAATAAGCTATTTGTTTCTATTCTCTGCATACAGACACAGCATGTAATTAGCTCCTTATTTCTCATAAAATGTAATTATTCACATCACATTTTTATGGTTTGTGTGAACTTGTCCTCACCATCTGTGATGATATAGTCATACTTAGCATGCTTAACATATTACTGCTGAATGACAATACTTGACATGTATCCACATTGTGTAGGTTGTGAATGTTGTTAACAAGTGAATGTGTTGTATTTTATCCACTGATGTGTATGATGCACACCGTTCTGCGCTAACCATGCAAACTGATTTTCCCATGGGACAACATGTGGTGTTGCATCATACCGTATCGTCAACCTGCTTGATATCACAATACAAAAGGACTGGAAGATTTAGACTGCTAATCAGGATGTGCTGGTACAGACTCTATATGAGGTAAAATCACAGGGAATTTATTTGTGTCATCACCTGGAGGTGCTGTTTAGTCTAAACTAATGGATGTGGAAAATGGAAGTTTATTTTTGTCTAAACCACCTCTGAGTATTCAAAATTACACGCTTAGGGAAAACTGACAGAACATTTTTAGAGCACTCCTGCATAGTGTGTCATTGTAATGAACCAGGAGCATTAAAGTGGTGGTTCGGTTTTTAGTAGTCTATCTGATTCATCAGCAACTGGGAGTCCTTTGAGTCTAGCCAGAAATCCCTTGGCTCAGTGTTGTTGTTGTTTTTTCAGATACTGGAGGTAGATGTTTTTAGCATTTGTTACAAAAAACACGTTTTCTGAAAAATCACATGCGGTGCATTCCAAACTGTTTGCTACAATAAGCAGGACTTAAATAGGAAATGTTTTACGGCCCAGCTGACTCGCAATCGCACCCAAACCAAATTAACAAATCCAAATTATTTATGCCTCTTGAATCTCAAAGGACTTCCAGTTCATGATTATGATAGACTTTTTACACAACCTGAACTATTACAGCCCCGGGGTAAAGTCGCCCCGGCTCGACCTGATACGTTTGTGTTTGTGTGTGCTGGGAGGGCTGGGAGGGGAATGAGTAACAAGTGGACAGGATGAGATGAGAAAATACAGGGATAGAGGGCCAGGGGAGAATGTAATCTTGGTGAGTAGGGTGACACAGGGGCCCGAGCAGCCAGATGGTGCTTTAGAAGGCTTAGCTAAGGCAGCTTTGGGGCTCCACTGCCAAAGATCCGCAAACTCACCCAATGCCTCTCTTCTCACACAACACACAAATGGCAGGGAAACACACTCTCTCTAACTCTCTCTCTCCCTCTCCCTCTTTGTCTCTCTCTCTTTCTCTCTCTCTCATGCACACACACACACACACACACACAAAGTCACATCAAACACACAAGCTGTGATGTTGTGTTAAATAGTAGATCTAACCTAAATAGGGCTGGCAATGTAGGGCAAGGGCCCCGCGATATTCAGCGGGCCAGCCAGGAGTTCTGAAACATCAAATCAACTCTGTGGGGAGCAGATAGAGGCCAGGGGAGGAGGGGAGAGAGCCATTACAGCTCTAGATGACAGTCGTGACAGTGTAGAACATCCTCTGCCCTGGGGTTCCTCTGGGACTTAGGCCTCCAGAAAAGACACTTTTGGAAAGTCGCTTATGAGATATTTTCCTGGAATCATCAGCTTTTCGTTACATAAGCCAGATACGAGGCAAGCGTTTTATAGCGAGCGGAAGGAAGATCGGGGGGGATTACTGGGAAATTTAGCAGGTAACAGGTATTGGGGCCAGGTATTAAAAATGCATTACTGTAGGTGAGATGGACCTAAAATAGTAGAGACATTAAGTATTTATGACAATTTAGTCATTTTAAAGCAAAGTCCAAAGTAATGCGAGGAAAGGAAAGAATAGTAAAAATGACACAGAAACCCACACACACACACACACACACACACACACACAAACACACGCAGCAATGGTCGTGTGAATAATGAGTTTTCCGAGCTGTCATGATGTTGCAATGCTCTTTGAGGAGATATTAACAAGCAGGCGTAACACTGTTCAGATGAAAAATGAATCACATGTGAAAACTAATCTTGTTCATGAGCACTTGTCATGCTCATTAAAATGTTCTACTTCTAGTCTTGGTGTGAATGCCAGATGTTCAGTGTTACCTTTGCATTTGTATTTCTAATTGGCCTGAGAACAAATTAACAAGCTACGGGGAGGATCTTCGGGAAAAAGAAAAAAAAGCAAGGAAGTTTGAAATGTCAGTAATCTTGGACAATAAAGTGTGGAGGTTGCAAACAACGCAGAATGTATAGCTACTGTAATAAGAAGAGACCACTACTTTTGGTGTGAAGCTGACCATAAACAACATGAACCACAATAATATTAAAGCCTAATATTTAACCAAGTCTCCTCTTCTTCTTCACTCTCTCCCCGCCTCTCTCTCTTTCTCTCTCTTCATTATTGTACCCAGCACTCCAGTGCTGAGGTAATTTCACTTATTACAGGAAAGCTATATAAAATCCATAAAGCCTGACCTCAACAATATCAAACCTGTCTGTCTATCAAAGGAAAGCGATCATTCTAGAGAACATTGAACACTATTGTTGGACCAAGCCCAGCTAAACCACACTATCCACCCCACTCTAAAAATAAAAGCTTAATAATTTCCCCCAGGATAGCTTTTCATCTATCTCACTTCTTAATTGACTTGCATTAAACTGCCACAAAGTTTATTCCACTGCTGTGCTTCTATGAGATAAATAATTAACCCCATAAAAAGGTCAGACAACTGAAATTAGAACTCAATGTTTTTTTTTTTTTCCTATAATGAGATGGGATCCTGCCCTAGCTGACCGTCTGACGTTTCGAGATAATTCTCACCGCCTTAACAGAATTCCTGACCGGAGATAAACATTATCTCATCAGAAAAGATAAGTTCCAATATGTCTTCAGCGGTGAATTGGTTGTTAAGCGTGGAGGAGGATTTTGAAGAAGAAGATGGTGTCGCGGATGGTGAAAGTGATAATAATGATGGTGACTGTGATGATAACGAAGAATAATATTGCTGATAACGGTGATAGTGATGATGATGAAGACGATCGCCATGGTGATGATAATGTTGAAGACGACGTTGATGTTATCAATAGTGGTGGAGGTGGTGATGAAGATAATGGTGATGAAGATAATGATGACAGTGGTGATAACAGTGGTAACAATGATGATGCAGACGACAGTGAAGGCAGCAGAGAAACTGATAATTACATTGATGACAGTTGGCTCTGAGACGGCAATTAGAATTAAAACAGCCATTGATTCATCCCTGCAGACGTAGGAATTAACTGTGGGATCTCCATTTAATGAAGTGACACAATCATGTTGTCCAATTAAAGCCAGAAAATACAAATGAAGAAACCAAGTGCTCTAAGAGCTTTGCCTTCTAACGCGGAACCCAGTCGATTTTCATACAGAGCTTGATAATTAGCAGTCATGAATCATCTGACTTTTTCATACCGGAGGACTCTCTCTCAGTGTTTGTGCGCGTGTGTGTGCGTGTGTGTGTGTGGGAATGTGTGTGTTATACGCGCGTGCGTGTGTCTATGTGAATGTGTATATGTACGCGCACATTTGTGTAATTGCTTGTTTGTACCCCCATCTTCAAAAACAAGTCTGGAGCAACTCTGCAATCATGTTTAGGCTGCAGGTGATTCTCAAAGTAGCATTTCCCTGGAGAAGGCGTGAAACCTCCTGAGTCTAAACTCCTCAGCTCTACAGCAAGAAGCTTACCATCACTCAAACACTTCACTGCAGGGGCCCACACTCAAATTACATTTTCGGAAGAGCACCCTCCTTCAGTCGTGCGCTATTTAAATGATCTGTTTAAAACTTGTAATTAATCAGTCAATGTTTAGCAGACATAAACCACCCAACCAAACTTTCTGATCTTAATGAGTTTTGGCTGTTTTGCAGTGGAGGCAGGAGGCCAGTGCAGGTTTGCCTGGATGTAGCCTATAGTGGGATTGTAGCTAGCTGAGCTCAGCTCCTCTCTCCGGAGAACACAGCAGTGTCCTGATCCTTCCTGACCTTGTCACTGCTGCAGGGCGCCCTGTCACTGCCACCTGCCACCAAGCTATATGTGCATGTAGGTGTGTGTGTGTGTGTGTGTGTGTGTGTGTGTATTCACTGCTTCTGTGTGTGTGTGCCTGCATGCACAAATATGCATATATAGGTGTATGAGTGTGTGACAGAGCTTTGGAGCATGCCCAGTAGAGACCTGGTGTTACATGGGTTATTAGCCTCGGTGGGAATTTGCATCAGCAGGAAGAGGGGCGTGATTGAAACTCAGGAGGTGCAGCGCCAGCCACTATGGCCGTTACGGTGATTAGCACGAACATTCATCTTTTACAGGGCTCATAGACTCTCTCTCTCTCCCTCTCTCTCTCTCACACACATGCACTCACATACACTGCATCTCCCTCAACCCCTAAACAATCACAGCAAGCACACAATATACTATGGAATACTCTCTTTCTCTCTCACGTACACACGTGCACACTATATTTCCCCCAACTCCAATACAAAAACACATGAAAATGCCTGGGCTTCACAGCAAACAAACCAGCATGAAGAGATTCCTGGCAGGCTAAGGAGAGAGCAGTATCAAAGCTACAGGAATGTACCAACATCAGCCCAGTTTGCAGTGAGAGAGAGAGAGAGAGAGGGAGAGAGAGAGAGAGAGAAAGAGTATGCGCAGTGTTGTAGCAGGCCTGAGCTGCTGGTAATTAGAACAGGCTCTGAGGAGAGACAGGCAGTGGAATGAATGCAAATGAATTCACTGGCTCCAGCACTGGGCTCCACCGCCTCACTTTTCATATAGCGTGCCTTACAGACATGAAGCACTGGCACAAACAGAGCGGGGCTACACAGGGAACACAGAGCGACACGATTGCAGACATGCACATGCCAACATGCCCACACAGGCATGGTACACACACGTGCACAAGCGCGCTGAAAATGTGAATCCGTAGGCCTGAAACAAATATGTATCCCATAGCACATGAGAGAGCACACACAGCTACGAGCGCGCACACACACACACACACAGTATACTAATCCCTGCAAATGCCATAGTGTTGCTAGAGAAAAGAGAAAGGGGGCAAAAGCGCTTGTTCCAAGCACGCATCCACAGTGTGTCCCACAGCGGAATAAACAAACCCGTCTTAATTGGTGTCGATTTGGAATGGAGTGATGATTCATCATGCAGAACTCCCCAGTAGAGTATTGGAAACCCAATCATTTCTAATCCATATGACCTTGACAGAGGGCCAGAGTTAGACTCTCTCTAACTCTTTCCACACGCATTGTCCGACAGACAAAGTCAAGGCATTGTAACTGACTTTACAACTTGGTGGGATTGTAATCCACCATAGTCAGATCACTTCACTGATTACTCCATCTCAGCCAGCGGCAAATCTTTATGAAGCACTCAATTCTCCACAGCAGTCATAAATCAGGGTACTATAAGCTTTCCGTCTCGATGATGGCACACCAGAGACACTATTTCCATACCACACTGCTCCAGTCAATAATTCCTATTCCCATTACATCTCCCAGCACAGCTCTCGACTTGGAGAACTCTACCTGTACCACCTCAGCTCACCTCCAGTTCCCCAGTGGTGTGCCATGTGAAACTTTCACCGGCGACTGTGTGGCTCTTCTCAAGGAGAACCGGGTCGTCTGTAAAGGGGTCTTGGTCTTTACTAGCTACTGCTGTAAATGAGTCTAATTAACACATCTCCTCTCCTATCTTAACCAGGCAGCCGGGACCAGAGAGTGTCTTATTATAGGGTAGATTATGCATGTAATGTCCCCGTTGAGATTACAGTATGGAAAGCCAAGAATTCGGAGAGGCTGTACGGTATGCACCGTGCGCAAGAGGACAGGACTGTGTGAATATGAGCAGATAGGAGGACTAGCAGGAAGGAGGAGGTGGCGATTGGTATTCAGAGTGGGGTATAAAGCAGATGATGGAGAGAGATAGCGATGGAAAGAGCGGGAGAAAGAGATCGACGGAGGGCACGGGAGAGAGAAAGAGGGAGAGAGAGGATGAGATGACAGAGAGATGTGTCTTCAGCACCACCTGTGGACCGGACAGGCGGCCGTCTTGCGGTCAATGAGGTGAGTGCAGCCGCAGACCCGGGTCAGCATTAACACAGACCAATGACACGTCGGCACTTGCCCTCGATAGCAACAACACCTTGCCGTTCCACTCCACTGACCGCACCTATCATACCGATCATAACACACGCGCTTTCACACTCGCTCTCTCGCTCTCTCTTGCTCTATCTCTCTCTCCCCCCAAAAAAAATCACACACACACACACACACATACACACACACACCAGGAGAACCTTAACAAATGTGGGAACAGATGCCCCACATCAAACTGCGGTTGCCCTCTGCTCCCTGCGTGCCTCCGCAGAGACACGGGAATACCATTAACTAAGATAAGACACTGCAGTCCTCTTCTGTCTCAACACATGCCTACAGCAGATATTAGACACACACACACACACACACATTTTTGAGCCATTTATTTATGTCCATATCAATACAAGACAAAAACAGTAGAGATGCAATCAGAAAATTTCTCTGACCTGCTTGACACCTACAGTATGTGCTCACGGATAAAGATAATATTTTGGCACACGGCTACTCAGCACTCTCAAAATCTATCTCTCTCTCTCTCCCTCTCACACACACACACATACACAAACACACACATGCATACACACCTCAATACTCAGAGTTTGTTATTGTTCTTTGGTAGGGCATTATTTCCCTGCAGCCAGGCTTTCATTTATCAGAACTCAAGTAGCTACTCTGATGAGTGAAGCGGACGAGACATTTAGTGACCCTCGTACACACGCACACACACATGCACAAGAACAAATACATCATGCATACAGCAAACAAACATACAGACACACGTTTGTATACATGTGTACACAGAGACACACATACACACAAAAATTACTTTGCTCTTTGCCTCGTGGCAAAAAACAAAAAACAAGGAAAGACAGACCCTGAATACAAATACAAGACTGTTTGGATGAGCAAATTTTAATTAAAACAAATGTCTCATAAGTATGTGCTTCCACACACAAAGAGGTAAGAATGGCTGTATTTTAAAAAGCTGTGACATTTCGGCAATACTATATATAGAGTGCACTCTATTGAGGAACACTGGCTGGCCGCAGGGTCAGCAGGAGATCAGACTGAATAAACATCAGAGAGAGAGAGAGAGCGGGAGAGAGAGGAGGAGAGAAAGGGAGAGAAAGAAAGACAGACAGACAAACAAACAGGAAGTGGTAGTGCATGAGGTTGATGTTCTCAGCCACAAATTAAGCGGCAGCCTTTCATCCGACCGTCGGTGGATCAGACATATAATCACTTAGCTTTCTAGACACACAGCAGACGAGAGGCGCGGCCGAGGCTGAGGATAAGGGGATAGATGAAGGGTTTAGGGTTGACACTTTCACTGTTGAACTGACTGACATCAATCCATCATCCCTTATGGTGTCTACTGTCTTTCTGACAGGGCCTGGATATCCCCTGGTCTCCTGAATTAAATGATTGAAGATCCGTCGGCATATAAAAACAGAAACCTTAGGTTGACAGCATGGCAGTATATGCTTGTTACCATTGATCCCACGGTTATGTCCAGCCTCTGAAAATACCTCAATGGACTGTGTGACACACAAATACCTAACTCTGCAAACGTGTCAAGAATATGCAGACACGTCACAATGTAGTATGCAAATGCGGGACAAAACCTTGCATAGCAATATCAACATTAAAAGACAGGTCAATACACTATTACAGAGAGACGGCTAAGTGTGCACTTAAATTTAGGCGTGCAGGAGGATGGTTAGATAGCCATTAACGAACAACATTTCATGACTATTCACAAGCCACTTACAGGACACACACTTCCAGACACTTATAGCTATTAGCAGCCATTAACATGCACGTACAGTATAATCATGTGAAACGATGTGCGAGCAAGCCTTATCTTTGGCAGCTACAGCAAGCAGAGAGAATGAAAATCCTTCTAGGAGATGATGACAGTTCTACAGCAGTGGAGTACAGGGAGCAAAACAAGTGTGTACACACACACACAACCATATACTCTCTCTCTCTGTCTCTCCCTGTCTCTCTCTCTCCCACGTTTTCACACATGCGCATGCTGCAGCAGTAACCCTAACCCAACAGAGTGACAAACACCGGCATACACAATTGCCTACACACGGAAAGACAACACTCACAAATACCAACAATCCACAGTGGGGGGAGATTCACATAAAAACCCACATATATATGCATCGACTCTCTCATCATAAAAGCTTTCATATTGAGCCCAACAGTGAGAATGTCACGCCGCTGCCCTCCATCTCACCCATCTCTGTTCCTGTCTACCACCGTGACTAAAAGGGCCACTAACCTCTGACACGATAACGTAAAAAAGACACAAAACAACCAGAAAAGACTATCAACGACCCCTGCTAAAAGGGTCAGTTGCTCCGAGGCCATAAAATCTTAAAAAGGAAAAGATAATATTCTGCCTTAGCTATGACCGTGGAGACAGCGACGAATGGAGAGAGAGGGGGAGCGGAGACAGGACCCCGGCCTTAATGTAGTTTGTAATTGTAAGTGTTGGTCTTTAATAAAAGCCCAGAGTATTTGGTCAGGCTAATAGACTGGGCTCTCTAAATCCTGCCTGCCATGCATTATTCAACAGCCATTAGCTATCGCCTCATCTGGGAGGCTTTATGAGTCCCATCATCGGCTGGGACCCACACTACGCACACTGGAGGTGGGGGGGTGGGGGGTGGACGGTGGGGAGGAGTGGATTAGCTGGAGAGAGAAAGGCGGCTAGAGATGCAAATACAGGTATGGGAGGAGAGAGAGGGGAGGTTAAAGCGGATTCAGAGGGAAAGAATCAAAGAGAAAAGCTGATGAAAGATTGGTGCGACATAGCGTAGGTGAAGCCTGTGATATGGAAATGACTACAGGGCGAGGAGAGAGGTGGATGAAGAAATGACTGGATCAAAGCCAGAGGCCATATAGTAGACATATGAAGGCTGATGCAAAGGAATCAGAACAGGACTGGACGATGGATGGATGGATGGATGGGTGGGTGGGTATAGAGCTAGATGTATGGAAACGGGTATGGGAGGAGAACCTGAGGTCAGCGGGAGGTTGGAGAGGGAGATTGGTAGGAAAGAATGCGGCGATGGAGAATGAAAGAGGGACGCCTGGCTGAAGTGGCATTTTCGGTCGGCCAGGAACATAAATGTCAGATGCTTCCTCCCTCTCCCCTCTCAACCTTTTTTTCTTTCAATTTCCCTCACCTCCCTCTCAACGTCCCCCTGCTCCTTCCACTGCCTCTTCTGCCTCCCGTCTCAATCTGCCCTCCTCTCCCCTGCCTCTCTCCCTCTCTCTCCCCAGAGTAGTGCTAGTGGTAATTTTGCTTTCAGACGAGAGAAGGCCATGGAACACATGGAGACGCAGGCTGCTCGGTTACCATGGTACCACTGGCCAACAGGAATGGTGCCAAGACTAGGGTGTATGTGTGTGTGTGTGTGTGTGTGTGTGTATGTGGGTGTGTGCATGCGCGCACGAGTGCGTCTACACGTCTGGGTAATGGGTGTTTAGCAGGCCTGCCAGACCTGTCCCAGTCACTGCTCTTCCAGGCTACCAGGTTCTCCTGACCCTCTGCTGCAGCCCAAGGACACACTCCTGTCTCTCTAATTAAAACACAGCCTTGGCACACACACACCACACACACCACACACACGCACGCACAAACACACACCCTGCAGGCCTGCAGCTTAAAATAACCCTAAAAGGAACAAGCAGAGCCATCATCCCCTGCACTCAACACCTCTTCAGAGTCCACTCAGTGTTTTCTCGCCCTGAAGCTCTGACTACTCAAACGGCGCTCCCAGGCAGAGGCCGCCTCGATCTACAGGAACATTCACAAAAACGAAACACCGCCTTCAAATGTGGCGGTCATTTATTGAAGGAGTGGTCATAGATGTTGCATTTGTTATCGCATGACCTCCATGCAACAGTACACTACTGCTGCACAGTCGCTCCGCCTTCAAGACAAGTTTTTTGGGAGAATTTTGCTCAGAAGGCGCAAAGGATTGTTGGTAAACCAGTCAGTGTGGCAACAGCCTGGCAACAATTCTGACAGCCAGTCATTTTAGAAGTGTTTGTATTCAGTGTTTGAATTTGTATTCAGTGTTCTAGTTCAGAACAATTGAGAAGGAATAAGCTAAAGTGTCTACTGCAGTACTAATGCAGAATAGATAAGGCATAATGAAAAACGAAGGACTCCTACAATGACTAAAACTTCAGACTTCTCAAGATGGTTTGCATTTTGCTGCATTATGCCTCATTATGCCTCAAGAAATGGCAGAGAAACTTGTTCCACCACCAGTTCCCAACCTCGCTGACCTCTGCCACAATTTGCTCTGCCCATTTTTGTTTGCAAGTTTAATATATGCACAGCCCACATTGCTGAATCTATTATCTTTTTTGTTGGTTGTTAGCATCACGCAATATTCACCATTTATGTTGTGTGTTGTCAGAAAAGCTTTACTGTACGTTTTCTATCTAGGGACCGCAGAGAGCTCTTAGCTGTGTGTGTGCTTGTTATGGTGCAATGCTTATGTTGTGTATTGCTCCAAATCAGCAGACTACTGTGGACGTCCACACGTGACACTCAGCATTGAGACAGCCTCTTCGCTGCACTCCGTCTCCAACAGACAATTTAGCATGTTTACTTCCTCGTTAAGCGCATGAGAGGCCCTGATGGAGGAATCCCAGGGAGGCAATGGCGTCCTGTCACCGCGGGTTACCATTGCTGCATGATTTAATGGAACTGTCTGTCAGAGGGCCAAAGAACAGCCTGACAAGCAACGAGCACACACGCACACACACACACATACACACACGCATGCACACACACATACAGTATATACGTGCAAAAACACAATGGGGATGGATTGTCAAACATCTCTCTCTCCCTCTCTCTCTCTCTCTCTCTCTCTCCTCTCTCTCACACACACACACACACACACACACACACCAAAAAACAGAGCACAAAGCAAAAGCACATATGTCCAGAGAGGATCTGGCAAGAGCTAAGACAGCCAGAGATGAACACAGAAGTGCTCAGAGCACATCCAGAGAAATCAACAGCTAGAAAAACGCACATCACCAGCAGCCCCCCACCGAGAGCGGAGCCGAGTGCCAGGAATACGCTCGCTGCATCAAGCAGCACAGGTGTTATCAGAGCAGTCTGCAGGAGATCCCGCCAAAACCAAAGTACTATCACTACAGAAGAAGCACCGTGGAAATCAACCTCAACGAATGTAATGAATGGTTCACAAAGCACTTAGCAGATTGGGTGGAAAACTCCATGCATGATGAGGACCCAAATCCAAAGCTCATTACATGTGGCACTGCATCAGAAGCTCATGCAAGCCAGTGTGCAGCACTATCCCCCAGCTCGAGGCTGATTTCCTTCCCTTGCTCCGCAGTAGATGAGGTAGAGAGCAATCACATCAGCCTGGCATCAGGCTGCTCTAAAAGCCTTTCCTCTATTGTATATTCCCCCCATCACATCCCAAACTGGCAGGACAGAGAGCTCTGATTAGCATCAAAGCCTTTGATTGCCCCACTCAACAATCAGAGCTGTTCTCCTGCATGATGCCTGCGGAGATGCAGAAGTGTGTGTGTGATATATATATGTGAGTGTGTGTGTGTGTGTGTGTGTTTGTGTGTGTGTATGATTGGTGTCAGAGAAGGAGACAGAGAAAAACGGGAGATCTTGCTAGGTGTGTCAAATTTGCTCCTGTGCAAGCATGTGCACATTTGCTTGTGTACACATGCACTTTGTGCTGTGATGTTTAGAGATGAACCTAAAGGCTCCTCTAATATGCTGGCCTCTGAAGCTCTCCTCGCTCTCCTTTTGATGTTGCACACAGCGGCACCATTCTCTAGTCTCGACCATTCACTCTGGCCCTGAAAATAGGCTGCTTCTTTAAAGATACCTCTCTCTGTGGCTAAATATGATTAGCCGCAGAGGACATTGTAGCTCTCTCCACAGCTAATACATTTAGTATGGATTGTCTGAAGGGTAAGGATACAGCTAGCAGAGAGATCAATATTCTAAGTCAGAGTCTGTCTGGAGAAGAGGAACCATGCTGGGAGATGGTTAACTGTTCTAAAGCAGCAAATGCTGTCTGGAAGCACTGAATGCCAGGAATCCCACAATATCGAACACTTCTTCAAAAGGTAATGCTTAATGCTCAAGCTGGGCGATGGGGCATGTTGAGTGTCTGCATCAGACAAGGAGCTTGTTGAAGATTTGTTGTGGATATCTCCAAGGATGGGAGATTATATAAGGCAAATCTGGATGATTCCTTATAGTCTATAGCGTAGCACTTAAGACCAGAGCCCCATAGGGCCTTGTCTCCATAGGGCTGATGTCAAAGTAGTGCTCTAAATAGAGAATAGGGTGTCCTTTGAGATAGAGGGGAAAAAGGACCCAGATTTAAGTGGCTTCATTTGCATGCGTGAATCCCTTACTTAAGCCCATTTGAATCGCACACACAAGCCCATGCAGACACAAACGGACGCACACACACACAAATGCCCAAGCACACAAATACACACATACTCACACAGACACATTTCTCCCCCTATTCCTAGAGTCAGAGGACATTAGCACTGCGTCTATTTCTGGAGGCCCATTAAGGCAGTAAAACATTTAAGATCCACACAGAGTGATTCCTACTGTCAGAATGACCCGTTCTTTCCCCATTTCTCCTGCTCATGTAAAAAAGCTGACACGAAGCTTGTGACAGAAACATGTATTTGGTGCCGTTCTGGATTCGGCTGAGTGGGCTGGCATGCAGACTGGAAGGGTGGGGTGAAGGGATGAGGGGATGAGAAGAGTTAGGTGGAGGGGGGTGCAGTCGTTCGCCCGCCAAATGGGTCCATTTTGCTGAAATGTGAAGCCTGCACTTTCCTGACACGCTATAATAAATCTATCAATTGTGTGTGTATGTGTGTGTGTGTGTGTGTGTGTGTGTGTCGGTGTGTGTCGGAGTGTGTGCGCTATGCATGAAGAGGAAATTGGTGGCGTCTAAACAGGAAATATCCCCTTCCCTTCCCCTCTATAGAGGTGACACTCACAGTAACAGCTAACAGCTCGGCTCACCATAACACAGGGTGGCATATGCCTTATAATGGAAATACATTGTACCAGTAACAGACACACATACACTCACACACACACGCACACTCACACGCACAGCGCCTAATGTGGGATGAGTAGACAACCTTGTCTGCCTCCCATCTCAAATCTATACATGAATATATCATTTGCTGTCCAGTGAAGACTAAATCCATGAAAGCAGGGATGCTGGGGTACTTTAATGTGAAATGACAGGCTTCTAGGCAGCTCTTAGAAGCCCAACAAGCTTGAATAGTCTCCATTTCCAGAAGGGAAGAATGCTAGCAGATCGGTAGCTTTACTATATATATAGCTCACTACAGCACACAACCCTGAACACCCCCTCAGCCCATGTTTCACCCTCCTCCCATCTGTTCGCAAATACAGGTCCTGGATCTGTAAAAAAGCAAACTTCGGCAGAAGTTTTGTGCCGCCATCATGGCCCTAAACAAGCTGTCATCACAGACTACTTGTTGGTTAAATTGTCTTTATGTATCTCTGGTGCCAACCTTACCTACACGTCTGTGTGCTGTGAACTGTTAATGTCTGATGTTACCATTCTTTATTGTTTCTCTTTTCTTATATGACTGTTCTTTCTTTCCATGTGCAGAATGTAAATTTCCTGTTGGAGGACAATAAAGTATCAATCGACTTTGCTAAGGGGCTGGGTTGTGCTGCTCCTGTCAATAATATGCATGTAGATGTGGTTTCTCAATGTGCCTACTGGAACGCTATGGACCAGTCAATATCCCACTATGCATCTCTGACCTGTGGGTATACTCACCCCACTCTTCCTTCTGACCTCTTCCGACA
This sequence comes from Centroberyx gerrardi, assembly GCF_048128805.1. NCBI lineage: Eukaryota > Metazoa > Chordata > Actinopteri > Beryciformes > Berycidae > Centroberyx > Centroberyx gerrardi. The sequence continues at coordinate 16,542,648 of NC_136012.1, read as the reverse complement.
GACATCGATTTTCACAGCAACTCGCACTCGTGTATGAATTTGACAATTGAGGAGATTGCGCAAACAGAGATGCATGTAATATACAATAACATGTGAGAAGAAGAAGATGAAGGAGCTTTGAGTAGATACGCAGGAATATTTTTCTCATTATTTTTTTTATATACTTTTTAGATATCAGATATTTTTCTTTTTTCTAACTCACCTTTGGAAAATTGAAAGTATTGTAGAATCCTGAAAGAAACTACAAAGAAGAATCCATTGCTGATGTTATTGTTCTCTTGCTCACAAAGTACAGTGTGTAAGTGTGAAGAGTGCTACACCATGGATGTATGATATGTGAGGTGCTATTCTAGGGTGAGAATGTGTGTGTGTGTGTTGGTGAGGGAAGGCGGTATCTAGGTCTGTGTGATGAATCTGTTTCAGTGGCAACCAAGGTGCTGCGAGCGGCATGCCGTCTGTTAATTCACATTCACCGCGGGTGGCTACAGTCTGTGGATGATGACGCTGAGAGGTGTTGAAAAATGGACAGAGAGAGAAGACAGAGAGAGACTTCACAAAACAAAACCTATGACCAGAATGATCCCCATTGTCAACTGTTGGCAAAACAAGTTTCAAGTAGAACTATAACTCCGTGGCATTCACTAATGATCTAGTTCCCTCATGGCTGCACCCCAGTAAATAATTGCCCAGAAAAAAGCTTTGAAATTGCATAGTGTACACTACAGCAAATAATGTGAAAAAAATGGGCTTTACAATAGAAATATTTCACCTCAACATGCCGGAGTGTAATGCTACTCTGTGCTTCTACTGTATGAGTAAAATTAGCTGGAGCAGCAATCTGAGCTATAGCGAGGTTATAATCACCAACTGGTATATCTGATCTGTGAGCTGTCAAGTCTTCATTAACGTCTTAACTGATGATTGCAGCACAGCCTGCCATGTTTATTTCAACAACGATTATAGCCCACGTTACTTCCACGCAATCATAACCATCGTCAGTGATCCAACCAAGCTGTGCAGAGTTGCCTCTCAAGAGTATGCAATGGACATGAGTACATTAATCTATAGATTTTTTTTTTCTCTCCCCCTCTCTCACTCCCTCTCTCTGTGCCTCTGGCCAAACATTAGCAATGATCTTGCATCACTCCGCATTCATTCCACTAATATAGCATATAGCTGCAGATATACATTTGAAGCATCCCACATATCTCCCCTCATTTTTTTCTATCCCTCCCCCAGTCTGAGTCGGATTCCCAGGGGGAATGTGCTCAGCTAAGATAGTCCCGCTGTAAATAGCTCCTTCCCACCCAGGATCACACAACAGAAAAAAAAAGAAAAAAGTAAGGTTCACAAAGTGTTTCCCTGGGCTCCGGGATCAAGGAGGACGTAGTTCGTCCAGGCCAAGCTCAAACGCCATAGAAGACATGACGAACTAATGTTGTCTGGACTTTGACCGAGTGTTGTGTGGGTTTGATACGGCTCTGTCTCTTCTTCATACTGGTTGCATCACCTCTGTCCTCTGTCTTGTAAAGAAAAAGGAAGAGAAATACTGCTCCATCACCCACATCACATTAACCTTTGTATATAAAAGTATAATGGAGAGGATTTGACTGAGGGTGAGGGTGAGGGTGACGCAAGGACAGACATATGAGATATATTACTCACATTCATTCATTTTATACCTCCCTCTGTTTCCTCCACTGCCTCTGTGTGCTGACCCATCTCTGGTGCTGACCCAAAAAGACTAGAAAGGGAAGCGCATCCTCCTATCACCAGCCCTACACCCTACATCAGGCTGCGTGCTCTGCAGCTACAAGGAGCTCGGCGCTGACTTCCCCGAGGTGATCATCCCTCAACACGCCTCACAGACGAGACTCATTTCTGCTCGCTCCCAGATGGTAGAGGGATCTTCCCACCTCAGTCAAGACCGCCGTCGTTCCCCATATTCCATCACAGACAGAAAAACGATAGATGAATGTACCATGAATGCAACGGCGGTTCCTCGAGGGAGGGAAGGAGAGCTCGGGAACAGTGGGGGTGTTTCCACTCGGTGTATAAGCTGTGTTGAACTACTGAAATATTAAAACGTTCTAAATACACCCCGAGGTTACAGAAGTTAGATATGGGACTCATCTTATAGTGGCAGCCATTGTGGTTCATGCATTATCATGTACCTATGCTAATAAGTCTTTCTTGTACATTATACAGTAGAGCAAAATTTAGCATATTTTAAAACAAAACTAGAAACAACCAAACCAGAACAATCCAATGGCCAAAACTAGAGAAAAACTTTTATTTTATACCAAACAATTCAAAGAGCAAAAGTGCAGCATTAGTTCAGTTCAGCAAGCATGCATTACATTTACAGCAGCTACATGTGTAAACACTGCATAATTAGTGTCTCTCTGATTCATGTTACACCTCACAACCACTTCCACTACCTCCTCATTTACTTGCATTTGATTATACTCTTTAGTTTTCTACCTTCCATTTTATAATCATTGCTTAGACTTTTTTATTACTAGGCGACTTGCAATCATGTTGATTCATGTTGACTTAATCTACTGTTTACACTTATTCAAAGTCACTCCAGATAAGAGTGTCAGCTAAATGCTTAAAATGTAAATTTTGATGTCAATGCTGGTTTGCCTGCACATGCTCTCCCTGCATCTTCCTCTACAGGTCTCTTCAGTGGTGTGTGTGTGTGTGCATGCGTGCTTGTGTGTATGTGGGCGTGTGTGTGTGTGTCTCCCAGGTTGATGTTGGCCAGAGTGTGCCCTGAATATTATCCACCCTGGCCAGACTCACTGCACCGGCTGGTGTTGATCTGATTCAGCTAGTATAGGCACATTGGGAGAAACATCTGTTTGGAACAAAATACACTCACACAGACACAAATACGGTGTGCGCACACAGACACATACACACAAATGCTGCTTGGGCACACACAATACACACACACACACACACACACACACGTAAACACTATCTGGAGATGGCATTGAGCATCTGTTTGGCCAGCACTAGCGCATTCAGTTATTGTGAAACACTGGCAGGAGCCCCGCATTGGCCATGAGAAGCTTTTCTACTGCAGCAGCGTGACTGGGTGACCGAGCAGCCGTCCAGTTGTCCGCTCGCCTCATCCACACACACCCACACACACCCATACACACACACGCACACACACACACAGCCACCACGTTGTAAATTCAGCTCCCACTAGCCCACTCCCCCATCCTACCCCCTTTTCCCAAGTCATCCATAAAACACTCATGCTTTTAGCAGCATTCTGAAGCTTTTTAAGAAGCTATCCATTTAACAGCATGATTATCTATCTGGTGTCAGGGCGATCTATCTAGCAAAGCGATAGGGTGTGTTATTAACGCCCTCTCCTCGGGCACAGGTGGCAGCTGTTTAGAGGACACGCAAAAAAAAAACAAAAAAAAATTCACACATTCTCAACTACTTGATGTATGTGTGATATTTTCCATATGTACACACTGTAATTCATGCCACAGTGTGACAGCTTATTAACGATTCCTTATTGCAAGGAGAAAGTGGTCAATCAAATATGCTATGAATCATACGCACACGTGGACACACACACACACACACATATTATGCACACACACACACACAACTTGCTCTTTCAAATGAAATGCCAAAAAATTCACGCTCCCAGCATGCATCTTGGATCTTGCAGGCCTTGAGATAATTCCATGTATTGTAAATATGAAGGTGACGTCTTATGCCAGTCTGTCATGTCTCATCTTAACAAATGTATCTCTTCAGGGAGAGCCAGTTTAGCATTTAGTGTGTACATACATCACGTCAATGTCACTTTACAAAAGCACCCCATTTGTATTACTGACAGCTGGGTGAGGCCAAGGTATGCAAGTATGTGTTGGTGTGTGAGTGTGTTTGTGTGTGTGCGTGCGTGCATGTGTGTGGGTGTGTGTAAGTTGGAGACAGAGAGAGCGAAACAAAAAGGGGGGCAGAGACGGAGAGAAAAATAAAACGGGGCAGAGAGAGAGAGAGAGAGAGAGAGAAAGAGAGAGAGAGAGAGAAAGCAGACTAAGGCAGAGAGAGAGTTAAGCCAAGGCCTGGAGGAGTTTCCAGTTATTTACATATGCAGATTCTGGTCACCCTAGATCCCTACCCTCATCAAGAGAAACCAATTAAAACTCTCTTCATTTAATGTTTACCTTAATTAACCGTAACAATTAATGGCTTTCCAAAGTCCTATTGTGGCTTTTTCAATTAAAAGCTGCCTGTGACAAAGGTTGCCATCCAGTCCTATAAATCATTCAGACAATTCTCCAGTGAGAAGAAGAAGTCCATCCCAGGGCCAAGTGAATGAGTGAAATAGGCTCATATATCACTATTGTTTCATTTTGTTTTGTGCTTCATCCCCTACCTGGCTTTAAGGGTCCAATCTTCTTTTTTAGATTAGTGCCAATGTGGATACTTGGCTACGTACTGTCCAGAGGACTGTGTGTGGATATGAATAAGTAGACGTGCATGAGTGTGTGTGTGTGTGTGTGTGTGTGTGTCTGTGTATGCATGTACTTGTTAGCTTGTCTGCATGTTCACGTACATGTGCATGTGTGTGCGTAGGTGTCCCGCCATCCAACCAGCAGCACTCGTACTGGTCAGCAGATTGTTGGGTGAGACCCAGTGGACCATTAGCTGTCCGTAGCTGCCAAGGCTGAGAGCTGATAATGACAGGTGGTGTACACACCCTGGAGGTCTGACAGGCTCAGGGCACCGTGCCATGTAACAACAGCCTTTACTACTGGCACCAAAGCTGTGATGGCAGCCTTTAACGCTGGCACTGACACAGCTATGGCAGAAGTATCCCTGGCAGTATCACTATGGCAGAGATGGAACAAGAGCCACCATAGCAGCCATTACTACAGGCGGCTAAACTAAAATGGCAGCCATTGTTAATGGCAGGGGAACCACTACGCTGTCATTACTATTGGTGACATAGTCTTGGCAAAATGCATTCAAACCCCTATGCAGACCGAGATGACAATTCTGATTAGGAGAATAACAATGAACCTGTGGGTTACGTATTCATTTCAGCTATTTTCACTGCAGAATCTTGCTCAGCAACAGTTCTTTGGTAAAGCCCCATTCACTGACACTGAGGATGTTATTGTCCGGGATATAGAGGTCCAGATCTGTTTTCTTTTCTTTTCCTTTCCCCGTCATTGTACAATACGCTTTCAAACTGTCAGTTCACAGAAGAAGCAGTCCTTCTTGTCCGCGCGGAGACAGCTCGGGAAAACGGAAAAAGGAGATGAAAAATTCTACTTTGAAAATCACATTTTAATTTCCTCCTCCTCTCCCCGACACCCATTTCCCTGCCAATCCAGCTGTGTTTAATGTAACGCCACGGCTGCATTTTCCCTCACCGCCGCCTGCCAAAGTAAATACCCTGCTGACCCCTCACACATATAAACACTACACACACACACACACAAACACAGAGCACAAATCAGCAGGAGCGTGTGTGTGTGTGCCTGTCCATACACACACACCTTTGTGTCCTCCGCCCCCACTCAGCCTCTCTCACCCAGTGCAGAACACTCTGATTTGCACTAATCTCTCGGTACACTCTCAGGGCTATTGTTCCTTTCTACTGTGAGCTTATTCATGTGCCACTCACCACGCTCTCCTCTCATTTTAATACTCCAACTGTGCCGGCAGCTAAAAACAGTTTTAAGCCCCCTTCTCCTACTGTTTATTGAAAGAAAAAAAAATACTCTCACCTCCTCTCCTGTGTGTATGATCAGTGAATTGTACTGGGTATGACCGGTCATTAAAATGGCTAGTAGGAGCTGGACACTGTAATATTTCCATCACACGCTTTGTTTATACAGGCGGCCCGCAGGCTGCCGATGGACAGCGTGTGCTGAAAGCTCTGGCTGATGTTCTGATTTGATGACTGTTGCCATGGTGCCGAGATGGGAATAGAGGAGGGGTACCTAAGCTAGAGACATTCACACAGAGAGAGGGAAAACAGAAAATTAACTCTCTCTCTCTCTCACTCGGTCTCTCTCTCCCTCTCTCCCCCTCTCTCTCTCACACACACACATACACACACAGCCCTAACTACGCATCAACCTCCAGTCCACTCCGGTAGGTCTTCCCTTGGATCAGTGGGCTGTAAAGGGCCAACATTAGGACTACAGGGTGGGGTCCAACATTCTGACAGCTTGTCAAGCACAGGAGCCTGCATGGCTAACTACGTGATGAGACCGCTTTAAAAGAGAAGAAAACAACACAACCGCACTCTAACCAGGGTGGCTACAATAAGGAACCCGGTGGATCCGTGGCAGCTCTTCAGCCTCTCCTGCACGGCTGGAAGGGTGGTTCAATAAAAGCAGTTTCTAGCTCCAGCGGACGTGTTTATAGCGTTTCCTCTGGCCAAGCACGGCACCAGGGTTAAGTTGATCATCTCTCACTCTGGTAAAATAGCCAGGGGAGTCCGTGTACCACTAGATCAACTCTACAACTTAAAGACCCTAAACGTTACAGCTCAGATGATCGATATGGCACTGAGCAATGTTCTTTACGAGCTAATAGACAAATCCATTCCTGCAAAACCCCCTGGGCCTAGGGGAGCCGAGAAGGGAGTTAGAGTACACCGCTGTTTGCCTGGCGTTGCCACTTACGCCTACACTTGCACACTCGCACACACTGCTGTATCCCAGTGTCTGTCTGTGTGTGTGTGTGTGTGTGTGTGCGCGTGCATGAGTGTGGTTGTGTCTGCACATCCGTGGATGTCTCTCTGTCAGAGCGTATCGTGGACTGGTGATTCCGGTGAGGTTATCGTGGCTACAGAACTGCCAAAAGGAGATTCATGTCTTCTAACATCAGAAGGAGGAAAAACACATAAAACCCATTTCATTCAGGTTGCTTAAATGCTCTCCTCTGACCCTTGTGGATAAGAGAGCTTACATGGAACAATTGTAATTCCCTTACTATCTAATTAAAAGTCAGGATTGCCTAATAACTGTCAAGGTTGCATCATCAAGAAATCTTTAAAGTCAGATGGCAGGATTTCCATCTGAAATGTAAGCCTGTTTAACACCTGTTGCCATTTCATCAGGTTCCATCAGTTCATCTAAATGGTTTCCAAACATAGCCATAATGCCTGTCAAATGACTGCTAGCTAGAATGAGCAATTAAAACTAATATGATAGCAAAACCTTGCTAAGAAATTATAATGATGGCTCTCTAATATCCTGTGCAACATCTTTGCTTGCCAGCAAGCCTTTCTGTCTTCCTATCTTCCTGGTGCCTTCTCTTTGTCTTTCTTTCTGCAGTATGCCTGCTCATTAAACCATAAGGTCACTCTTTCACTCCACCCTTCTACCCTTTGTCTCCATGCCCTCGCTAACCTTCTGCAACACTTGCCTCCTTTGAACACAGCTAGGCTAAACTAGACTGCAAAACTTTTGCAGATCATTATAGGAATAATGGACCGTGTTTATAAAGGATGAAAGTCCTCTAGTCCTCAAGGAGCAACCTGGTATGTAGAATGCATGCAACATTGATGTTTAAAATAACATTTGTGGTTCTTGTGTTTCAAACCGAGGACAGTAGCTCCACAGTAGCCCACACAGTGCAAAAAAATCTATGTGGGCTCTGAGGTTGCGTTCAAAATTTTAATATATTATATACTTAATATTTTAAGGGGTAATAGCAGCTATCTAATTTGGGGGCAATATGCCTTCATTTAGTGTGAAAATATTCTGAAGACCTGGCAGGCATCTTCTCTGTTACAGTGTGACTGTCACATAGACTCCCATTCAAGACGGAGAAGATTGTATTAATTTTGCTTATCCTTCACTTATTGTAGACTAGCATATTAAGAGAAATGGAAATTAGTTGGGATAGATGTGCATAAGCCTCTGGGTCCCTTTCTCCAGCAATTGTAGTAAATTTTGGAATAAGTGTGCAATGCAATTGTTGAACATAGATACTGACAGAAAATTAACAGAATTGTCTGAACTTTGCACTAAAAATATTCATAAATCCTCCCAAACATTTAATGTGAGCTAAAATAATATGAATTTTTTTTTTTTTTTTTTTTTTTGAGTCACATGAAAATAATGTGCCACTTGGTAAATTATTCTCATATACTGCCACAAACCACCATGTTAGGGCACTTATGTACTTATCTATCTATCTATCTATCTATCTATCTATCTATCTATCTATCTATCTATCTGTCTATCCATCGATCCAATTACTGAAACCTTTGGATCTTGGAAGTATTCCAGTTGGAATTTTTGGTCTGTGATATTGATCGATGTAACAGTGAGCCCAGAAATAATGCATGGCTTAGACAAGAAAAGAATAACATGAAACAAAAATGGTCTGAGATATGACTATGCTCACATGAAAACTAAGAAGCACAGCTGTCAAGTGGTAATAAATTAACGCTGAATGAAAATTTATAAATGCCCTGCATTTCAGGTCAAATTACTTTAAGGTGCCCAGCTGTTGGATCACAGGGCTTTGGAGCAAAATGCTATTCAGCTTTTGTTAACGGCTGATTTCTAGCTATTCCTTTTTCATTTAGTAATGTCCTGCTTGGAAATCCACTCCAGGTGCTGTCAGCCTGCTAACCTGCAGATAAAATAAATTATCCAAAATACTAGCATCCCCATACTGAATAAATACTGCATAGTATCACATATGCATATGTGTCCTAAAACTGTATTCAGTTGATGGTGTGGTCCTTGGCTCGTGAATACTATACTGTATATGTATATTGTATATCAACATATAAACATAATGAATTATATACATTACATATAGCATATAAACATATAAACATATATAACATATACAATATAATGAAATAAAAATATATACACATATCAAAATGCAAGACATCCAAAACATGTCCTGCATGTATTGGGTTGTTACATCATAACTGAACAATGTTATTTTTGAGTACTACTGCTTTCATCAGGCCTGATTGCTAACTTGGGGACTCTAAATGTTGAAGGCAATTTGCAAACCCATTTTCTTCAAACCATTTTCTGCCAGTGTATGGCGGAAATGGAACACTCAAACCTTTCCAGTGTATTAATTTAGCACTGTGATCAGACAGCTATAAGGGAGTTGTCAAGTTTTTAAAAAATAATGGACATCCTGCGGCCAATCAGAATCAAGTGCTTACCCTGGCCATGGCATAATTACACAGATATTTGCATTTTAGCACAGAAACGTATCTACCATAATGACTTATAGAGTCTTTCACTGGCCTGGTGCGTGCAGTTGCCTTAGAACCTCTTTGCCTTGGGAACGCTTTATGTATGAAACGTGTAATGATGTCAAACCAGGAAGCTGTCTAATACATGCCCATGGTCAATTGCTGTGTCAATGCCAAAAGCAAAAAATACGATAAGCACTTATAGACAAGAGTAAATCCACAACTGATTAGACTAATGCAAGAGTGGTCAATTAATTAGCATCTCATTATAGGACCGTGTTGTAACCCAGATAATACAGCTAATCTAGTTTTTTTATTATTCCACACTGCAGTAATTCAAAGACTGACATCCAATCCATCTGCTCTCACTCTCTCTTTCTCTTCCCCCCCCCCTCTCTCTCTCTCTCTTTCTCATTGGCACCCCCACTTCTCTTTCTCTCAGCATTTCTGTCAGCCCTCCCTCTCCATTACTAAGTGTCAATGCCATTGGCAGAGAAGAATTTTCACATTGATTAATATCTTTGCAATGCTTTGGCAGCGGTGTGCGTGTGTATTCACGTGTGTGTGTGTGTGTGTGTGTGTGTGTGTGTGTGTGTGTGTGTGTGTGTGTCGGTAGTAAACTCCAGCTGAACTACACTTTGTCTTTCTACTGCCAATCTCCTCTGTTCTACTGTTGTAGTGTCGTCAATTCGGGGTGTTGATGTTTGCCTGAGTTTGTCAGCAGGTCTGACTGGAGCTCGAGAATGCCTACAGCCTTCCTCAAGGGAGGTGTCACAGTTGGACATGCACACACACGCACACACACACACAAGAAAGAGAGTAAAGACAGACATCTGTAGAAACATGGGTACACACAGACACTCTGTCTCTCTTTCTCCCTTACTCTCTCCTAGTCTGTCTCACAAACACACACATCCACACACACACACACACACACACACAAACACACACGCTGACTAAATTGACTTGTCAGCTTCAATCAGACCAGGAACAATAGGATTCCTGCCAGTTTGAAGCTGACATCATTAATAGGTTTGGGAGGGGGCGGGCTCTGAAGACAAAGGGAGTGCAAGGTCGGGCCGACTTAAAATGCACTTTCATTTTGGCAGGGACGTTAGCTTTTTGATTTCGGCCCCTCTACGCCGACGTCTTTTTGCGAGTGGCTCTAACTTTCATTATCGCTGGGAACAGAGGGGCGTGTGAGACTTTGTTGTGCTGATGGAGAGAAATGTGACATCCATAATGCATTTCCTATTAGAGGATGCCACGCATGGACACACCTGGCCACGTGTCAGAGGGAGATGGACAGGAGGAGGATGAGAATAAATGGAGGGTCGGTGGCGAGAGGGGGGAAAAAAAAAAGTTGCCAAGTAAAGGATACCAATGCAAGAGAAAAGAACAGAGAAAGGGAAAGCGGTAATGTATGGAGAACAACAGGGAAAGGGAAAAAAAAAGTGCTGTAGAGGAAAAAGGAGAAAGGGATGGTGTCAAGGTTGGGAGAGCCACAGGACATACGGCTCTTCATGTGACATATTAATATTAAAAGCAGGAGCCACACAGTGATAAACCATCTCTCCCAGAGCATTCTAGCAGTAAAGCCAAATGCTTTGAACATTCAAATCCTCTCCTCTCATTTCTGCCCCTTCATCCATCCCCATTCGCTTCTCCGTTTCCTCTTCTCCCACGCCCATCTGCCTCCTCTTTCATTCTGACCCTGGATAAAGATGAGGTCCGTCATCTCGAATGGTAATAACTTGGGTCCATATGCACACAGCCATCACAAATTGATTACTGTGTAATGCTGAAAGCGCTCTCTCTCTCTCTCCCTCTCTCTCTCTCTCTCTCCCTCTCTCTCTCTCTCCTCTGTGATTCTGCATGCGGTCGACTCCATGTCCAATCCCCCTCTCATTAAACAGCGCCCTGGGTGCATCCCAACGTAAACAAACCCATCCCAATCCCTCTCTAGCATGATCCCCCTCTTCCCCTCTCTCCCTCTCTCCCTCCACCACCATCTTTGTCTCGCACTCGATCGCTACCTGCTTCTCCTTCACCTGTTTTACCCTCAACCACTCATTCTTTTATTCTCATTCTAATTATACCATTAAATTACCATTTCTATTCTCTCATTACCATTTTTCACTCCCCCTCCCCTCTGTCTCTCATTCCCCCCCCCCTCTTCAGTTCTCTCTCTTTTTTTCTCTCTCTCTCTATCTCCCTTCCTTTTCTCCCCGCCAGTGAATACGTTCCACCTTTTTGAGGCACATAAACAGACAGTGCCCTTGGGGATGGGTTGGAGAGCTCTGTCTTTGTTTGTGTGCACCTCTAACTAACTCTCCATCTGCGGGGAGCCAAGCCAAGCCCAGCAGTGCAAGACAGATAGCTGGCACCCTCCCAGACTTCCCAGCCTCTTCTCTAGTCACACTCGTACTTCCCTTCCCCTCTCCACTGTTCCTCCCTTCCAGGCTATAGTTTTCCCACAGAGGCAATTGCCATCTGCCCTCAGGCTCCCATCAGCCAGTCAGGTAGAGGTTCGACCCCTACGATTCCTCATCCTTAGGCCTTAAACCAAAATCTCCAATGGATATTCAATCCTTTCCAAGCCGTCACTGTGGATCTCCGTCACCGGTCTTTCCTCAGCCTACCAACAGCCTCCATCCCTGGTCAACCCCAGGTTCCCCTCCAGCCTAAGCCCGCTCCAGATACAAAATAACCAATGCACATTTTTCTGTATTTAATCACATCAAAGAGCCTTCAAAGAGAAGGGAACTTAAGCATTAGCATTAGTTAAAAAACTGAACGAATTTCAATTGGGTAATCGCCCAAGGCTGTTACTTGAACCATGAAAAGAGAAATAATGTTATATGTTGTTTTTCTTCATGCTCCTATAGGTTACAGACTTCTTCTCTATAAAATATGATGCTTTGAGGATGTAATGTGAAATAGATTCAGAGGAAAAAGTGCAGCAACATCCTGACTTCAGCACATGCCGCATGCCACATGCCCTAGGTGAGTTTCACCAAACGAACTGCATGCACAACAATGCACCATCAACGGTACACTACACCATCTGCTAAGCTAGTGCCACTTTATGACGCTATATACTCTAAACTATGCATTTTACCTAGTGATTGGCAATCTCCTTGTAAGGACAATTACAGCACACATAGGAAGAGAGGAAATACGCTCACCGTTGTCAGGCTCAGACTTCCTGTCATGTTCAGTGTCGGTGAGAGAGAGGGCAGAGTTGGCGCGGCTCGACAGGCAGGAGCTCTGCTCAGACTTCAGGCCCCGCATCCACATGTGCTGCAGGCCGTGGGCAGGAGAGGGGTCCACCTCCGGCTCCGTGTCCACATCTGAACCCACTCCCAGGGAGTAGCCACGCCCGTGGACGTGAGCTGCGGGTCCGGAGCACAAAGCTTCCTCCTCCTCCTCCTGGTGCTGCTGTTGCTGCTGCTGCTGGTGGAGGTGATAGTCTGGGCTCCTCATCTGACCCGCCTTACAGAAGTCTAGATCTACAGGAGGGAGGGAGAAATGCAGTTTTTGGACATACATACCTCTAATACTGGATTTATTTAACACTGCGTTTATTTGCTTCACCAACCAAGATGACCAGGTGTTTGCTTGAGACAGGCATTTCTAAGCCAAATAATGAAGATCTCCCAAATTAATACAAGAGACCGGCTGTTATTTGAGCAGGCATTTTGCAGCACATGTCCAAATCAAAACGCCACCCTAGATTTTCCTTTACAGCTCTTACCATATGCAATAAAGACATATCCTGTTCGGACTGCATGACGTGTGTTATTGAGCTAGAGATGTATTGAACCGCTGCTCAAACAGAGCACTGATCTCATCTATATTCTCCTTGGTGGGGCGAAGAGATCAGATAAAGATCAAACCTTATTAATATTGACTCAGACTGAGCGAATAATTGAGCCTCATATGCTTTCAGGTATTAGAACACCCTCCAATCCCAAGCATCAACCTGTTATCTGAGAACATCAGATATACTGTGTAGGTCCTCTAGTTACACTTAAATTCAATTCAATTCAATTCACTTGAGCTCTACTTTTTTCCCTGCAGGCAGTTGAGTAAATTTACTTCTTTGCCACCTTTGTTAACTGTTTAGAATTTATACGTAGAAGTGATGAACTGATATAATTAGACAATAGAAAATCATGGTGTATATTGGAGGCTATACAATAGGCTACAGATAATACTGTAGGCTGGTACACTGCATGCTGTACTGAATACTGTATACTGAGGGGAGAAAGAGTTGCTTGCTTTCTCACTTAGTGTGGTTAATATGTGTGTTAGGTTAGGTCCTCTGAACAGGAACCGCAGTGTTTCAAGAAAAGCCACAGTCCAGTTGACCACTCCATTGACCAGTGATGTGTCCTGCTGTGCCTGGTTGATGGGGTCAAGACCAACTGCGGCTCACACACTGTTCCGCTGGAATTAAACCAACACAGCATTGGTCGCCACTACCGCCGCTACTGTTTAGCTCAAATTGACTGCAAGAGGGCAATTCAAGAGCAGATAGGCTATTTCCTTCTGGCAACAAACACGGATCGACGGTAAACTGAAAAGTCGTCTTATCAATTTGTTTTTTAAACAAACGCAGACTGCAAAAAAGAAGGTGATTAGAGGGGAAAAAGATTCAGTTGAAAAGCTATCCATCATCACTATTTAAAGAATAATCATTTCTGAACTGTTGCCATCTTCACCAAAAATTGACAATCTGGCATTTTTTTTTATCTTGAAGACTGCAAAGTACAGCAAGTGATGTTCATCACTTTCAGTCTTCAGTCAGTTTCCACCTGGCTGGCTCGTCCCCATAGACAACGATTGGAAACCACTGCTCCACTGCTCAAAATGGCTGCTGGTGCACACAATGTTGGAGGGGGATATAGTTATGGCTGCACAATAAAGTGTGTATAATCTTATATTGCAATTTTAGCTTTCAAAATTAATTAGTGTGGAACTTGACTATATTGAAATTTTATTTCATTTAGAAGGCCCACTGTAGTTAATAATTCAATTTGTAAATATAAGATACAGAAAGTTCAATAAAATAATATTGTTCTCCAAATCATCAAGTATTAGTCATGATCACTATATCTAGCAAAATAATCTTCCACTACATGTGCAGTCCTACTACTGGTAGGTAAATACACCTAAATTATTTTTACCCACCAAGTTTAAATAAATCTTTATGATATAAATTCAATGTATACATTAACTGGTGCAACTTCCATTAAAAAGGGTATTTTCAAAATAAATAAATATTGTTCTGAAATTATCAGTTTTCATAAGCCAGTTTTTCATATTATGGTAATCACCAACCTGAGTTCACCCACTTTTACAATATTTAAGTAATTACATTTAAGTATCTGAATATAAAACAAGTACAGATCCTGTACAGACCACTAGCGGCCATACTGATACGTCGGAAAACGGGCAGAATTGATTTCTGTCCGTTGGGCTGTTTTGGAACGTCAACATGGTGGAGAGGCAGAAATACAGTAGCCTAGCTTCACTCATAACGGTACTACTTCATAGAAACAAGTTGAATTCACTTGAACACATTGTTTTATCACTCACATTGGGATGAAAATTGGAAAGAACGTCTAGTTTCTTCTTTCTCGAGATTTTCCCAACACAACTTGTCAGCTCCGCGGCTCAGAGTAAACTGTCTGTGCTTGTCATTTGATTGTGCGTTTGTTTAATGTCGCCCGGCATCTCGGTTGAGTGGAGTTTTCCGTTTTTAAGCACTGTGATTGGCCCGGAGGTCCAAATACCGCCCAGCCGAAAAACTTTGGTCTTAAAACGAACCGAGCCAGTAGTTTAAGCTACTAAAACAGGTACAACCACCGGTGCTACTCTGTATTTATTTTTTCAGAACCGGAACGCGCGTTACTTCGTCAAATCACTCCCGGAACGACGTACCGGTGCGTTCCGGCCCAATGACCGATGACCCAATGACCCCCCTGGATATAGCCTAGATTTGTTTCCTCTGTTAAGAGACTCGAGGCCATCTCTTAGTCAAAGACGACCTCTAGAGACCATCTCACAAAGCGACATCTCACTAACGTTACCTGACTGACTGACTGACTGACCGACTGAACTGAATTTGCCGCGTGATGCCCTCGGCTACGCCGTGGGAAAAAGTAGCTGTTATTACAGTGGACTTTTTCAAATGATGCAAAATATCATATTTGTATTGTTATTTATGAATAATTTAAAAGTTGAGCTATTAATAAAATTTAGACTGTAACTAATTTTCTGTTTTTGTAAACACAATGTGGAAATACATCCATTATTCTTAAGTTAATTAAAGGGGAAGAGAAAAATATTTCAGTCAAGTGCCCTCTGCATTGATTAACGATCAGTGAGCCTCTTTTGTAAGACATCTTTTTGTGTGTTTTTTGAATTTAATGTATGCAATATAAATATACATTTTTATATACATTTAATTTACATAATTTACATAATAAATCACCTCTTTGAAGTAACTCCCCCAACACTGCTCACTGTGGGTAATGACAGGGGCAATGTAGAGGAGAGAAGAGAGGAGGTGTAAGTAAATGGACAGAGAGAAGGAGAAGAGAAACGGATTGAAAAGTCAGTGATGTTAGGGAAAATAGACAGATGGGAGGAGGGAAGCAAGAAAAACGGAGCGGAGGAGCAGTGAAGATGAGAAGAAAAAAAGATGAAGTACAAAAAAGATATGAGGAACGGGGGTGGGGAATTAGAGGAGAAACGAATTGGCTGATCCTTGTTGGGAACACCGTAATCCATTAAAAAAGTCACTGGAGGCGATGTCCCCCCTTAACAGTTGGTTACTTAGGTAGGGTATACTATATATAGCTCTGTTGCCCAAAGATGAACAGATGTGCTTTGCAGAACAGGCTGCCATTGACATTTCAAAGGCTGCTTTGGGGGGTCTTCTGCACCTTACCATATGACACTAATGGCAGGGGACACTATTTGTTATGGAAACAGAAAGGCTGAGTAACTGTTGATAAAGGCAAGTGCTCTTTGACATCACAATGTTATGGAAAACATCAGGGCAACCTGATGATGACTAATGGCCACTGATAGGTCGCCTTATGCGGGCAAACAATAAGACTAAAATTAGGCCTATAGCATGTGGCATTAAAACGGTCAAATCCCTGGAGCCCATTTCACTGTAAGCAGCCAGCTTGTCAGGTGTTGTGACTGTTATGAATGGTTAATAGTTCTTGTTAGCATGGTGCGTAGGTCTTGCTGAGTAGCAGGAGGTTGGGGTATGGGAGCAGTTGGAGAGTGTCTATTGATCACAATGAACCCTGCACAGCAGCATACTCCTGATGAGGTGCAGCTTCTCTCTTAACACCACACATGACCTGCATAAAGGCCATCCATCACAGCATGCACTGGCCCATTTCTCCTCCTGTCACCGGCAGGGAAGAATTTTGTGTGTGCATGTGTGTATGTGGTTGTGTATGTGTGCCTATGTCTGTCTGTGTCTGTAGCTATGAGTGTGTGTGTAATGAAGGGTGGTGTTCCACCCCAGGTGAGGCCAGAGAGGTTTGGGGTTGACCTAGTTTAGCTGTGGGAGAGAAATATCACCTCCGTAGAGGAGAGGTAATTGGCTGCCTCCGACTGTCCTTCTGGCTCATTGTAGACTGTAATAGGTAATTCACATAGGCCCTTTTAGAGGTGTACCTTTGTGTGTAAGTGTGTGTGTGTGTGTGTGTGTGTGTGTGTGTGTGTGTGTGTGTGTGTGTGCGCCAGCATCCATTAGAGTACATGTAACTATGCAACTGTATGTGTACATTTTCATCCATGCCTATCAGGTAAATGCCTCTATACTGCTGCTACCTGGCTGGGGCTGGCTGTAGTTGCTCTGTCTCTCTCGGTGGGAGCCGAGGGTCAGGCGTAGCTCGTGTGTATAGTCAGGTAGGGTTTCACGGGAAGTGTAGGAGCGGTGGTGGGCGCGTCCGTCCTCACTCTCGTCAGACGAGCTGGTGTAGGACATCTCCATTTCATGGCGCCCCTTAGACAACGGCTGGTAGGGTTTACTGTCCATCTCCTCCATGGCTTCTAGGGCTCCGCTTAGTCACTCAGCACAGCCACAGCACACAGCACAAAGTCTGGAGCCAGGGAAGGAAGGTGAGATAGAAGAGAGAGGGAAGGAGGGAAGGAGGGAGAGAGGGAGGGAGGGAGACAGGGAGGGAGGGAGAGAGGAAGCAGGATGGGTAGGGAAAGAAAAATGAAAGGAAATAGGGGGTTGAAAAGACAGAGTGGAGGAGAAAAATAGCATGAGAACTCTGTTATTGAACACAGTGGAACAATATTGCAACATCTGCTCATTCCAATTACAGTGCACATTTATAAACACTATTTGGCTTCTTTCATATTTCACAGGAAAGGTTAGTTTCAGATCAATATACTCAGAAGAGACTGCGATGGCGGCTGTTATGTCCTGATGTGTTTGAAAAGAAATTGGCCAAAATCAAGAACAGCACACAGTTCTGTCAGTAGTGGTTTCTATTTTCTCTAGCTAGGCGGCCATGATGTTTTATCTCTGCTTCACAGATCATCATATAATCATTGACAAGTTGCAGATAAATCAACACGTTTGTAACTGACCTCCATGTCTGTCATTCTCATTACACTTTGTGATTCACCAGATTCTGAAGTAACGATGAAACACTATTAGACACCGGTCTTTACGCTGTCACTGCCCCCCCCCCCCCCCCCCCCCCAAATAGAGCAATGATAAATCAGTTCTTTCAGCTCTATTCAGCTCATACTCTCTTGTTCTTCTCTCAACCACATCAAAATCTACTTCTGATAACGTCCTGCGCAGATTGCGAATACCGCCATAACTAATGATTGATTGGGACAACGATTAGAGCACAGGAGGAGTGATTAGAAAATACTTCATTCATATTAGTTCTCTTTCACTGTGCCCTGCCTGAGGCCTTTCCAGCCTATTTCCTGCAGATATAAAGCTTCTAAATGGAGCTTGAGAGGGTCATTGCTCATAGAGACAAAGTGCTATGGTATTGACCTCTTCAGGGAGTCCTGTAGTCCATATATCAAAGCCATTAGAGCGTGCCTGCTCAATACCTCAGAGATCTGCAGCACAGGGTGATCACCACTAGTCTGATACAAGTTTACAGCTGACCTTTCTACCACTGCAGTAATGCTTTTATTCCACCTGAAAGACTCCTTCCCCTGGCCCCTCGCTCACCCCCCCTCATTCCCCACATACGTGCACATGCACGCGCGATTTTGCCTGCACACGCGCGCACACACAGACACGGACACCCTGCTGAGCCCTGATAGCGAACACTAGAATAAAATGGGCCAAATCTCTCGCATATTCACCCCACACACACCCTCACCCCCTGCAGATACCACAACACGGATGATCTGTAAAACCCCTACACTTGTTTCTCCATCCATCCATCCATCCATCAATGCATCCATCCGTCTCTTCTCTTTTCTCTTTCATGATGACAGAGTAAAGAATATACACCATACTACACCTTTCAGATAGGTCACTGCATTTTGTGTTCAATTATTTTAGTAGTACACGAGTATACAGTAAGCACACATGTCGGCTTCTACGACTGTCACATACACTTGACGTTCCCTGCAATCACGATGCCTTTCATTTTGATTGGCAGGCGTTATTGCAAGGAATCAAAGCCCACTATTATCTCAGCTGCCCTGTCAGAATGGGATTGACTGGTGTCACCTTCTCTCTGGTACGGCGAGGAGTGAGTATACATTACCTGTGAGCTCTGAGCTTGCTGCAGGCACTGACTGCTGTCTGTCTCTACAGAGGCTCTCTGTCCCGTTTCATGTCTGTCACACGGTTACACTCAAGCACTTACGCAAGAATGAAAGCACGCAATCCTGTATGCGGGCGCCCCATCTTGCTCACACGTCATGTGCGCCCATACACACACACACATGTAGACACGCAGACAGATGCATGCATGTGGACAGAAACACAGCCACTCACAAGCATACTACACATACAAAACCACACACACACACACACACACACACACACACACACACACACAGACAGACATGCACACTCACAGACACAGACACTCATGTCTACCTTAGTTACATCGTGTAGTGTACATCTTCCTTAGTACATGTAGTGCTGCGTGTATATTGATATAATGCCATGTACAGGAGAAGAAAACACTCTGTGTAAAATACTGTCTGGTTTCCTTTAAAACAAGGCTCTCTCTTTCTTCTTTAATACCCCCCCTTCCCCATACCTCTTTCCTCTCCCTCCCACTCCTCTTGTGCCATCCCTCCTTCCTCTCCCGATCCATCTCTGCTATCTCCCCTCCTTTCCTCTCATCCTTACTCTTCCTCCCCTACCTTACATCCTTCCTATCCCCCATCTCTTCCTCTGAGGCCCATGCGTTTAGAGAAGTAAGCCTGCTGGCGGGAGTTATTCCTGCTAATTCTAGCCCACAGTGGGGTGCCCATTAGGGGGTTTGATTCTTGGGTTTGATGTCAAAACCTGGAGGTTGTTTCCTAGAGCCAAGCTCACTTCAAACAAGACGCAGGGGCGTTCTCTAGGAGAAGCCAGCATGTGCCACCTGAGCACAACACTAGCCTAGATTTTCAATTGAGGAATAATCACCTTGGGGCCTAGCAAGGCACCATATCAATGCTACAATTCATAGAAAACATACAAGGACAGCCATGGAAAGAACTGAGGATGATGGGATAATAAGTACCATGCTGGAATACATTTTTAATACTGGTATATTCACTACACGATCCTCCTCTCATCGTATTCTATCTAAGTGTAGAGGTGGGGACTACATGGTACACTCAGGAGTACACTCAGGAATCCCATAGCGACACTAACAGTGCTTAATTGATTGCATCTGTATACTCCCAGTGACTAACAACTGCCTCTAATCATCTCCATTCAAGACCAAAAGTATGTAAAATTCATGGAGTTTCAATGATTAATGCAGTCCAACCTATTAACAACATGTAACCACCGTATATGTGCCACATCTCTACAGAATAGTCATTTATTGATAGGATGGTGTCACGAGCAGCACATTTGAATTAGAACTGTAAAGGTACAGTTGAAAACCTGCAATGTGTCACACGTGCATGCGCATCAAATAGGTCTGAAATGGATTCATAGCGAGAAATTGTATGCACTCACAATGTATATATGGTATTGTTTGATTTTATTTCTAATCTAATTCTAATCTATAATTCATCAGTGTGTAATGAACTCTTCACCGCTCGGTTTAAAATTAATACAAAGTGACAACACTGAGTGAACCACATGCATCACATTACAGTGTTATTCCTCCAACACTACCCCCCTCTCTCTCTCTATCTCTCTCTCTCTCTCTCTCTCTTGCTCTCTCTCGCTCTCTCTCTCTCTCTCTCTCACAGACACGCACACACACACACAAACAAATACAACCACATGGGAGTGATAATCCGTGGCTATACAGTAGCAAGAATATATAATGGCACCCTTCACCCAGTTGATCCCTCCCATCCATCCATTTACTCAAACAGCGCAACCATAGACCAGTGGGCTGTTTTTTGCAAATCTGCTTAGAGAAATGACAGAGGCTCACGTACACAGTAGCTTTAAAACAGGATTTACACTCAGAGGCATCTCCAGAGGGGTGGGGTCGCTAAGATGTCTAACAATAACAGCAGCAGCAGCACAGCACGGCAGAGATTGTCATGCGTAAAGACAAGGACCATGAGGAGAACTCAAAACCCATTTACACATCCCAATCTCAAACGAATGTGCTAAAATCATGACCAACAAGAAGAGAGAGCACGCAAACCAGAGAGAAAGAAAGAGAGAGAGAGAGAGAGAGAGAGAGAGAGAGGGGGGGGGGGGGATTGGGGGCAGACAGAGGCAGAGAAATTGAGTTTCACATTGGTAAATAAACAAGGCGGATGGGGAGAGCGGAATGCTTTCCAACAATATTAGCTTCTCAGATTATTGATACAGTATAGTTTCAGGATTACGAATACATTTCCACCATGCAGAGGAGCTCTTATTTTCATAACTGCCTGGAGACCCCCAGTGAGTGCAGAGCTACTTTCTTTGTTAGCTCTGGCCTTGACACATTTCCAAGAAACAAGTTTGCACAGACACAACCTAATCCCACTCGCTAAACAGGCCGCGCAAGCCGGAGGAATGGCGATGAGAAATCTTGTGATTGCAATGCGAATATTAATGTTAAACCATAAAATGTTAACGCGTTGCTACAGATGCTCAGATGCGAAGCAACGACAAGCCCATTGTTATTTGCAGGTTCTCATTTTGTCTACCATTACGATGGCTTAATCATCAGAAAGAATTGAGGCGCAGTCTGTAGCTGCAAATGCAGATCCAGGCTGCGGGTCCTACGGGAGTAAACAGTGAGCTGTCAGAGAGATGCCTCTCCTGGAGCGGGGGGGCGGTGTGTGTGTGTGTGTGCATGTGTGTGTGTGTGTGTGTGTGTGTGTGTGTGTGTGTGGGGGGGGTTCTTAAAAAGCTATCTGTTCCATTCGTTAGCTCCTCCACGGCTCCTCAGGCATATGACAGGGCCACCTCAGACGAGAGGGCCTGAAGGACCCACAGGACCCTGCTATACCTAAACCACCCGAAACACAACAAAACACTACGCCGCCCACTGGGAAGTGGGAGGAGGGAGGGATGAATGGAGGGGTGGATAGAGAGAGTGATGGATAGATAATGAGAGATGGAGAGATTTCACAGTGGAAATGGGGGAGATTGAAGGATAGAGAGATAGCCAAGTGAGAGATAGAGTGATAGAGGGTTTTAATTAGTGGATAACAGCTAGCTGTCTGTGGGCGGCGGCTGACAGCACTCTCGTCACGTAGTTGCGCTTTCATAGCTGACCAAGCCTGAAATCTCTGGCTGCTAATGCAGAGTTTACCAGCAAAACACATACACACGCACACACATGCACGCAGACACACACACACACACACACACACACACAAGCCTGGACCACACAGAAACACACAAACCGTTGACAGATACAATGACAGAGACACACAGACTGTAGATATAGAGATGAACAGACACACACACATTATGAGTTGCAACACATACACAGTGCCCTTGTGCCCACACACTCGTAGTATTCACACTGACTGACAAACAACACACTTAAACACCCACACACTATAGAGAGACACAAAAGGTCAGTAAAGACTGCGTTGTGTAAAAATTTGCTCGATGTTCCTCTGCACCAATGCAGTCTTTACCATTCAACCCCCAGTGTGCTGCCTACCTCCATTATTCCTCGCACAAAAGCACCCAAGGTTAATGCATGGATGTGCGAAGCAAGTCATATAGCTGTGCGCAAAACCCTTGTGAGTATGTGTGTGCCCACTCATGTCTGAATGAGAGCGCGACCAACACGAGTAGCGATAAAAAAAAAGTGTGTGTGCATGCATGTGTGTGTGTGCCCACGACCAGAGCAGATCGGTTCTTGTCTTTAGCTGTCAGGAGCTGGGAGACCATCATGGACCATTTGACTATTTATAGTGGACATGGGTCAAATCCCACACCGACACTGCATGCCTGAGCAGTGTGGAGAAATCTTTAAGGTCCTACAGTATTCATGCCCTCAGAATGGGGCCTAGAGTGAAGGAGTAGCAAAGCTTTAACTTTTCAAAGGCCGTTTTTATATTTCGACTATGGTTAAAAAAAATCGTTCCTTTCTTTTAGATCTTGACTAAGGTATAGCTCTTTTCCCATTGCAGAATCTTCCTTCTTTCTCTCTGTCCAGATTATCCGTTTCTTTGCCCTTATCCATTCCCTCTCCTTCTCTCAGATCTAAAGCCCTCTGCTGAGTCCCCGCAAGGCCAATGCATAAATAAAAACACTAAGAGCAACAACACACAGGCCTCACACACGCATTCGCATGCACATATACCACATCCACATGCACGAGCATAGACGCATATGCATGCGTGCAACCACACACATAGAGACACCACCCCAAACCACTTAATCAATATTCCTGACAAGACAAAGCCTATTCAACACGTTTGATATTCCTCCTCTCTCGCAAGATAAATACATGTCACTGTCCTCCTAGCAGGACTAAAAGGCTGTTCACACTAACTCGCTTTGCAAATAAAGCTTTACATCAAGACTGACAACCTCCTAAGCTCTCTGCATCAGCCACTGCTTGGTAAAAAAGCCTCTTCCAATAATGCATTTAACCGCTAAAACCTCATACACCCAAATCACAGTAAAGGGGCAGCATCACAGATGCAGAATTAATTGATAAATCAATGCCATTGATTCCAGAAATTGGATTTTGTGATTAGTGATTTAGAATGTAGTCCCTGCACATCTCCACTATGAAGTTGTTTATTATAGAGAAACGACCAGTAAGTAAAGAGTAGCCTATTAGCCCTCTGGAAGAGTAGCTGAAAAGATCTACTGTTAGATGTAGGCAGTTGAGCACCATTGCAGATTGATTTCTGAATGGTAAGTGGGCTAATCTTCCATGTACTAGTTAAAATGTGCCGCTTGTCGTCTGGAAAACCCAAGAGGAGACAGATTTTGTGATGTTTCCATTCAGAAAGTCATGAGTGGTCCCTGCGGTTCCTTCTGCTCCTCAGATCTGTTCTCAGCCCTCACCTCCTCTGTGATTCTCCTGGCCTTTTGCAGACTAAGGACACAGACAGCATTGAGCAGCCTTCCACGGGAAAAAAGCTCCTTAACAAAGAAAGGAGCAGCTCCACAAAGGCCACAAGACTCAGTCGGGAACAAACTGCGGTGCTGATGGTGCTCCATTGTGAGCTGATGAGATAGAGATGTGTTGGAGTTGAATGCATTCCATATGCCTGCTTACCGTATAGAAATACAAATCAATGCGGCTCAAGGCTATGACATGTAGTTTAGTTAAACCACGGTCTCAGAGACAGATATAGAAAATTCAAACGTTCTTCTACTGCAAAGAGACGGTTGTTAGCAATCTAATGAGTGTTTGGAGACCTCAAGGTTGGCCCATGTCTGAGGTGTTATACATCAGTGCAAAGAAGAGTCACAGTTTTCAGCATAAACAAATCATTTAACTTTGGAATCAATAGCACATACTGTAAAATGTATTGCTATTAGGAAATATGAGGGAGCAATTTGCAACAACAAAATTCAATATCATATACTTTGTTTTGTATTCATCCTGTATCTTATTTTCCATTACCACTGCAGCCATTTCTCCAATTCTTTCTCCAATTTGCTAGGCAAAACTGAATCAGGCATATTCCTTCACAATTTGCATTTCTCATTCTGCTGGTTGCCAAATGAATCATTGCACCTTCCAAAGGCAGTAAAGAGAACAAAATGTAGATTTTCCAAACAATTCTTAGGCAGATGCGATCAGAATGACAGTGCAGCATTAATCCATTGTGTCATGCAACTTACTGTATGCTGTAAAATTTGGGATTTCAGGATTGTTACATCTGGATACGTCATTTATTAGGCTTGGTTCACTTGAAAGTGGTTGCAAATTGCTGCCATGATTTTTTGGAGTAAAGATTAAGTGTTTTTGCTAGAATCACTTTTCTTTATGCATTTTGGCTTACATTTTGGCTTGCAATCAGTGGAGAATATGTGTTGCTACAGTAAGAAATAAATTTTGGCGATGATACACATGCTTGAAATTCATCCCAGAGTCCATGGTAAATCAAGGCCTATTCTGAAATTAAACCTTGACAAAACACAAACTAC
The DNA here is from genome assembly GCF_048128805.1 of Centroberyx gerrardi. NCBI lineage: Eukaryota > Metazoa > Chordata > Actinopteri > Beryciformes > Berycidae > Centroberyx > Centroberyx gerrardi. The sequence goes on along the minus strand of NC_136012.1, from coordinate 16,517,629 downwards.
TCTGAAACATTCTGCAAAACATTGAACTGAGTTGTATTGTATTTTATTGTATAAAATTATAATAGCAATGTATAAAACATGGCCTCCAGCTGAGTTGCATCAAGCACCGTTTTGGAGCTATTCATCTTTTCTGTGAGTTAATAATTCATGATCATCTAGAAAGTTGAGCTATGAATATTACTGATGATACACATGAGGCTATTTACCAGTCAGCAGGAAATAGATGAACTCGTTTAGAGGGGAGATGTACAGTATACCATCACTGTGTTTTATGTGGCCAGATAAATCATTGCATTCAAAGTTGCAGCTCGAACTTTATTCATTTTGTGATATTCATCATGGCCTAGAGGTCGAAAAGCAGATATATTGTTGATGTTTCATTGTGTTCCAACATGCACCAGGTCTGCGGTCAACCCGCTTCCCATTCAATCAATTTATATTGCATTTAAGTAGAAACTGCAGTGCATGTGCCAATGATAGAGCATTTGATGTATCAGCTGTGTATTATATAGGTTGAAAATGTCCAAAGTCTTGGAATATTTGCTAGATCCCAGATGCTTCTCCTGTATTGATTGTATTGAAGGTGAAATGAACTCAGCCTTGCCGTACACCTTGTCAGCCATCAGTAAAACCTGGCCACCACCAACTCTCTCTGTCCTTTATGTCAACAAAAGCAGGAAAAAAATCAACGCAAATATAATGGATTTCCACTTAATTATTTTGACACCCACGCCAAGATGTGTGCTTTGAAGTCAAGGACAATTTATGTAGTAATAAATTGGGGAAGAAACAAAAATTGATTTTTCTTCTTCTAAAGTTGTCCAGTGACTTGATTAATAACTGATTTCACAGTGAGAAATGCGTCCCTGTAGGTGTGCATCGGCTTTGCGTGTGTGTGTGTATGTGTGTGAGAGATGAAAAGATAGTGGCACGGATATGTGTGTGTGTGTGTGCTTATGTGTGCATGCCTGTGTGCGTGCCTGCTTAGATATTGTGTACAGTATGTGCATATATTTTTACACGCATGCACGTATGTGTGTTCATGTAAGCTCCCATTTGTCTGTGAATGTCGATTTTAATGAATCATGCCTTTGTACAACATTATCTGCAAAACAAACAACATGTAAAAAAAAAAAAAGCAGTTGGATAGAGAATCTTATGAGACTGAACATGTTCTCCAAACAGCCACGGTGCAATGACAATGACAGGCCCAGCTCCTCTGCCTCAGCCCTCTAGGTGTGACACACACACACACACACACACACACACACACCTCTTGACAAATGAATCTCATATTTTAAAGAGAGGTAGAGTGGGCTTGACCAGCAAGCCTCTAGTGGCTCTGATCCTTCCGTCTTCTGACTAGGAAGAGGGGAGGGGAAAAAAGAGGAGAGAGCGGCCGGGGTGGAGGAGTGAGAGGGGAGGCTGTGATTGCATTTTCACAATACAAATCTCACACAACACCATATTGCTTATTTAACTGTATATTGTGCCTGTCTTTTGCCCATAGCCCAATGGAAGGAGACGAGAGAGAATAGAGTCCTGGAGCGCCAGTTGAGACATAGCCAAAGACTTAAAAGAAGAGTGCCTTGGGGTGTGTGTGTCTGTCTGTCTCTGTGTGTGTGTGTGTGTGTGCGTGCGTGTGTGCGTGCGTGTGTGTGTGCGTGTACTTGTGTTTGTAGCATTGGTGACTGAAGGTGATTTTGGTTTTGATACTATTTCTGTCCCTTTTTTACTGCTACTGTTGGTCTTGCATTTGGTTGCAACACTAAAATAAACATTATTGTATCTGGATACTTTATTATAAGTAAAAAACAACGGAGATGTGCATACTGATTAAATTAGGGAATATATCCGCACAAGGCTTACCGATGGAAAAATATTTTTAGCCATCAAGTGCTACATAGTGAAAAAGACACAAAACACAAGAGCAAGCAAATGGGAAACATTTTAGTTTCAGACTCCTTAATCGACATTTCTAACTTGAGGTTCACACACGCGGCATAAATGAAGAATTGTATTCCAAAATACAATATTTTCATTTTGAGAGAAAATCATTACGTTTATCATTCGATACCTCTGAATACAAACATAGGCAATTTAGTCTGTTAAAGTGTTATCATTTTTAAAAGTACCATAATATGTTACCATTTTTTGCTATCAATCATTTTGTAAGAATAAATGAAAATGCTGGAAATCTCACTTTGGAACACAACTCTTTGAATATACTACTCAGTATTAATATCAATTATTATTATGGCAAGGATACGTATTAAAAATATATTAATCGCACAAATTGGGCCTACACTTGTTTGAGCTTTTACAGGGGTAATTTGGTAAAATTAGAATGCTTTTGTACTTAAATTTGTCTGTAGCAGTGGTGGCAATTTTCCTGCTGCAGTGGCCCACCACAGCTGAATGAATAGAGAAAAAACTAATTAGCATTGCAGGATTTTTAAAACAATTCCTCTTGGGGATGGAGCAGCAATGCAGCAAGAAGGTAAATATTTGAAGTTGTACAATGGCTACATCTGTCTGTGTGCGTGTGTGTGTGTGTGTGTGTGTGTGTGTGTGTGTGTGTGTGTGTGTGTGTGTGTGAGAGAGAGAGAGAGAGAGAGAGACCAGTGGACCAGCAGTGTGAGTACTCTTCTGGCGGCATGGGATCTATTAGTTTGAAATTATTTGCAGTGTGGCAAATACTATGACACATTTAATGCTCTTCCTACAGTTACATTCATACCCCATCATAGACATGCAGAGAGAGAGAGAGAGAGAGAGAGAGAGAGAGAGAGAGAGAGAGAGAGAGAGAGAGAGAGAGGTAAAAAACCTCCCACTGGGCCTCATATTGCCTGACGAGTTTAAACCCTGACTGCAGCACTAAGTGTTGTACTCAATGTTATAAACAGCCTCTGATGCATTTCAGATTGCCCTCTCACTAATTCATGACCCCGATTTTATTAAGGAAATTCGGTTTTGCAGTGAACTTACGGGCCAGGGAGAATGTGTGAGTGATTCTATGGAAGTAAGGAGCATTACAGTGCCGGGGGCTACTGCATTCCTGGAATGAAAAATCATAAATAATGCAGGGTTGGATAACAAAAAGAACCCCCCTTCTGTCTCCCACAGCACTGCACAGTCCAAAGGCCATGCAATATTACTCAAATCACTGGGAAACACAAGTTATTAGACATATTTGAAGATGATTGTTAGCAGTTTCTTGACACGGGACAATGGGATCCGCTGACAGTGAAGGCAAAACGCCAGTATCCTAACAATCAGCGTTCTGGGCCTAAATTGTGTCAAGAAGTTGCACTGAAATAATGATGTGACTCCAAGCCAAGGAGCCGAACAGTTTCTTTGGATTTCCAAAACGCCATATGTACCACCCGCTTAACAACAACGCTGCTAATTAAAAAGTGAGGGAGCAACAGCTGAAAGAGATAATGAGTATAGCAGCGACCACTGACCATGAACTACCGCTGAGGGGTAGTAAGTGGAACCTCACTGTATTGGCACAACTCTAAATGTAAAGTTCTGAATATTTGACTGATTGATTAGTCATTCGGCTGGTTGGTTGATTGACTGAAATGCCAATGCATTATGAGGGGCGTGAGCATAGCATATAATTGGTGGCATGACATTTCAATTCAAAGCACTGGCTTATAATTTGTTAACGGGTAGCCATAATGGGTGTGCCATTTAAAATATGCACTTAATCAATGTTCATCACATCACCTACAGTGCATTAGCACTGTAGGGCCTAAAAAGTATCCCATACGGACAAGAGGCTCTCACACATACACACACACACACACACACACACACACACACACACACACACTTCACCACCACAATCGAGAGAACACTATGAGTAGCCCCTAGCTATGATACACTGCACATCAACCCTTTAGTGGGAGAAATGAAAGTAGAATTACAATAAACCTCCCCACCTCCCATACATCATCTTCTTCTTTCTGTGTGTGAGAGTGTGTGTATGTTTGGCGTGTATGTGCGCATGTGTGTGAGTGTGCGCGAGTGTGTGAAAAAAGACAGAGAGAAAGAGTGTGTGTATTACCTAACCTGCATGCACAGATGCTCTCTATTAATCACAAAGAGCAGCGACAGATTGCCTCCTTTTTATCATCACTATCAATAATGTGCGAGCCGAGGAAGAATTAAGCATGGTGCCTACATCATTCTGAACAGAGGCAGGTAGGGCAGTGACACACAATACTATACTGCCATACACTCAGTGAAAGACAGATTATACTGCATTCAAGACAGTAGGTTCAGAATTTGTAATTGAAGCTTGTTTTTTTTTACATCTTTAAATAATAAAGTAGGTATAGATGAATGGGTGAAACAATACAAACATCAACACAATAAAAAAGTAATGCAGAAGATGTGTCTAGCTGGTGGAACTGCTTGGCTCACAGCAGAGAGGAGTGCAGTAGACCCATGAATTAGACATATTGACAAATGATGGTTTCTAATTACAATGAATTTGTATTTCACCAAATGAAATGTATAGGTCCTTTAGCTCTCCATGCAGGGCCACTAAAGCGAGAATAACAAACCATGCAAGACAATATGGGGAGCTTTATAGATCAGAGATTCTGTATATATTCAGGATGATAATGGATGAATACAGTCAGACAATTAATCAGAGAGGAGGTTATTATTTTTTTTTATTTTTTGGGGGGGGAAATATGCTATCAATGGTTTACTAGAAAAAAATATTTATAATCTACCGTGAAGAGAGGAGTGAGAAGGTCTAATTTAAATCTATCGGAGCATATCCATCTTGGTGCAATTTACGCTGCCTTCACAATAATTATGATTTATCAAAATGCAGTTGCTGCTGTTAATTATTTGCCTCACACAATTTAAATGCTGCCAATGTGAAAAATAAACGTCGTGCAATTTAATAATGTAGTTAACAAATGGCTTATCCGTTTTCATCAACTGCAGCATCAGCCAAAAGAGTATAAGTTGAACTATGTGTGTTTTATTATTTATCAATAAAATACACTAGGCCACAGTCTTGTCTGATCTGTAAATGTGTCTTGGCGTGCCTGTTGGACTTCTGGTTATGTAAATATCTAGTCATTACAAACAGGGCCCGGTAGGCTGCGTTGATGTTGGAAGACAGAAGGCGCGCATCAGAGAGATCTATACCCCCTGGATCTCCGATGGCCCTATTGGCATCATTACCTTAGTGGTGATGGAGATGGAGTGCATGGGCCAGAACTGGAGCAAAACAACTCTAGGCTGCAAGCGATACTGGCCCAAAATGAATGCGACGTTTCAACACATGAACCGGTTCCCTGTAAATTAACATTATTAGGAATGGACGTCAAAAACAGCCTGGCTTGCATGCTCAAAGTCTGCATCCCTCTACTTCAAAGAAGGCGCACTGATTTTCATAAAACCGCACCACACACACACACACACACACACGCACACGCACGCACGCATACACACACACACACACACACACACACACACACACACACACACACACAGGGCATAGCACCGCACAGCACATCTGAACAGCTGATAATAACCATTTCCTGTGGACTCACGTTGTCTCAGCGCCCAAGCCTCGTATAGCCAAGCAGCATTGTAGCCGATGTGACATACAGTAAGCCTACTAAAGGCCACAATTGAACGTGTCGCCTACCTTTCCGACGTAAAGCCATTCCTTTAGTCCAATTCCATAACGTAAGAAACCTGCAAATGCTGAAGACGGTGCAATTCCCCTGGTTAAATTTGACTTGAAATAGGCTACGGTGCTCCTGCTAAATGTGGATGAGACACCTCTCTGCCTACACTGGTCTGGCTTCGAGGCGGTGATGCTGATGTTGATGCTTGCTCAAATGCCGATACGGGACGACGAAAAGATTTCTGCGAAGAGGACGGGATCTCTTTGCAGGGGCTTTATACGAGCCAGCTCCGCTGTGCTGTGACAGGGAGCGCGGCGCGGTGCGTTTAGCCGCAGTTGAACCCGGGGAGGCTGACTGGTGATGCTGTTGCTGGTGAGGCTCAGTGCCGCTATAACAGCATCCCTGGATCATACCACCGCACCGAGGAGAAGGGGGTGTGGCACAGACCGGCTACAGACACAAACATGCACAAGCTCCCTCTCATCAGGAGGTCGTCTGGATCACTAGTTAGACTCATTCAGGTGATGCCCTATGGATTTATCGTAGCCCTGTAGTGGAATGGTGACTCACTAATTTAGCGACAGTGTTGCACATCACAGATTTCCTCCCAGTGCTCCCGCGTTGGCTCAAGCAACCTTTCAGCAGCATTTTCCTTTATATCGAGAACGATCTGCAGTTTCAACTGTCTTGACGTGAGCAACAGGCCTATGAGCTGGTGGGATACAATGTTGAAATCTCATGGAATTTAATGCGTTTTAGTAGGCCAGACACAAGCTGCTGGTCGTTTGGGGGTAGGGATGTAGATGTATAGAAAACAAAGCACACAGTAGCCTATAAATGGGACATGGTAAAATTGCATGAAATTTGAAATTAATTTACTGTTGCAGTGAGTAAGGTTTGTGATGACACCTACAAATCATCTCACATGATTTGTTTTCCTTTGCTAAATTAGTTGCCTAATGACTCTGACCTGTGCTCTGTGCTGTGTGTGGGTGTGTGGATATTTGCAGCCAGTCAGGAGCTGGTACAAACAGCAAGTGAATGACAGGGGTTCTAATGATGCAGTTTATTATTTCCCCAAAGCACAGTACGCGTGGGGCTACAAACAACCATTCTGACAGCTGCTTCAGTCTATCTGCCTTTCAGCCTGTCTCCCTCTATCCCCAACACAACACAGCAGTATGTATCTTTTATCAACAATAGGTTTTGGCACTTTCCATCAGTTTCATCTCTGATTCCCTCCAAATGGAAGCTGCAGTCCAGCAGTTCTGGGCACAGAACAAATGGTCCAAGGGAGCACAGTGAGAGAAAAGGTTTTTAGGTCCAAGTCTGTTTGATAAAATTGTGTTTCACTGACGCAGGGATTACCCATGTGTCTGCCGTCTGAGTGTGGCTTGTTGGTACTTGGCTGCTGCAAGAAACTGTTTCTTGGAACAATGATTGCAGAAGATTGTAATGGATTTTGATCCAGCGTCCCAGGACCTCTGGAGTTTGGTTTCAGACAGTGTAGCCCACAGTGGAGTACTGTCTGGTTCCCTCCCTCCATGTTTTCCTGCAGAGTCCTAATAGCAGGCACATTATACCTCCAATGGCTGGGTAAACGCTCTTTTAAAAGAGCAGTTCCTCTCCTGCTCGACACATCTTACTGAGACATCTCCTTGACAACCAGCTCAATGCAGAGATTTGAAATGTCACAGTGTTTTACTGTGATTCTTTTTTATCATTATGGTCTATAGAACAGATAATAGATGTGGAGAGGGGAAGAGGAATGGCCTTGCTATGAGAGACAAAGCCTTCACCTATACGATTCACGAAAACATGGCAAATAGCATCGGAAGGATGTATTTGAAACCTAGTAGGAGGTATGTTTTGAAAAGGATAGCTGTGTATATGTGGTGTTCTTTAGCTGAATAAATGGTTGGACAGGAGCATTAAGGAATGTGTGTGTATGTACTGTATTATATTTGAAGTAGGTCTAGTGTATATTCTATGGGATAGACCATAATGAGCATAATGTGTACCACCAATCTAAACCGCAGAGATATTACTTGCTACACTGCATTCAAGGACTGGAGATAATGTGTGCTGCAGTTCATCTCGTTCAAGTCGTAGCATCACATCTGAATGTAAATTGCATTAAAAATCATATAATTTACTCAAATAGTAGCTTATATGGTAGGAAAAAAATTACCTTTGGAAAAGAATAGGAGAGACACCCTCACAAGATCTTGTGTGCTGATCCAATTATTCCTGCCCTATTTGGACAACATGGAAGCATACTTGAGCATAGGAAGGGGTGGGTAGCACAGAGGTGGATTTAGAGCTGGCACCCCATAGGAGAGATGTGAGAATTAAGAGTGAAGAGAAAGCTACTTTTGCTGCTGTGAATGCTAAGCCAGTGTCTGCTGAGAATAACGGCTGATGGGAAGCTGTCCGTGGTCCTGATATCCCTCTGCATGCTCACTCTATGTGACACAGCTGCCACTACCTACATGGCTGTGCTGCATCATATGGAAAGGGCCTAATGGCATCCTTTATATGGTGTTGTGTGTTTATGAAGGATTTGTACAGCGTTCATGTAGCACCTTAATAGTAGCTGAAACATTAGCAATACTATTGGACTTTAAGGATACCCCGCTAATTCACTTCACAGCTGGGGGCAGTTTCCCTGAGCATTACTTAGCCTCTTACATGCAAACTGCAAAGCCAACACAGTTTTTCTCCTTGGAACTCTGTGTTCCTTGTAGGCTGTGATCGATTGGCCGGTGATCAATCCTTTCACTATGGTCTTGTATAGAACACAAGATGGTGGTTGCGGCAGCTAGAAACCAACAATTATCCTCTCAATACTTTGCTGTAATGCTCTTCCTTTTCTTGCTTCCCTTCTCCCTCTGTCTGTTTCTGATTATTTTCCCTATCTTCCTCTCTATTTTGCTTGAATTTACCTCTCTCTTCCTCGCCCCTCTCTCCCTGTCCTCTCCTGAAGGCTTCCCTCTCTCATTTCCCATTTCAATCCTTTTTCTCCTCTCTCTATTTTTTTTTAATTCTTCGCCTCCTGTTCTCTCTTGTTCACCCTCTCAATCCCCCTCTTTCGTTCCATCCCTCTCCAGGGTGACGTTGCTGAAGGGGTTTCTCTTATACTGTAATGAGGGATCTTGGATCAATGCTGTCAACAACGCTCACCAGCTGCACCAGCAATACAGTATTATTCTGCCCTTGAGGTGGATGCCTGTTCTCCAGGGGTGTTAGAGTTAACTAGGGTATTCTTTCTCATGGAAGGGTATTAGGGATGTGCTCCATCACTCTCTCTCTCTGTTCTCCATCAGCACTCCACCTCCACCCAGTCAGCCATACAGCTGAGTGTCTCGGAGGACACAGAGCCCACCATTTATTGAAATCTTTTTTTAAATGACAGAGCTATGACCTTTCCGAGGCATGCGCTCCAGGACCATAAATTCTCACAGATTCCATTTTACATTTCCTCCGAGCATTCACAACCAAATTATACCTGCACAGCCTTCAACCTACTGGCAAGGATCCAGTATTTTCATCTTCAATTATTACTTTTTTACTTTTAGATGATACTTCAGCACTTTTGGAACCTGATAAGTGTTTTGAAAGTTGTAAATGGGTGGTATAATCTGCTCGGAAAAAAGAAAAAACACACATTTTGACAGCAGTTTCAAAGGCTGTCCTTTTTAAGCCTGTCATCAACTTCCCATATGAAAAAAGGGGGGGGGGAAGCACAGAGAAGGAAAAGAAGCAAGCATAGAGAGGTATCTATTGATTCATCTCCAACAGTAAGAGCCCTAATGTGGGTAAGACGTGAACCAGGTTCAAAGTGTCGACAGATGAAACAGCTATATATCCTCACCTCCATGAAACGCTCTCCTTCAAGCCTTCCTCTAATAATTAGTCATATCCCCGAAAGGGCATGACATTAATAAATTCCATATTAAATCCACATGTATAAACTGAGGAGAATTGGAGAGAAAGCAATATTTTTAACCAGCAGTGCTGTGACATTCAATAGCTGGTGAAGACTGAGTAGAGATTGCACTACAGAGGACACAGAATGATACAAGGGAGGGCATCACTGCACCAAAGACAGTCACCAGGCACGTGATACAGGAATTATTGATTTATAAGGCATATCTTTATCCTTACAGTATGCATGCATGAAAGTGAAGAGAACATCAAGAGCAACTCTCAATCACCTTGACAAATAGAATCAGGTCTTTGTTCTGAGCTTAAACAAAGCAGAAACCTCTCTCTCTCTCTCTCTCTCTCTCTCACACACACACACACACACAGACTTTGGTCCCCAAGACCAAGGCTAAAAAACACTTTTTTCTTTGGACCCCTAAAAATCTAAGGAGTATTCCCATAAAGATCAAAGTGTATGTGTGTGTTTTAGGGGCTTTTGTATTTAAGTGTGTGTCGTGTTGAGTGCTTTCCTCAGTCTGTGCAAAAAGCCCTCAGATACAGAATGCCGCCCTAAAGCATGGGCACTTCTCCTCTTCTCCTTTTATCACCATACACTCCTTGCTCTCACTACCCTGCTTACCTGTGACAGGAGCGCCTTTCAAACGCACCTCATTGCATTTCAAACGCCAGTGACTCCCACTCTCTTTTCCAAGACTCCCACACAGGCATACACACACGCAGCTGTCAGCTGCCCAAATACTGTATATCCCCTGGCCTTCTCTCCCACCCCTTCCTGAACCAACTCCTCCACAACCTCGAGTTGTTGAGAAAATAATATTTTATGCATGCCACAGCAGCCCACACACAGATACAGCTTATGAAAGACATACTGAACCTACTTTCCTGCCAACATTTGTCTGTGTGTGTGTGTGTGTGTGTGTGTGTGTGTGTGCATGTCTGTGTACATGTATATGTGTGTGCAGTATGTTTTTATATGCTAAATTAAGGTATGCTCAACCATCTGACTCATTTTTCTGTATTTTAATGCAGGAACTTCTGCACATAGCAGGTTAATTCATTTGCAGTGTCTTAGGGATCAATGTACATTATGTAAATACTCTGTCTATAGAACTTTGGGTGGTGAAAGGCCATAACAGTCTGGTTTTGGCATTGCTGGCATCCCATTCTCAAGAGAATTAATCACAGCAACAGAATTGGATAGATTCTGCCTACATACCTAAGCATTTGTCTGAGCAGGAGAGGAGACAGTACAATGAATTTGCATCTATTTGAAGTGGCATTATTAATTCATGCCAATGAGACTTTGCATAAGGGAGACTGGGTAAAATATCAAACAGGGAAAAAAATGTATATCCCAGTAAGCAAAGGGACTGTTTGGTGGATATTGTTAGGTCTTCCTGCTATCTGTGTGTGGAAACTATACTGTTGTCCCAGTATCTGTTTGTGTGTGTGTTGGAGCCCCATATTGACTGAGCCCATGGGAACAACAGGCTGGTAAGCGTGGGCCTATCTTATTTAATCAGCATGTGTTGAGCTAAATGACGGCCTATTATCACTGGCCACCCATCGACTGCTGCTCAGCTTCTCAAACAGCCAAAGCAAAAGGTCAAACACTGATAATGAGCGGAGAGAAAGAGCTATCCCTAATTAGAGACATGAATGTAAAATTTGAATGTGAAATGAAAGTGTGCGCAAGCAAGAGGTACCGCATGTCCATCTGGCAATTTAATCCAGTTGTACTCAGTATTTACCCTATCCTCTGCTTTGTCTTTCAACAGGTGTCTGAGAGTGTGTGTGTGTGTGTGTGTGTGTGTGTGTGTGTGTGTTTTGTTTGTCTTTGTGTGGTGCAAGGGAGTGCATATTTGCATGAGGGCAAATGTGTATGTGTATACTGACATCTACATTTATACTTATGTGTGTATGTATTTGTGTGTGTATGTGCATGTGTTTATGCTTGTGGATGTGATATCATGCACATATATGTGTGTGTGCGCTGTGGGTGTGGCATAGACAGCCTGTGCATAGGCTGGCACAGCTATTTCCCCTTGGAGGAGGGACGTGGGTGGGGGTGGGGGTGACAAATATACTTGTGGCACATTATCAGCAGCAGCACAAACACAGGCTGGCAGTATCCCAGCTGTTGAAAGGGTCTTTATTTGTGTATGTGTGTTGACTCTGTGTGTGGGAATCAAGGGGAGCGAGGTACATGGAAGGGTGTTGCCAAGGCGGGAGGTGCCCCTTTAGGGAGAATGGTAATTACAGGAGAGCGCAGAGAAGATAAAAAAAACTAATGGTATTACTGGTCAATCGGGTGCTGTCCTTGGGGCGTCCTGGAGACTCGTATCAAACGAGTAGAGCATGTTCTGGCAGTGTTGGCGATTCAAATCTGGCCCAGCACAAACGCTGTATTTCATCCCCCTTTATTTCATGCCATCTTTCCTGTTTCTCTCTGTTGTGTACTATCTAATAAAACAGCAGGGGTTGTGTATAGGGACTATCCTTCAACCACAGGGCCCAGGCTCAGGCCCTGGTGACAGCAAGCATTTGCCTTGCTGAAGTGTCCTTGAGCAACACACTTAATCCTTACCAGCTCTAGGGGCGCTGTCCTGTAGCGGAAACTGTGCTCCCGGCGGAGGGCGAATTTTCCCTTCAAGGATTAATAGAGTATCACAAAAACAAAATATACCATAAAAGGTTGCTGTCCATGGTGCTGACATCCAAAACAAAGCGAAACAAAAGAAAGCCTTGTCAGTTGTAAACATCCATAGACGCATACATCGAGCACACACAAGTATTTGACCAGTGGTGCACTTCTTTGTTTTGACACACTCCGCGTTTTTAATTACTTGAATGTGAGATGACACAGTTGCTTTGAGATTAAAGTGCACATTGTCAACTTCAGTTTTCATTGATATCAGATGAATCATTAAAGAAGCTAGAGCTTGTTCACAGGAACAAGCAGACGTTTGTTCATGGCCCCCCATTTGAAGCTACCAAAAGAATTTCGGCAGATGAATAATATATTGAATAAAAAAGTCATTTTTTAGTATGTAGTCAGAAATTCCTGCTGTGCTATGGCTTCTGGATGTCTTAAACCCATAAACATCACCAGACTCTTGATAAGTTCTTTTTCCACCCGTTTTGTATTTCAATGTATCACTATGAGAATTCAGCTGTGACTCCCCTTGGCTCTAAATTACTCTGAGGCAGTCGACAGTACGTGGATGGGTTAGAAAACAACAATAGTGTGACTTATCAATTCAGCTTTAAATGATCATGTTTCTGTGACAAAGCTTCAAGACTGTGGCAGTTTTTCCTCTCTACAAATTCCCCCAAACTGTTCAACAGTAAAAATATTAGGAAGAAAACAGTTGCAAAAAAGGCTTGGGTCTATCCAAATGCTTTCGGCGCTCTAAAAAACGGGGACAATGATCAGAAATGGCAGCGGTTTCTTAACTGTTCACCTGATATAGGCTGAAAATGAAGGTGATAATCTGCACTTTTACCTCACAGTCTGTGTGTCATCTTACATTTACAATAATAAGAGTATGAAGCCGAAACAAAAAGGGTGTGTTGCTCTACTTATGGCGCTCGCTGCATCTTCTCTATAAGCTGCACCCAAATGTGTCTGGTACAGGAAATCCATGCAACCTCAAGCCAAGTTTGATGGGAACAGAATGTGAAGGGGGAAGACCAATCTAGGTCTAAGGCATTGCAGCCAGTCTCTGTGTGTGTGTATGTGTGTGTTTGTTGATGCCAACTTCAAAACACATCAGTTGATACTGGACCAGACTGGATTTGAATGTTGTGCGTTAATGGAAGAATCATCAGGTAGATCCCAATAGACATCAATGGTCCCAGAGGGGTGAGAGACTAAAGAGCTTTAGACCTGTGATGGAACGTCAGTTGGCAAGGTGTGAAACACTCTTCCATTAACACCTTCACACACAGCCTGTCAGGAGTAATGAGCCTACAGCCCCAGGCAATGACTGACACACACATGCGCGCACACACACACACAAACTCTACTGTCACTTTTACTTACTACTATTAGATTCTTTTACTGATAGTTTTTGAGTGGAGACTGATTTTCCGCATGGCATCTGTGTGGTGAGTTAATTAAGACAGTGACCTTATTAAAGCCAAGTGTCATTGTGTCATGTTTCTTGTTAATTCACCATGTGACCTTGCCTCGGGGTTCAAACTAGTAACACCTGATACCTTTACAACTACAATATCACAGCCCGGAAACATTCAGATGAAAATGAAAAACAAGCTGTCAGCTTGACTGAATTCGAGCACGAGAGAACACAGCGGCGGTGTTGCTTGAAGTGCGGCTTTCTGTGTTGTTTCTAGTGAGCCTCAGTGTGTCGTGCCTCAGACCGGTCCTTCTCTGACTGTGAGGAGTGAGCTGTGCCATTTCACACAAAATATGGACCTGTTTTATCCGACTGAGCCTCATGAAACAGTGAAAGTGCTTTCTGAAAAGAGAATGACGATAGACATGCACACACACGCACACAGAGAGAGAGAGAGAGAGAGAGAGAGAGAGAGAGGGAGATGAGTAGTATTTAAAATACATATCTGTTTTACATGTGGCATGCCAGAAGTCTGAAATAAAGCAATTGTGTAATTTGTGTCAAGATACAAGATACAAAAAACAGTGTTTTGTTTGAATACTCTATTACATTCCAGTAAAGGTCGGAATTTTTAATAGGAGAAATATGACATTTAAATGAAAAAAAAAATGTCATTTCCAAAACCAATTTCCCACATGTATAGCTCAGCTTGAAAACTTCAAAGCTGTAATATTAGACCAATGAAATTATTCATTGATAAAAAAAAAATCATTGTCACACTGTTGCACAATATAAGGCCTCAAGCAATAAAGTTCTGAACCAATGAGACTCGAAGGGCAACGATGGCAAACAATACCACTCTCTAGTCAATCCCATGACTTTGCCTTTAGCCAAATATCATGAAATTACAGTTTGTTATCAGGCGTGGGGGAGTCAACCTTTAAAGGATAATTCTGGTTATTTTCACCCGAGGCCTTATTTTCCTAGTTGCTGCCATCGTGACGATTGATTGTGATCATCATTTGATGCTTTTTTAGCCTTGTTCACACACTTCCTTGTTTACTTTGGCTGCCGGTTGTCTGCCGGTTTCCTGCCAGAAGAAGAAGCGGAAGAACTTGACATGTTTTACTCATTGGAACACCCACATCTAAAGTCATTTGTATTCATGAATTTAAAATCAACCATAAATGAGCTACAGCAGATATTTCTCACTTTTCCTAAGTACAGTTGATTGTATTAGTGTGAATATTATTTGGATTTTTAATACCTTGGACTGCCAACACTGGTGGATTCCCTATGTTTACCACTTGTGTTAACACACTTCAACAATTTGTGATGCCAGATAGGAGATATCGGAGCCCGCAAAAACATCCCACCTACCTGTAATCAAGACTAGGAGATTGACATGGAAGGTGTTCCCCGTCGGCAGTTAGTATTTACAGAAAATCCAATATGACATGAACGCAGCATCAGGGTACTTGTATGGTCTACTTGCCAAGCAGCTCAAGCACATACAGGTAGGCCAAGACAGATTTACACATAGAATACAGCACCTTTTTTAACCCAGGTTAGAGTTCTGTGATAAGTACTTTAAGTTTATGTTGTTGTTTTGTTTATTATTATAAACAAATCAAAGTTAAATCTATGTTTTTAGATCTATGTTTTTAAATAAACATATTTATTCCAAATTGTATTTTGTATATCATTTGGAAATGTTTGTTGAAAAAACATTTTTATTTGTATTTTGTAAACATGAATGCCTACACATATGGATACAAATCATAATAAAATAAGTAAAAAAAAACAGAAAAAGGAAAACCACAGTTCTGAAATGTCACGAGGCATCAACACAACAAGAATATTTTCCCATGAATTTTCCCATTGAAAAAAGTTCATTTTTTGACCTTTGTTGAAACACAAACATACACACACACACACACACACACACACACACAAACCAAACACACACACAAGCCAACATCTCATACATATACAGCACCTCACCAGATTGTGTCAGAAAGAGGTGCCGGGTGCAGAATGCCTCTGGAGCACAGAGCGCAGAGGTCCCTGAACCCCAGAGACTGTTTTGCCTGTAACCAAAGACATATCTGCAGGCATCTACATCACACACTAGTGCCTCGCTGTCTGGAGCTGGTGCACATCATCATGAGCTCTGCAACATCGGGTACTGAAACATCCAAACGCTCAGATTCCCAGCGGAGCAACGCTTGTATTCTACAAAGCAAGAACATATTGCAGTACAGTGTATAAGGGAATATACAGCAGTACAGTATCTGCCGGTGGTTTCTGGCACCACAGAGATAAGTTGGATGAGCTGAGCGTCACAAAGCGTGGTAGGAGGTTGTCTGGGGTCCGGGGTTATCTCCTCCACGGTGCACCCTGAAAGCAGGGAAGAAACCGTAAACAGTGTTAATCACCAGAGCAGAATAATATGATTCGTCTATAATGAAAATATGCGTAGCACATCACACTTAGAGCTGTGATTACCGGCATCTAACTGCCGATGTAGCAGAACTAATTCATACATACTAATGTATGTCTACATCAAAAAAAAGGATGAGTCACTTCAGGCTAATTAATAATCAAACAAATCAATGAGCAGTGAAATACCTAAATGATGCTTACGTAAGAAGTCTTTACTATCGTTCTGGGAGTCCAACTATGTCTCTGAAGATCATAATACGGTATATACCACCGTCAATATCGCCTGCAGCTGTGTTGTACATGTCTATCTGCAGGTATTGGCGTTTGATTTATTTAGCATTCACACCAGGCCATGGCAAATTCCCTAATTCTTCTTTCCCAGAGGGAAGCAAACATTAAAGTGAGAACAAAAGGTAAGGAAAGGTAAGAAACAGATTAAGCAAAGGAATGAGCTCTTTAGCCTTAGTTTAAATGAGGCCATCCCAAATATTTTTTTTAGCTTGTTCTTCGCTGTTTCCTTTGTAAATGACATTTGCAAACTTGCTGATGACAAACGAGGCCAACATCTATGTCAGACAATTCACATGCACATTGATCTTATAGTTCAAACTGAGTCCTCCTATGGATGGGGCGCATTGGCATTAATTAATGAATGGCTTGAATAGCAATTAATTCACATTTTGGGCATTTAGCTCACGTTCGTATCCAGAGAAAATTACAATTAGTGCAGGCTTATTGTAAGCTTAAATTCTACCAATATTGCAGGCAACTAATTGTGTAAGGAGTGCAAGGGTCAAAGCCACTGCATCCAATAGATGTAACAACTATTTCTGTGCCCCTTGAATATTTACTTCTAATAGAGAAGTGCTAGGAAAAAGAAAAAGGGAATTTGGACTGTGCATTGTTGTCACAGTTTACAATATAACCCAACAATTAGTATCCCTAGATGCTATCCCTAGTGTCCACTGTGCTAATAGTCTTGGGCAGGTTCCAGTACTCCATTACTGAATAATTGGACAGCATACTGGGACATCACTGTGCCCCGTGCTCCTGCCAGGGGAGGGGTGAGAGCCTTATTGATCCTGCGTCAGAATCTCTGATCAATCACCCCAAATCAGCCCCTGGGGACGAGGGAGGGACAACAGGTGACAAAGAGTGTCTCTATGACTACATGAACATAGATATTAATCACAACAGAGAAGATACGAATGTCGGCAGCATCACAAGCAGCTTTTGGGATGAGGTTTCTCTCTGAATTCTCAATCGGAGAGGCAAGGACCACAGACAAGTGTGTGAGGACAGTTGGGTTACTCTCTCTGCTTGCTCAGTAAAGCCTCCCCTACTCTCCAGGTGACAGTGGTGGCAGAGGAGCCTGCTGTGGCTTCCTGTAATTGAGTTGAATAAATGATTGCGTTTCCAGTGGCGGTTGCCCGGCCTTCAGCTTTCTGCCTGGCTAGCGCCACAGCCGATTTAATTAATTTTTAATTAGGAGGGAAAATTGCAGGCCTATTCCACCGGGACCTTTAAGACATCTGTGCATTAGAGATAACATTCTTAAATACCCTGAGCCTCCCAACAGTGGGAGCTTTGAGGGCAGTGCGGCTCATTCAGTCCAGGGCCGCAGGAGGCAGTAGGGTGCTGAAATGTCTTCTGAGTGCATGTCTGTTGATTGGGACTTGTTTATAGTTAGTGTGAATGTCACCAGACCAGAGTGAGCAAAGCCTCAGACTTGAGAAGATTTGCTGTCACTCATCAGTCATACAGATTCATGAACTGTCGCACACAGCTTTAATTGAGTGATCGATTGAACTTTCCCCTCCTCTCTCTCTTCTCGCCCCATCACGCGCAAACACTTATGTGCAGACCACATACCCGGAATGCGCACATACACACACACACACACAGACACAGAAACACACACACGCACAAAACATCCCCCAACCCCTGATGAATATGTACTGCTGTCCCATTTTGCTCCTTGCCATGTAATCCCTCACACACTTAGCCTGTGCATGCTGTGGCCCAAGCTTGATGTATGGGAGTCCTCGTCTGTAAGAATGTGGCGGCTGGATGTTCAACAGCCTGTTGGAAGATGTTTTACAGCCCTGGCAAGCAGCATGTTGTCACAATGTGTTCAATATCACCACGCATCAAAATTTACTGCACGCTTCCAGCACTTTCCATTCATTCTGCTTTATCGCTATAGCGACACACATTGATCTTGGCAAATAATACTTTTTATTATTGAACATTACCCCACGCACTCCACAATCAGATTTATTTCCTGTCCGGCATGTCTGTGTGGAGGCATATGAGCAGATATCACAGCAGATATAAAGGAGAGGATCCTGCCCTATACGTATGTGATCATATCCATGAGCAACAGTTATCTGTGAGCAAGATGATATCTACATTTGTTGTGTCTGAGAAATACACTTGACCTTCTCTTAGTGTTACAGACTGACAAGTTCTTGCAGAAATATGGAAGCTGATAGCAAAAAATGCCTCGCGTTTGATCTCACATGCTGTCATGGATCACTTGATTATTAATTTACTCTACCTCTGAGGCTACCAGGCATGTGAAGATAACAGAGAATAAAAAACCGATAATAATACAACAACAGTGCTATTTAAAACCTGTAAAATTCGTAAAATTGCAAAATCAATCTGTGATTAAAGGATTTCCAAGAGCTGAATGTACCATTTTCTGGCAGAGATTTGTCTCTCCTCTGCAGAATAGCGCCGTATTGCAGTGTTACATTTTGTTACATTAACAAATGTGTTTTTGGAGGAAGCATTTTCCTGGAAGAGCTGATGGCAGAGCATGGAAGTGCCTAATTAGGCTGCTGTCCAGGAGGCTGTAGTGTGTGTGAGAAACGCCCCGTCTCTGGCATTTAATCTAAGCCTGTCACATCCACTTTGCCTCCCCCTCAGCCCCCAGAAGGGCTCTGTACGCATGACTGAGGGGACACCTGAATGCATCGGTGTAATTTTCTCTTTGCTCGAATCACGCTGATATGCTTCTCATATGACACTGGCTGATGGTCCTCTGGGCTGCTTCCTGCCTTGCTTGTGAAATGATGAATGTAGTACCACTGTATGTTGGGATGAAGGTGTTTGGAAGGTTGTGTGTGTGTGTGTGTGTGTGTGTGTGCGTGTGTGCTTGTGCGCGTGTGTGTAAGAGAGAGAGAAAGCGAGCGAGAGGGAAGACACTATGACAGGTAGTGAATCAGTTATAATTGCACAAAACAAACAATGACTTGGAAATTATAATCATTATAATTTTGTATCGCAAAGTGACAGACTTGTGCAAACTGAAATGTCCTCTATTGATCACAACATATCATTGAGACACAGAGTGAAGACAACAGAAAAGTGGGAAAACAACGTTGTGGCAAGCCGGGCGTGGTTGACAGGCAGAGAGAGACAATAAGCAGCCTGATGAGACAAAGAGAGGCACTTGAGACTTATCATTCATCTCGTCTCCTTACATCCGATTGTGTTTGTCAGTAGTAGGGAGAGGAGCAGGACTTGTACAGTAAAGCTGCGACCACACAAGCTTCAGTATTGAACTGTGGTGCTTTAAGTGAATGAACTACAAAATTGGACTTCATTGGTTAGTGAACTACTGTACAATATTGGACTTTGCTGAGCGAGTTAGTGAACTACAATATTGGACTTTGCTGGGTTAGTGAACTATAATGTTTGTCTTTGCTGCTTAGTGTTAGGAAACTACAGTATTGCACTTTGTTTTAAAGTTAGTGAACGGATTTGTATTCAATTGGTGTTGCTTCCTGTCTGAAAGGGGCAATTAAAAACTATATTTGCTTATTCCTACCTCATCATCTGTGTTCCCTTTGTTCAAGTCCTGGGAGAATGAAACAACAACATAAAAGTAAAACACTTTGTAGTGTCGGCGCAGGTTTTCATGTGTTTTCCCCAGGGATCTCGCTCCTGTCTCTCATGCTCGTTACATGATCACTGACCACATTAACACTTGCAGGTGTAACCTATAGCGAGTCCTGCAAGCTCATCAGCCACTTGCCTCCACGGTGGACGTCATCTCAGCGGCGCCGGGCTTTAATAGATGATAATCACAGCGGGACGTAGGAGGGCAGGCCAACAGGATTTTAATAGCTTCAGATGGATGTGTCTGTCTATACAGCAGGACGAGGAAAGAGGCAGCGACATCAGCACCTCCTCACACTGACACTGGAGTGACCTTCTCTATAGAGACAGGGAAATGTCATCTCAATTAGGCCAATCACATGCTCTGTTTCTGTCACTGCTGGCCAAAGGGACGCGCTGAGGAGTTTTGACAGCTGGATGCTAAGAGCTGAAATTGCTCCATTAGAAACGTTTTGCATTTGGAATCTAAATGAACCCAAGGCTGATGCATAAGTCTCTTGTTAAATACATTGGCTGAAGTGACTTGGTGCGATATATATTCATATTCATCCCTTTTATATTCTCCCACAGTCTTCAAATGTGTTTGCAAGGAGAGTCAAAAAATGAGAAAATTATAAATACAATGACATTCTTATGCTTTAGTAAGAAAAAGGTAAAGGACTTTGTTGGAAAAAAAAAACCAACAAAAGTAATTGCCATCGTTCACCCAGCCAGCCGATAGGTATGTTTAATTTATATTCATGAGTATACTGATTGAACTTTTCTAAAGTAAAACAGGTTGTACCCTTGACTGGGGCTAATTTAGTCTCTACATGTGACACCAACGTGCAATGTTAACCCCGAAAGAGACTTTCAGTTAAATCATTCAGATGTCTTGTCTTGGCAGTTCTAATTTTAGTTTTAATCACTGAGCTGATATATCTGCATTGTTAATCAGAATCCTCATATACCTGTTAAACCGGATCGTTAATCAACTGGTAATCATTCCAATATTCATTTTCTCCCTGGCATGAATATGCCTCCCAGATACTTAGATATGCACACATGGGCACACGCATGCTCGAGCGCGCACACACACACACACACACACACAAGCACGCACACACACGCACACACACACACACACACACACACAAACATACGTAGACATACACGTACCCATACACACGCTTGCTCAAATCAGAGCTTTGCACACTCACATGCCTATTAAACAACTGAAAATTGTGACCTTGGTTTCACACAGAATATGAAATAAGCTGGGCCATTATTTCCTTAATGCAGAGCACCGAGTAGCCCTTCAAGCACTTTAGTTTCTGCCTTAACATTTAACCATTTTTTATTGCTTGCTGACTAGGCTCAAGACAGCAAGGTCAATTACCAAGGGTTTCCCTCAGAAGGCACTTGTACCCAGCTCATCAGTTTTGCATAAAGTCTTCAAAAGTAACCATAACGACCCTTGTAAACGTCAGGCAAAGGGATTAAAGACAATTCCTTTTGTTTTGATACACTACTGTTTGCAATTCTAGTCTTAGCTGGGGAATAAAATGTGGAGGGAGAGCGCTGTAAAAGGTTTAAGATCTTACCATATTAAAATATTCAACATGCAGCCTTGAAGAGAGGGTCACTACATGAAAAATGTTATATTCCACATTATTTAAGACTTGGTAAAAGAATAGCAGTCTCCCTCGGGCTTCATTTCAGCTTGAATGGAAGAGAACTGTAAGCATGTCTGCAATTTGCATTGCAGTTTAAGTCAGAACAGAACAGAGATTGTAAACAACAAACACCCAAGAAATTATTTGGGTGGGCCCCGCCTTAATAACATCGGGTAACACAGCACTAATCCACCCCCACCCCCCCTCTCTTGCTCCCTCAAACTCTCTCAAATTCTATCTCATAAATGTATGCATGTGCACACAAAATTACACACAGTACACACATAGACACGACCACACACACATACACACACACGCATTAAGCTCATAAATTTCAAACAGCATATCACCACCTACAGTAATAATAGTGGCCATGCATGAAATGCTCTACCCCCTACTGACAGACCCTTAATCAAAGGTCACACATGAGGGAAAAAAATGCACCACTGTAATTGTTACATGCCTAATTTAGTAGAACATTGCATAAGCTTTAGGCTGTTGTCTCCCATTGATTTATGTTATTGCAGCCCTATTGACTTTCATAACAGTATTCATTGAGCTATTCACCCCTAATGTTTACTACACTGAATATGGCCTATTACATCATATACAATAAATGAAATGTACTGTGCCTACCTGAATGGATGTGCTGATGTTACTCATTGATAAAGATGGAAACGTTTGTCTTGTAGGAAGCAGAGAGCCCATGTCATGGCTGTTGTAATGTATTGCTTTAGAAGAGGAACGACACTAGAAAAATCTTCCATCTTTTGTCCTCTGACAACTAGATCAAGCGAGGCATTTGCGAGGCATTTGCTACAGGAATTTGAAATGCAGACACAGCTGATGTATTTCCACTCATAAGAGGTATTTGCAGATACTCCTACACACTGGAAACTAATTAATTGGACATTTAGTTCTGTCTGAAGCCTGCAACTAAATGCCCAAAGTTCAGCTTCTCACAATTCAAAAAGAAATTATTCTTAAGCTGCGGTTAACAAAAATGTCATTTATGAAAAGGAAGAGTTTAATATGCGTTGCTCCACACATCTCTCTCCAAACTTTTCAGAACTTAATGGATTTTTAAGTAAAGACAGCTTCACAATAAAGTGGCATAAAGTCCGTGAATTTAGATACATTTTTTCAAATATGATCTCGAAACGTCCAAAAAACAGTCTTTTTTTCTTTGATGAAAGTGGCTGTGTATTATTTCGCGCGTATTCATCTGAGGATGTTAACAAGGTTAAAATTGAACGAGCGGCTAATGACACTGGTGAATGATAGAGGTGAGGATGAATGATGATGTAGAATATTGATTAAGATGCATCTTCTGGAATAAAAATGCTGCGCTATTGATTTACTATTTAAGTTTTCCATCGAACTGAATGCTTTCCACCTTGACACTAAAAGGGTGAGGACTTGGAAAATAGATGAAAATCCACTTTCGCTGAGGCCTGCCGGGGCGGAAGCACTATTGAATCCAACATCTCAAACACAAATAGTTGCTTTGACACTGCTAAACATAACCCTCTCATGTTCAACATCATATTGACAAACATCAGTGAAGTGTGGCACATTGGCCCTGGCTTCCCCGGCTGCTGTTCTGAGAGTGTTTGATGAGGCTATCATGTTAGCTCAAGCTCTCAGAGATCACTGGGTGCTATCCTGCACACACACACGCGATGTTCTAACACTTATACAGTATATACATTGACCTGCTGTTATTTGCCATGCACTACTTGTGTATGTCATATACAATTTCCATAAACATCAGGAAATCTCTGGTATATTCTGTTCAAAACCCACACATCAATTGTGAAATAGACAGCTAGCATATCTGCAGAATTAAGCCGTGTCCTCAGCCCCGTCAATTTGCCTCGGGGCCTCTGTGGTCTAAATCATTGTCAATCATTTGGCTTAATGCACTTTGGAAAACCGAGGACCCATGTCACCGCTCAAAGCTGCACAGCCTCCTATCTCTGCTTGGCACGGGAAGACAAAAACAACAAACAATTTGAGGTATGCACTCTAAATCATGGACTCCTCTGAATATAATTACTATTCTTGGGGTAATTCCCAAAACACGGTTTCCTCTGCCTTGGCTTCCTTAGATGTGCTCATTTGAATAGGAAGCAAAAACGTGTTCCTCTAAAATATTGCTTGTTTTCTTCCTTAGACATTATTATGGAACCCTTACAGAATGGTCGTAGGTATAAAAACGTCGTTGAACATAAAGCTCCAACACACCGTAGGGCCGCAGATACTGACTATGCTAATGAATGTTCCATATAGCCTCATTATGAGCCGCGGAGAGAGGTCGTTTTTCTTGGCTATTTTCCTGATGAAGTATTACTTTGGGTGGGGAAGTGGGTTGAGGTCCATTGTGTGTTTCTTCTGTGGACTGTAAAAAGAATTCTATAGTAAATGGAGAGAGTCGTCATTAGTTGATGTGATTAATATCTATTACAGGTCTTGGCATGTCTCCTGCAGGCTATTTGTGTTTACCATTTGTGTTGTACTTTAGCAGCTGTTGACAAATGAACAGCAAATTAGGTTTAAGATTAAAAATCTGTGGGCATTTTATGGACATAATTATGGCTGGAGTTTCCCTGCCACTCCAGGGAGCTTGTATGGTTTCAAGAGTACAACACCCATCCAGTGAAGAGAAAATGAAATAGCCTTTTTTTTTTTTTCAATGTGATACGCATGGTCAACAAATTAGATGAGTGAGAAACAGTTTACAATAACACCACCTACAATTTTATGCACAAGTTATCCATATTTTTATGTAATAAGCTCAGGGTCAGGAGACAGAAGTAGAGCATGCCAATTAAGACACTCATTTCCCAATCTCCTCTCTCTCTCTTTCTATACTCTCGCTTTCTCTCCTGATTATTTCTGGTGCTGCGATCTCCCCATCCTTCCCCGTTCCTTGTCAGCATCTCAACCTCATAATTAGCCGGCATTAATTAGATGCACTGGCATAATTGTTAATCATTGGTTACGCTGGAAACATCTTGGAGAATGAACGGAATGCCAAGCAAGGCAGGAGGAAAAACAACAGCTCAATAGCACAGAGAGAGAGAGAGAAAGAAAGAGAGACGGAGAGAAGGAGAGAGAGGGAGAGAGAAACAGAGAGAGAGAGAAGGATTGTGTGTAGGTGTGAAAGTGTGGGAGAAAATGCAACAATGTGCAACAATTCCCTAAAACCTCAACCTTGCCCAAGGAGACAGCAGATGCAGCATTGAGATCGGGGATGTAGGTAAGCATTAATTCATTAATGCTTTTTAAAGTCCTCTCTCATCACCTGATATTATTACTGCCTGCACTCCGGAGGATGACTGCGAGGATTAAAAACAAACCCCCTCGAATACAATATGGATTTGGAACATGAAGCATGGATTACAAATACGCTAACACGGCCGCCACAATGAATGGCATGAAATGGAAAGTCATGGTGATAGTTTGCTTATGGAGTCCCCATGGCTTGCTGACACTGCCTGCACCACTGCCTGTCCATCTCAGATTACTGTCTAATCGAATTCAGCCTCATGTCTGGCTGCTCCCGCGGGTCTGCTCTAGCGGTCGACTCCTGTGATAAAACATAAAAACAAGACACCGCCATTTCATTGTGGAACGACTCAAAGGGGACATCAAAGACCTGCATCTCTCTCTCTCTTTCCCTCTCTCTCTCTCTCCCTCTTTCCTTCTGTTTATTTACTTGTTTGCATTCCCTCTCTGTCCCTCCCCTCTCCCTCACTCTGTCACTCAGCATGTAGATGATAGTTTGGCTGGGAGTAGACAGAGTGTTGGTTGTGTCATCAGGAGTCAGGCAGCATCCTGCAGAGGTTACATGCCTCATTCTCTATTCCTCATGTCAACTGCCCGTAAATGTTTATGGCTTTCTGGTAAGACCTCGGCTATTCAAATTATCTTGTCACAATGCATCCCTGAGCAGGAATAAAGCCTTCCTTTATGGGAAACTGTAAACAGTCGCTGTGTGCTTCATGGGGAACAATACCCATTTATAAGAGTCCTGCAGAGGCCATGTCCAACGGGGACAGTAAAGTTTTCTCTCTGTTTTTTTTTTTCCCCTCTCTCGCTTTCCCTTTCTTCTCCCCGTCTTTTTCCCCTCCTCCAGTTTTTCTTGCCTTTTTCACCCCTCCTTTCCCAGGGCTTGGCTGAGATCAGGCCGGGTTTTAATGAGAGCTGCAGCCTCAGTCTGAGCCCTCCTCTCTATGCAGCTCCATGAGCCTCGTAATCCGCCATCGATCCTTCCATGAGTTGTTGCTGTCAGCTTTCTGAAATAACAGAAAGAAAAACAAAGAGCCACTCCAATTAGCCCAGGTTATAATTGGGTATTATTACAATGCTGCAGCAGGACTTGGCGGAGCATGACGCGTGTCATCGTGCCGTCACCGCAAAGCCCCTCCGAGAGGTCAGGAGTGACATGGCGCCCTTCCTGCCAACCCACATCCTGCCCTTCTTGCCAGCTCATATCCACGAGCAGAAAGCTCTCGCTGCCACAGCGAGCACCACAAGCCAAGTACACACTCTATTTGAATGTGACAATAATCCTGATTACATACAGAGAGCCATTTGGTAACAGCTTGACTATTCGCTTTACATATATATATATATATATATATATATATATATATATATATTTATGTGTGTGTGGACTTGGCTGTACAAAATGTCCGTTGACTTGCTTGAAACGCTCAAGGACAGGCAAGGGAGATAACCTTCCCCAGGAGCAGCGGTGTTACAATATGCCTTTCAAAGCTTTTGTTCCCTCTGTCTGTCTCACCTTTGAGTAATTCAGTGGACAACTTTTGATTCTTTGCTCTCTCGTCATGCTGCTGAGGTTGTACAATAGCACTGATTTGAATAACAAAGAGAATAGTTTAAGGAAAGTACCACATACTCATTTTCTCTGGATAATAGCCACATTGCCTGATACGGCAACTATTGCTCATATATTATTCATGTTTTTTCTACTATAAATATTCTCAAATGTAGGTTTTTAGAGCTACGCACATTTGTATGTAAATGGATGTTAGGCTACTATCTAAACACTTCAAAGGCTATTGTTTATTGTTGAAAACAGTATAGACAGAAGGAATGCTCTCTGGGACTAATAGATCATTTTGACAAATTGCGCCAGCAATAAAAAATATTTCCTGTTCACACACCTGACCCCAAATGAAGAACTGATTTTGTACTTTCTTTGCTTGAATTCCATCTCTGATCCCAAGAAAAATAATCCTCTGAATAATTGAATTGCTGTGGATAGGCAGAGAAATAACTGTCAGACTGCCAGGACTCAAATCCAATGAAAATAAGTAACATTTGGTACAAAAACTCATGAGCGTTAGGGAGGCTTAAATGAGTCTTCACACTCCTACTCCCTCAAGTGTATTCAGAGAATTGAATTACACCCCTCTGGAGAGAGAGAGAGAGAGAGAGAGAGAGAGAGAGAGAGAGAGAGAGAGAGAGAGAGAGAGAGAGAGAGAGAGAGTTTGCTTTGCCTCCTGTGGCTATATGTAGGAATGTAGTTTTCTGACACTGGGAAGTACAAACATCAGGACTATCAACTCCGTTGCCTCAGATGGAGGCGAGGCTGGCACCTAAGCCAGAGTTACTGTACCGTATGTTGCCATGGCAACTACTAAACCAACTGATGATGCGAGGTAGCCTGATTGTCACAAACACGGTCACCGGGACCTGGCTGTCAAGCTGCTTGGGGAAAAGCACTCAGAGCACTTATAGACCTATTCTTTTTCCTTGGTTTACTGTACTCCTATCCATCCAACTGCCAGGCCCAGCTGTATGAAGGACGGGCAAGTAGGCTGTACTTTCTCCCTGTTTGAAACATACTTTCTAAATCTGTGTGGGCTGTTGTAAGGAGCTCTGATCTGTACCATCAATTCTTCCAAGCCTTTGATGTCAAAGAAAGGAAAAGCAAGTACACTGTAGCAGTACCATTAAAAATTGTTTTCAAGACTCTTTTATCTGCTGATTTGGTATTCTGTGTGAAATGCCTCTCTGTTTTCTTGTTGGTAGCTACGGAGCCATAGACCGTGGAGGTGTTTAATAAGAAAGAGCAGCACTACTGATGATCTTTGCCTCCGCTGCCCCAAGGGAGAAAGACGATGGGCAGCCACCACCTGCCACTGGGAGCACTGCACTTTACTGGTGCCCATGAAAAGACAGAGGCAGCTCTCCACAGACCAATCAAACTCCACCAACAGCTGGCTGGCTGCCCTCCTCAGCCTGGCTCTCTCTCTCTCTCTCTCCCTCTCCCTCTCTCTGTCTCTCTGCCTCAATTTCTGCCTCTCTCTCTCTCTCTCTCTCTCTCTCTCTCTCTCTCTCTCACTCAAACATACAGCCACACACACATACGCACATATGCACACATACACACGCACAGTCCTTTCACATCATCAGACAGCACTATGGCACTACAGAGAGCATCTCTGTCCCCTTATTCCCTCCCTGGCGACAAATATTTACTGTGCTGCCCTGATTTATTCTAGGTTAATTAGTGAAAGTTAAATAGCTATCATAGACATGATGCTAAAACACACAAACACACGTGTGTGTGCACACACATACACACACACACACCTACCGACAATGGACTGACTGTCTTACACAGACTCAAAGCCAACTCCTGACCTGCCCTTCTAGCCCCAAAGGTATAATGTGGTTTATTATAGACATGTGAAGACTTAATTAGATGTGTATAATGCATGCTGTCCAGGGACTACTTGCTTGTGCTGTTGTATAAAACCGGGCCGCGTAAAAAAAAATGGCTGTGTTAACACTCTGCATTAGTAAATCTCTTTGTGTTATGTTAGCGATGAGAGGCAGTGTGGTGGTAAAAGCACTGCTTGCTCCTCATTATGACAGATATGTGTTGCTTTGCTAGCCAGGAGAGGAAGAGGAAGAGAAGTAGCAGATTTCGCACACGCATTTCTTAGCTTTATGGATAATTGGCTCACTATACGGTGAGGAAAACGGTGCAGGGTGAGAGGCTGTAAGTAATGAGCATCATCATTAAACAAATACAATCTGACACACCTTTTGGCTCACCATTTGACAACTCCAGTAGTGACAGCTGGTGCATCTGAATATGTGTGGAAACTTCTCCCTTCAAACTCAGCAAGCTTGCAAACAACTTCTAAGACTCCAGAGGGCTGCTACATCTCTGGCAAATCATTCAACCAGGCTTGGTGCCCTGCCCTGGAGAAAGCCATAAAGATTAGCAGTTAGATTGCGATCTTAAAAACAAACAGTCTGACCAGGACTGGGAGGGTGAAAGAGCAGGCTAAAGCTGTGCCGATGAGAGAGATTAGCACGGGCCGAAACAAGGGGGACAAAACAAATCCACTCAAAGGAAGAGGCCGGACACACAAAAGGAAGAGGTGAGACACAGTGTAAAAATGGAGGGATGCTGCTGACTGGAGGAAATATATATGACTTGCAGAGGGCATAAAACTTAAGTGAGAGCCTTGGTGAACCAAACGGGAACAAAAAGAGAAGAAATCAATAAATCTATACAGGTTCACAGTAACACCAGAGACTCTGACATTTGTCACATGCATTATTGGCCTGTTGGATGGGACGGTGACCCTGGGCGACATTGGTGACAGCGTGGCCACTTCTTCACAAAAGTGCAGACCTCACACAAAGTACAGTAGGTCTGTGAAAGAAAACCACGTCTCCATCAGACGTCATATCACAACTTACTGACCTTTTGAAACGCTTCTTCCAGTGACCTCCATTCACCCCCATTTCGGTCTTGGAGCATCTCTGAAAACAGTCCGTTTCAAAAAGTTACGCAGCTGGTGAATAAGGTGGGAATGTACAGCTGTGCCTTTTTAATAGATAAACATTTATAAATTTGTAAATCTGTGAATGCAAGCATCTGTAAATCTTAAATCTGTCAATAGTCACCATAGTGGGTATTGTTTCTAGCCAACAGAAACTTTGTATTGCCATGTGAAGCCGTTGTATCTTTTCTTGTATCTAATTGTATTGTGTATCTAATCTTTTTATTTATTGTATTTTTATCTATATGCTATTCCTTGCTGCTGCAATGGCCCGATTTCCCCTTGGGAATCAATACATTTCCTCATCTTCTGCCTCTTCTTCTTTACTTGCCATGCCAACAGCTGTTACAACTACTTTACCCTGCACACCAATGATGTTTTCAAGGCCTGTTTGAAAGTGTTCATGTTGTTTGTCAGGTCACCTGAGAAAGTATTTTCAATCAACTGTTTGAAAATGCAGTCCTTTTACTGACTGCATTTTCAAACAGTTGATTGAAATTACTTTTATAATGCAGCAAAATTCATAGTCACATAAAATGAATGTACATAGTTTCACTCTATCATCTATTTCAAGTCCAACACTACCTATTATGTGACTGTACATGTGGTTTCCAAGATACAGATAATCCATTTTTAATCGTAGTAGACAATTAACACCCTGTTCGCTAAGGAATACAATGTTTTAGGTAAAACTACAAACACACTGCCATACAGAGTCTTAGTGTGTGAGACATGAAAATAAAACACTTTGGACTCAGTGGATTTCGGTGTAACAAAGAATCGTCACCGTTTTAAGTCTCACTTAATTTGTTGTCTATAATTTCATTTCAGACATTCACAGCTTCATACACATAACCAGATTTGTCCAACCGTACGCTCCAGGCACAGGAATGTGTTTACATTGCAATAACTTGTAGTCAAAAGAATAGGGACTAGGGGAGACAAACATGAACCCACCCAGCACAGACACACAAACTCTATGATCATTATGGTGTGTGTCCATGATCACACATTTTTCAAGTGTGTGTGTGTGTGTGTGTGTGTGTGATGTTAGTTTGAGTGTGGTCTGAATGTGACTTTCTTGTCTCTGAGTGTGAGCATGTGAAAGAAAGAATTGGACCTTCAACCCACTCATTGCACATTGAATACAACATTCAGGTCCGGTGTGTGTGGGTGTGAAGCCAACCTCTTGCCCAGTGCTGATAAATTGTAAGTTGTAGGTGGTGGTATTTTTGTCAAAACTAGGTAACCAAACATCATTTAATTGTCAGATAATATGGCAAGTTAGTTTCCTCATTTAATATATGATCACATGGACTACAATGGAAATAACTCATGTAACTTTATTGCCATCCTGATAGATATAATGTCAGTATATTATATTTTAATCAATTAATCAATCAATCAATTAATCACTTGACCAAGTGCATACCAGTACTTTATTCATAAATCTTGTAAAAAAAAAACAATTAATGGGCAAAAATTACACCGCAGCTGCATCATTTTCTAATACTGTAAATGTACCAAAACAGATTTTGAATTTCCAGTGTAGGTGTAATAGACATGCTGCTGTAGTTGCCCAAGGCCTCACAGCAGCAAAGCCTTTGTTGCTGTGACTACAAGGTGATGGAAGTTAGCAAACAACCACCTTCATTTTTTTATCTTACAAAACATGTTTTCACAGGAGGGAAGCAGGTCTGGCGCTGCCTTTTTTTTTCTTAATTCACTCATATCTACGTTATCCGCTGCAACTGGAAAAGGAAAGCATCTTCAAAAACTCGTTTCAATGGACCAGACTGTCATTCTCTGTCTGTTTAGGTTTCTCTGCCTCGCGGTGATGGCTGTCTCAGAGGGGCATTGAATGAGCTGCTGATTAGATTAATAAGGCAACAGATTGAATGTGGTGATGTGTTTGGTTTACAGGTCATTCCCAGAGCCCCTCTCCCTCTGTGGTCGCCATAGAGGACTGGGCAGTAAAGCCATTTGTTGCCAGCCACAGACGCTGATAGTTCCCAGGGGAGCTGGTGTGGTTGGCTTACTGCTCCGGCGGGCAGGGCGGTCATGTTGCAATGAGGCTTCCACCGCTCTCGTTTCTCCTTTCCACATGCACTGCACGCCTTGCTATTGCATCTTATTAAGTCTGCAAAAACACATTTCTGCATAAAGCCTTGTGGGACATTCCTGAATTTACCGCTGACACCAACTGAGTACCGTTAGTTTACTTTGATATTTTACCAGAAGAATTGAAGTGCAAAATCTTTTAACATGGATTTCTAATATCCTGGTGTTGATATTGCCTTGCTGTTATCAAGGTCCACTGAGGCTGTGCAAAACATTATTCTATGAGGAAATACTAGATAATGGAATAATGTCTCACAGTAGCCTCCATACCTCATTTCTTTTCCTGTATAATCACTGATATGACATGATATAATATGACAAATGAAAAATATCACATTTCAAACCAACCAACACCTCGCATTTATCATTGGTCAGGAAATACCCACAGGGTGAAGCCATAGTGCTTACCTGAGACTGTAGCCTATTGATCTCAGCTGGCAACGCTAACTGTGCTCTATTCATCCTGTTCTGGCTGAGGTCTCACACAAACAGAGCCGTCAATCAGCCATTCAGAGTACCGCTAGCTCCACCCTTGACATCAAGCTAACAACATCATTTGTCTCCCAAGTCACTTTTCTGGAGAATTATGGGGTTAGGCATTGGGGAATCCTCTTTCATTTAGCCTCTAAAGATGCAGAATTAAATTTAAAGTTTAATTAAGTCGTAATGAAACTTGAACTGGAAGCAATATAAACCTCCTTAAGCTCTAGCTTTGCTCCCAATAGCCTTTTAAAGGATTCTCTCCTGCATTATCTCATGGAAAGCACATTGGCTGCGCCGTCAAAAGCAGGAAGATACAAACATGGTGGTAACGTCTGTGGTTACTAATGTGTGCAGTTGCTATGTACCGTAACACATTGCAATTCTGTGTACTGTGTACACATGGGTGCCTGGTGGTGTGTGGGTGAATGGCATCCATGAATATGTATTGATTCAAGCTGGGTTAAGTATCTGGCTCAAGGTCAGAGCAACAATGTCACAATGTCAGGAATCCTGATCAGCGCTTCTCTCTGCCAGAGCAATATCTGGAATAATATTGACACCTTAAACAACTGATGAATTCATTGGGAGCTCGGAAAAATCCATCTCAAATGATTTTCCCATCAGTAAAAAACGGAATGTGGGCATTAATAATTCATCTAGATTCTGAGGCAATTGATCCACAGAGATGGTGGAGTCTTGACGGTTGGGAGGGCGAGGGAATTACTCCTGCACATGCGGATCTGTCCACAAAAACTATCCATGCACACACATACATACTTGTGCTCACGCATACACGCGCACACACACACATACATAAATATTCACATACACATACAAAGATGCATAAAAAAGCCTGGATCTCGCCGTCTGTTTTCATTGCTCAACAACACATCTCAGATCTCAAATATGTAGGTTACACAAAGTAAGTGGAAAATAAAAAGATGTGTGCATGTCCCATACGACTATTAAAGGCTAACCAATCGCGCATTCATGTCAAGATAAGTTACAACGTTAAATAATGAGGAGACTTTTTTGAATTTCCCAATTCACAAGTAGTATCAGGTTAGCATTCATATTTCCATCCCAAATTTATTCAGTGATGCCCCATTTCTGCAGTAGGTAAATGGTGCCTCACTGTCTCTGTATCCATGAGTTCTTGCTTTGAATTGAGTTTATCCAATTATCTTGCAGGTGTGACATCACTGAAGCTGAAGAAAGCCTAGGAGGCAGAGAAAGTGCTGCCAGTTGAATGAGAGATAAGCAAATGAAAAAGATGCAAATGGGGAAAGTTATTTTGAAAATTTTTGAATGTCTAAGCTAATTGGTCGCTAGAGAGAAGATGCTGATGCAGAGGTTTTGCTGCCTGCTGCAAAGCCACCCACTCTAAAACTCTCACAAAGGCACAAAGGCGAGCATGTACGCACACAAACACACACGCGAACACACACACACGCGCACACACACACGCACACAAATAGACACACTCGTACGCGCGCACACACTGCTTCTGTCAGAGCACTGGCATTAACATCCTACCTCTCTTGCTTAACAATACTCTGTTCTGCCTGAGTTCACTATGAGACACATTAGACGTCATTTTGTTCTTCTCTTCCATTATCATTTCTCTTGCCAGCAGTCTTTTGTTCTGTGCTGTGTTAAAAGCTGACATTAGCGCACGGGAGTGTCCTGCTTTTGTCCTTTTCATGAAGCATTTCAATCTCGCACCTGTCATTAGTCAAGATGGTCTGTCTGCCTGAGTCGCATTTTACAGAGAGGAGATGTATAACTGTTCTCTCCACACCCCATTAGAGACTGGAGAAAAGCCCCAATAAGCCTGGAACTCTCTGTGCAGGATATATGCACACTCATACACTCACATGCATTCAGGCACACACACAGGCACAGTTGCAAAGAAGGCAATTCCTTCGAAATAGCCACTATACAGTTGATAAAGATGCAATAAAACAGACCAAAATAAAATGAATACAATTAGGATTCTCATAATGAGCGGCGGTGGGAGTGGAGGACACCTGTTTGTTTGCACAATCGTTCACAAACACTATGTAGTTAATCACCCGAGGTGCTGCTGGGCTGACGCTTATCTACATTACAATGGAGGGGTCGGCCTGCATTAAACACACAGATGCTGTTCCATTTTGCTTTGGCTTTTCAGTTTTAAAGCCCCCATTTCCATAGAGAGAGAGATGCAGATGTTCTGTGTTGTGGCACACCTGCAATTCCACCCCAACTCCTGCCTGCAAGCCATCAAAAACAGATATGAACCCACAATGAGCCAAGTAAAAAATACCTGCTCCAACAAAGACAGACAAGAAAGACATCAAAAACGATTTCAATCTCGCCTCAATTTTCTCTCAATAGTTGTCTGTAAAGTAGTTCTCTTCTTTCTGTCTGGAATAAAGAGAATCCCATTACATATTTCTTATTTTACTAGCTCTGTTGGCTCTGACGGCCTTTCAACAGCTGTAGTTACAACTTTATTTGCTACCTCCATAAAGGTGACTTATAAGCTGTTATCACAAGGCCGGCCAGAAACGTCAATACAAGATTAAAAGGTGTGCGCAGAGAAAGGGACAGACTTCATTAAAGGTGATGTAGAGCTGCAAACACCTATCGATATGTGAGCGAGACAACCACGCTAGTTGAGAGGTCCAATTGAGTTTTGGCCCCTCATTGACACTTATTGACTTCCATTGATTTGTTATGAGATGTAACAAGCTGAAGGGGAAATCTTATTCACTTGAACATTCATTTTCAGACAATGGTGGATATTGGCGACATGTCCAAAGGGTTTAGAGGATAGCCAAGGAGGGGAAGGAATACATTTTTTACCACTGAGATAAAATGAGCCTGAGGAAGATCTTTCTAATATGTATGTTGTATGACCATGACAATATGATATCTATGCTCTATTTGTCATAAAATGCCATAAATATACAGCACAGAAAGGCATTATTGCTAGCTGCTGTGGCTGATTACTGACCACCAGCAGTTTGATACTACATCCATGGGTGGAAATTACGGGGGGGACAAGGGGGTCCGGACCCCCCTTCCTGGGAAAACAGAGAGTTGTCCCCCTCAATATATCATTGTAAACATAACTATATAATTTTAAATAATATAATAATATGCATTGAAAGCACTTGTGCTAATTATAGATGCAAAACAATGCGTTTTTAAGTTTCGAAAGATTGCGTCCCCCTCTCATATGCCTCACAGTGGTTTGGTCCACCAGCCTACCTGCCTCCCCGAACCCCCACACACACATTAGCCCTCGGTACGAGTGTCTGTGGAGCAATCTCTGGAAGTGTGTCAGTGGTGGCTGACCTCCAGTAAGCAGCTACTTTGCAAAGGTTAACTTAAAACAAAGGATGTGTCAGACATTTTTCTTTACTTCTACAACTCAATAGAATAAAACACATTTACAATTGTAACCAGACAGGCAGGAGGTCTATCCACAATTAAAATCATTATAACTCGCTGAATTTTCGATTTTCAAGCGGTTTGGTTTGTTACAAATGCCAGACGTGTATTTATGATACGTATTTATGACACATTTATGATATACTTTTGGCGGCACCTTTGGTGTCCCCTTCAGGAATTGCTCTTGAGAAATTTTTCTTTTTATTGTCCCCCCCAACAGTGAAATGAAATATCCGCCCTTGACTACATCATACAGTTTTGTGCTTGTTTGGCCCTCAGCTCCCAACAATAGAGCAAAGGCTGTAGCAGGTGAAAGAGTTCATTAGAGCTGCAAGCTGGGGCCCACAACAAGCAGCCTCTTCACATGGAATAGCAGAGCTTAGCCTCCAGCTGTGACCTCTCCTATCCAACATGCAGAGATAATATGGCAGCACAGAGACTAAAGGCCAACAGTGTTCACATAGAGAATCACACTTTAGTCAAGGCAAAGAGTTTAAAATCAAGTAGTGCAGCACAACCTTGCCTTGCAGCGCTCTGCCCCCAATCTACCTCTACCCCGACTCCTCCATAACCGCAACTATTTGGGTCATTGAAATAATTTATTTTATCTATGAATATTTACAAAGGTCAAAGCTTCAAAAGTTTGGAAATTGTTGAAAGAAGTGTGAAGAGTTGAGGTCAAGGTTAGGGGTCTGATGAAGGCAGAAAACAAAACATCAGCACACATATACTCTCTGTGCATGCCAATATGCTTTGCCCTCCATCAACCCTTCAAACAGGGCCGGAACTTACTATATATCTCTTTTATATGGCCGCGGGAAATGATGCCTACCAGTGTAGATATAGAATAGAAACCAACACCACTATCATTCCCCAACACTCCCAGTGTGTAAAATCTTTCACCTGTTAACTGGACCAGGGCAGATTAACCTAAATTGATATGTAGCCTGATATAACCTGGAAACAGTCCCTCAGTTGCCCTTTGCTCTGCAGGGGGAGAGTGAGATGCTCCTCAGATAACTTAGATCATTAATGCATTGTTTGCTATTTTGGCAATCAAAATGAATTGCCTTGCATAGGCTATAAACATTACTTTTTAATCTCCTAGAATGGGTAAACTGTACTCTCTCCAACTGGGTCTCATAGTATGCAGTGATTCTGAGAACAGCCTCAGACAAGATTTAATCTTTTACTACTGGCAGATGTTCCTTGTGTAGGTTGCATCACAAATGCACACTTGATGTTGACTTTTTCTCTCTCCACTCATTCAAGGACTATTCTCTGAAATAGCAGGCTGAAGTTCACACTTCCAAGTCCAAACGAGAAACATTTCTCCACTCACTTGAAATGTTTTGCTCGAAACTTAAATATTTTTTAATGAACCCCTCAGTTAGCTCTCTTGGGTGCACGGCAACCATCGCCTCCAAAAGTTTGTATTTTACTTGTAATTTGTACAATAATTTTTCTTAAATGCTCTCTCCAAATCTTCTGTTTGGTCTGCTGAGAGAAGCAAAGCACTACAACAAATCAACAAAATTTAAGAGGCTTTACTCAAAGCTTGGGGTCAAATGGTAGTTGCAAGTATTTCTTAGCTGTTAGCTTTGTGTAGCTCCATAGGAAAAGTATCACACTAGCATTGCCAGGGTTTGATTCCCACTACTGGGACTGCCATGCTAAAAACGTATGTATTCGTGGTACTGGTAGGCTCTTTGGACAAGTGCCCATTAAATGAAATATGTTATGTGTCTCTCATATTATCTGTTTTTCTATAAACAGTAGAGCTTGTTTCAACTAGTTCTAGCATAAGCCTAGGGTGACTGAGTCATTCGAGCCGTCCTCCTCTCCTCCTCCTCTCCTTGTTCTACTTGTCTGCCTCCACCAAATGGGTAATGGATTGTGAGTATACAGCAGCCAAGAAAACCAGCCACCCAATCAAGACGCCCTCCAGCTGTAAATTCAGTATACCTCCATTGAGGAAATGGTAGAAGAGCTGGAGTTCCTATCCATGAAAAGCCCAAGGATTGGTAACACTTCCTTTTACAGTCGCCCTATGTACTGGGCATTTACCAGCTAAATACAAGATAAGAAAATTAAACATCAATACTACGTCATTACAGCTGTAGCTAAGTAGATAAATACTTTGAAATTACAGTGGAATTACACCTCTGATATTAGTTCAATATCGATGACTGTATATAGTTGCCAAAGGTTTAGTATGGTAACAGTGTGAGTTTATAATTCCCAGGGAATCAGGCTACACTTTCCTTCTCGATTACCTATCAATGCAAGGAACAATCTTGTAGGTACTGAAGGTTTATAGCAATTGTGTACATTCTTGAAGGCAATACTTTTCTTTCATAGTAATTGTTCATGCCCACTGGGAAGGGGTCTATTAAAATTACCATAAAAACTATGAAATTGTTTCTAAGTTGGTAGGAAATATATCAATAATTTCCATGCACAAACTCTAACATTTCAATTTGCAGTGCGAGTAAATGGAAATTTCTGCTGTAAAAGGAAGAAATGTCTCTGTGGTATTACAACTAACAGCCCTAACAGAACCAAGGACCAAACAGTACCCATCCCTCAATGTCAATAAGTAAGGCCTAGAAAATTTCACATAACACAATATAACAGAGGCTCAAATGCCTGCATTCAGGATGGTCATTCATTTTTTAAAAATCACATATATTCTGCATTTAACATCTAAAATAAATGTAACAGTCGTTGCCTTGGGTTTAAAAATAATGATGCTTTCAAACTAACAAAAAGCACTGATTGAGGGGATTCATGTACAATAGTGGACCAGAAAATGTATTGTCATTTAAATTTTTGACTTTCTTCTGAAAATTACTGGGCTATCACTGCGACTGGGAACCAAATTAGCATAAGTGGCTTAAGTGGCTTAACTTGAGTGGCTGCTGTGAACATTCGATCTGTGCTGTGGAAAAAAAGTTGCACACACAGCGCCTTGGGTTCATCACATCTTAACATTAGCTGCCAGAAATGCCTGGAGACATTTCTCTTTGTTAGTGAGCAAGTGATCATACCGCACCTTCCACAGTGAGAGCTGAAGTTTTAGCTAGCTCCTCCTCATCAATTAAGTAAAGTCAGGAAACATTCATAGAAAGAAAACTTAATCGCAAAATATTGCCTGTTCACAAAACTGCCACTTGGATGTAGCTTGGGGCACTTTGTATTGATAAATGGAGTCGAGCTGAAGATCTATCTGCCTATCTGTCTCACATCCTCCAAGCGGCTGAGATTAGCATTCACTGTGTGTCAACACAAAAAAGTATTACAAAGTACTGAAGTTGAAGTAAAGATTTTAGGAAAACAGATTTTAGGAGCAACCTAGTAAATTTAATTATATTCTTTATTTTCCTATCGTTCACAGCAATTTCTGTTAAGTTTAATAAACCTTTTCCAAGTGGGTAGAGCCATGACCAATTATTATGTAGGAAAAGCAAATTTCTAGGAGAGTATTGCCTTGATTACTAGAAAGTACACAATTAAACTTAGGCTATTGTTAATACAAACCTCCAGTACCTACAAGATTGCTTCTTGAATTGGCGGATAATAAAGAAGACGTTTCTAAGAACGTGTAGCCTAATTCCCCAGGAATTATGCCATTAAACCCCAGCTGTTAGCATCCTAAACCTGTGACAACTAAAATGTTTACTTGAACTGATGAGTGATAATACCAGAGGTGTTTACGTAATTCAGCAAGGATTTTAAGTATTTACCTCCTGAATCACATTACTTGGTAATTTATCATTAATATATCTAATAATAGGGTGACTTTAAAAGGAAGGATCCACTGATTTTACTACAACTACTTCACTACTTTTACTATTACTGCTACTACTGGTACTATACCACCACTTATACTACTGTTGGTGTTTGTTTTAATCTGCGTGGAGTACCAGATGGGTGGGTTTTACCACACCAGAAAAATTCAGATAGGCTAGTGTCCAGTAAGTTGTTAATAACAGGAAAGTTTGCTTAATTGACTTTAAAATATCTGCGATTCTCCGAACTTGCTGGCCTTGTCACATGCTCCCCCGCCCATCTGGCACGTATTTGGAAATACTGTACTGGGTGTCATAGAGGCGGCTTCAATAAGTCCATCCAACATTTTGGCAATAGTGTCTGAGCAAAACAGAAAGGCATGGCAGAGTAAGAGAAGCTATCATAATATATCATTCTGCCCCTGATGAGGTGAGTGTCTCTATAGGCAATGGGGATGTGTATGATGGCAGTGAAGAAATAATGGCCATGAGATGCATTTTGTATTCTCACTCCTGCACTCCTCGTCTTTGTTTTGTCTTTGATTCCAACAGTAGATTGTTTTCACAGTGAATAAGGGATGCTCTAATTTGCTTTCTTTTTGTCACTCAGCACAGTCTAACAGATGTCTTTTTATTTGCTTATATGGGAAGGGACAAACGAATCGAATGCGTGGAAGTCCCGCTGTGTTAACTATCCAACCATCGGAGGCTTAAAGATGAGTAGGAAGATCAGACTAACTCTACAGATGTCCATTGAGATGTTATATCTTTGTGTTTTGAGCTAGAGAATTGAAGT
This sequence comes from Centroberyx gerrardi, assembly GCF_048128805.1. NCBI lineage: Eukaryota > Metazoa > Chordata > Actinopteri > Beryciformes > Berycidae > Centroberyx > Centroberyx gerrardi. The sequence goes on along the minus strand of NC_136012.1, from coordinate 16,477,457 downwards.
TCCAGTATGGGGGTAGATTTTGATCCAAAATCTTGAAAGCTTGTTTACACTTTTGCATTTCATGTATTTTTTCAACATAGTGTAAATGGAAAAGGGAAAGAAAGAGGTTCCTAAGAAGGCAATATACTGGAAAAATAAGGAAAGGGGAATCACTTTTAAAGCAAAACGAAAACTATATATTCAATATAGCAGCTGCAAAGATAAAAATGTGTACATAGACTGTGGAACTGTGAATGTGGCTGTACAATATGCACACTTCAGGCAACACGTTTTAAGTGGATACCCTCATGATTGCTGCCTGAGGAAGAGTATATCCACTCAAAGCGCGTAAAGTGTGCACACCTTGTATTTATATGTATTTTTTCCTAAGCATGCTTCTCCTTGCCTGTGCCGACGCTATACCCTTCATGGCAAATATTACCCACTTCTTGAAATTGTATCCTTGTGCGATGATAGTCTCACAGGTTGTCGTTAAAAGCAGTAAAGCCAGTGGTGTGTTACATTACCAGAACAGTTGTAGGTCTTGCTCAACAACCCTTCTCTTCATTAAAAGTTAGTTAATTGACAATGGACTGTATCTACTTGTGAAGGACTAATGGGCTGAGAGGGAAGGTCAGGTTGGGTGAATCAGCACTAATCTCACTTGTGTCAATTAGTATAAGATTAAAGGAGCAATGCAGAGAATTACCTTCAGTGTGTTCAATTTTTAAACTAAAATGTGTTGGTCTAAACTTATCATAACCACCTCAGTCCCTTCCCCCCTTCTCTCGTATGCTGTCCATTTGATTAGTCATACCTGACTGCCTCTCCCCGAACCCAACAATGAACGTGTCGGCCCGTTTAAGTGAACGCTTTCTCTTCTTCTCCTCTGTCAGCTTCCCTTTCTTCTCCTCCCTTTGTTTCCCCACCTGTCTGTTCCGGTGTTTTCTCCTCATTGTCTGTTTTCGCGTTCTCACGCCAGTCATCCTCCGCGCCGCTGTTCTGCATCTCTCCCATCTTTCCCTACCTCTGCTTTATCTCCTCCATCTCTCCAGCCGTCCCTCCTGTTCCCCTCTCTCTCTCTCTCTCTCTCTCTCTCTCTCTCTCTCTCTCTCTCTCCCTGCCCTCCCATCTGCTGATCATGCCCTGATTACTCTGCAGAGACAGGCTCTTCCTCCCCACACCGTCTTCTTCCTCCCCTGATGTTCCTCCCACTCTGTCCCCTATCTATCAGGCTTTCTTTGGACACAATCACTCCATCTCTCCATCTAACCACTACCCCAACCTCCCTTCATTTTCCCTTCCCTTCCTTCCCCCCGGTCCTCCCTTCATTTCCCCGTCCTCCACTTCATTCCTCCATCCCTCCCTTCCTTCCTCCCTCCATCCATCCACTCATCTATCCATTCATCATCCATCCGTCCGTCCATCCCACTCTTCCTATGTTTCTGCCAACCAGTCCACACCCTACAGCAGTGGGATCAGAATGTAGGGGAGATAGAGCATGAGCCCAGATAAGCTCTCCCCGCAGGTCACTGTCTATGTACCAGCTGATAGGAATCAATCTGCACCCCAGGATACTGCTCCTTTTGTTGTGTTTTTCCTCTCTTTTACAGGCCCTGCTATTCTGTTTTCTCTTCTTCTTCTTCTTTTTTTTTTAAAAATCCCTGCCCCTTTTCCTGAAACAGTATCAGAAATCATTACAGTGCAATAGCTAGATCCTTTCGTCCTCCTCTGTGTCATTACAGCATTTGAATTGTTTATTTCTGCTGTGTTCAAATATGCATGCTACTGGGCGTTCTGGTAAGTCGGCAGGCGAAGACGCTTGTTGCATGCCAGACTCCTCGCTCCCCCGTCTTTTCCTGTCACTCTCTATTGTGCACTATCTAATGAAATCTAAATGCCTCAAAAATAATCTGAAAAGCAGATTATGCGCGCTACTATTGATCATCGGACCACCCATCCAACAGCTTCTCTTCACAATCATTTCTATCATGTCACCCGGTTCGGGGCTGGGTGACGTCTGAGAGCCCCAGTCGATGGAGGATCCCCCAGTAGAGGAAGGTCATAGTAGAGGTGGATGGGAGTGGACCACACACACCTCCCGCCGCAGAGAGATTTATCAGGCCAGCTTTGCTCCCTGAAACACATGGTTAATTTAGCAGCCATTACAGGTGACATCTTGATGAATAGAGAGGGCTGTTCACGCATACATAGGCAATAGGCATAAACACACATGCGCACGCTCACATACACACACACACACACAAGCACACAACTATATGCAATCACGCACGCGCACAGACACACACTCAACCGCACACACACACATACAAAGAATAATGGTCATTTTACTGCAGTCCGCAGGAGGACAGGAGATAAAAGTTAGTGTTTGGAGAATGATGTGTCAGGATGGTTTCATTAGCTCAGAGATAGAATACTCCTGTCTGTGCCATCAGTGATCATTCTAGAGGGGGAAATTATTCTTCCCTGCCATAGATGGCTATGTGTACTAATACACTGACAAACTATCAACTTACTTACGGCTAATCCTAACTAATTATGATCCTAAATAATCCTCACTTAGTAATTAGTAATCCCGCTAATCAGGATTTAATGAATTTGCCGCTAATAGGTAAAGCAAAGGAGCTGCTGTACCTGTGTGTAGAGCTGCAGAGACACAAGTGCGCGCTGCCCACGTCGGCCATGAGACCTCAAGCCATTGTTCATCAAGCCCCTCGCCCATTTATCATCATTTTCGTCCCATAAAACTGATACGTATTGATTTGGTGGAGCTGCCCTTCATTGCTTTGAGTAGGAGGTTCCATACACGGCACAGATATTTGATCACTGTCAAACATGTGTTGGTTGGGTCTGTGACAAACATACACTAAGCTGCTCCACAAAGAGCTGTCTTTTCAAACCAACAGATGATATAGAGTTGTTCTACCCACTCATGCAGGAAGCAGTCTGCCTACGGTTGAACGGCAGCCCAGAACCGGCAGCGGATAGAGAATGTCCTTTATGACTCTTCTCGTACTTCTCTCTCTGGTGGCTTGGCAGGGAAGAGAACAGACACGCAGACAATAGAGAAGTCTCTATGGAGATCAGCCCGCAGCACTACATGGCCACATTTCCTCCAGTCCCCAGGCCTGCAGGGACACCCTAACCATTTAATGTACATTTTGAAAACATGGACAAATTCATTTTGCTGTGCTTTGTTGAATATCAAAGCGCTCTCAAGGACCAGCTTCAGGTGCAGCGAAAATTACACTGGGCAAATGAAATGAGAAGCCCAAGAGTATTAGCATCACAGCATAACTCTTAATATAAAAATATCAGATAGCCAATACTTTTGCCCTGTGTATGATCTTGGTAACAATCACATCAGATACAAACCAGATTTGATTATAGTCTTTCACAAGTATGGGTCTTTTTCCCATCTAATCTGGGCATCGGGGAGTGGAGCCGTGTCATTACCTTCGGCACTCATCAAGATGCATCCTGAAGGTCAGACCTGATGAATTGGAGAGACAGCTCTGTTATAGAGAGCAGCCATTATCCATGATACTGCAAGAAATGATTCACTGTCCTGAAGAGAGAGGAGAGGAGAGGAGAGGAGAGGAGAGGAGAGGAGAGGAGGAAAAGAGACAAGGCAAGAGATCGAAAGGAGACGAGAGGAGAAGAGAGGAGAGGAAAGGAGAGGAGACGAGAGGAGAGGAGACGAGACATGAGGTCGAAAGGAGAGGAGACAAAAGGAGAAAGGAGAAGTCGAAAAAAGACGAAAGGAGGAGAAATAAAAATAGAAGAAGGGGGAGGAGGGATAGACAGAAATTGAGCTTCCTAGCCAGTGGGCTCAGACCTCCATGTGAGAACACCTCAGTGAAGAGGCACAGTGAAATGCTGATAGCTGATCGGTGACAAAACTCCCCTACCCACTTAAAGCTGACACCTTGGTGCAACTGTTTCTCTCCACAGCAGGCAGTCAGGGATGATATCAGTGTACCTGAGAGGAGCTCGAATACTCCCAGCCCAGTTAGAGCTGACACCAGGAAACAGCCTCCCTCCTCTGCTCCCCTCTGTCTCAACTCAACATTTTTTTTCTCAGAGGAGATGTCCTCTGACAGAATTCTGCACTGAAACCACTCCACAAGGCTGTTAGCCGCAGATATCCCCTTAGGCTGGAATTTAAGGAGGGAAACGCCTGCTGGTTTGAGTGAATTAAAATGAAGTTGATCCATAACCCTATCACCAAGCGATTTGCCAATAATCTTGAAACATGAGGACATCCTATTTTACCCCACCACCCGCTAACGCATATTTGAAACAGAAGGAAAGAGTGCTGCTGTACAGCAGAGCTGAGCCAGCCAGCCTATGGGATATCCCAACCTAATAGGGGTCTACTTGAACCCTGAGCCCTTCTTCCAGTCTGTCTCTGCTCCTCTCTGCAGGTTGTGCTGTGGTGATGAAGTGCTGTGTGCCTGCAGTAGTCCAGCGGTGTGCCATGCATGATAAAGAGCAAGAGATTGTGGGGGAAGCCTGGGGAGGGCTGTGCAGCCCAGCTGCTGGTACAAAGCTGCAGGCTAGGAGCCACGCCGTAGGCCAGGAGGTGAATAAATGATTTGCATGGCAGTAAAACTCTGATGCAAATAAGCTTGGTTAGGTACATAAACACACCCTCACATGCATGAAAAGGCATGCGTAAACAAAGGCGAGTGCCAGAATTCATGCACGGATACAAAAGTAATGCTAATGCATGCACGCACGCACATACACACACAAAAACCCACACGTAGGCATAGTGTACATCTACACACAGTCCTCCTCATGATTATCTATGCCACAGCAGAGATGAATACTGACACAAACTGGATATTGAGGAAAATATGCAAATAAGCGACAGAGAAACAACCTGTTTTTTCTTCTTCTGCAAGGCATCATGTACATTCATACAGTAACCTCTAATGTATTACATTCATTTCCTAGACACAGAGGTGGAGGTGTATAAAAAAGATAAGTTTTGAAATTCAAATGAGCACAAAAACAGGGCAAAAATCAATCATAAATTAGATCTGTAGTGAATATATTCAAAGGAAAATATATCTGTTGGAATGTCACGGAAAAATATCAAGGCAGGCACCATAGAGTTCACTTCATTCAGTTAGGCCCCCCATAGCTCACTCTGACAGAAATCCCCTTTAGCTAACACTGCTACTACTGTGGGGGGTGTACATACAGTATGTGTGTGTCTATATACAGTGTGCGTGTGTGTGTACATGCACATGTGTGTCTAGTGTGTATACTTGCTGAAAGTAACTTCTCAAAGAGTCACTCTCAAAGCTCAGAGGAGTAAATTAGAGGAGTGGGTGCATTGATGTTGTGCAGAGGGGAAGGGGACCGCTGAGTGGGTTGCAGGACCGGGCCCCAGCAGCACTACGGGCCTCATTGAGGAGAACATCTCAGCGGTCCGGGGTGGACAGGATGACCTGAGGTTAGGTTGGGGAAACCAGAGACAGGCAGACACCACTGTACAGGTCAGCCACACTTCTCCGGGGTATAATTAAAAAGTTAGAGGTGCGAAGGTTTTCTGCTGTTGCTGCAAAAAATATGGTGCTAGAAGTAAAAAACTGGACGATTTCTGCCTGTGAACATGGTTTGTATTATGTCTAATTATTATGTCTAAAATACAAATAATTCAGATGTTTAATAAATATGTAAAACCTTTTCACACATTTATTACATTTTGGGAAATAATTAAACATTCATCAAACATGAAAAGAATAATTTACACGTTTGTTAAATGTTGAAAAAAAATCTAACATTTATTAAATGTGGAAAACCTTTTCTCACATCTGTTAAATGTTGAAAAAAAAATCGAACATGTATTAAATGTGGAAAAACTTTTCACACATTTGTTAAATGTTGGAAAAGAATCAAACATTTGTTAAATGTAAGAAAATTTCCACGTTTACTCAATGTTGAGAAATGGTTCAGACATTTATATTATATCATATTATATTTTGCTATAACATATTTAACATTTCACCATATTCAGAGAAATCAGAAAAGTAATACATCTTAGAAAATGAATAATGTGAGATAATTTGTGATATTTAGCTTAAATAGTGAAACTGCACCTGAACAAAAAAAAAAGATATAAAAATATATATATATATATATATATTGTCACGTTTGGCACCTCAATCTTCTATGCATCGATTAGTCAAAATTCTATGCATTAATCAGTTAGATGTTGAAGGGTAGACTACAGAGCTCATAGATAGATCTGTATCTCTGTTCATCATTAAGGAACTTCTGAAGCATTTTGGAAAGACATGTACACTGTTTGTTGCCTATTTTGGTCTCGTTCTTAAATAAGACTCGATTTTGTCTCTCTTGACTTGGTCTCGACCTCCGTTGGACCTGGTCTAGACTCAAACTGGAGTGGACCTGATCTTCATTCAAACTGGACTGGACCTGGTCTTCAAATTGACTGTGTGTATTAAAGGGTATTGACAGTTCTGGCAGCAGGATCAACTTGTGGTTAGTCGTCCCCCAATCAGAGGGCCAGGCCACGATCCGAAATGTGGCTGTACACATCAAAGTATCCTTGAGCGAGATATTTAACCCCTGGATACTTTACCATTTGGAGTATGTTTTTTACAGAGAGAACTGCAGTGATGACACCAAACAGGACCTCTAAGCATTTATTGTATTATAATGTAATTTGTGTAGATTTAAGCCTCAAGAGAACATCTGCCTCAGTAAAGTAGAGCTCTGGACAGCTGTTCATAAAGTATGATCTGTCAATCATCTCTTATAATCCCCCCCCACCCCCCGCCCCGTCCCACACTCCCCAGAGGGGCAGAGAGTTAATCAAAGGAGTAGTATTGCAATTAAGTGATAGTGAAAGTTACAGGATTGTATCTTAAATCCATTTGGCTTACTTCATGCCTGAGATGAGGGCTCCAAATAGACTCCGTTGAGTCTCAGGTTGAGTGATTGATTTGCCAATGAGATATAATAGAGCAATGTTTTTACACTGAATTTTTGAGTTCATGTGAATCTCTAAGCAGTCCCAGGGGAGGCGATGAGCAACACAATCATTGTTTTGTTTTGATAATTCATCCTCAGCCATGCAAGTTGCGATTAAATCCCAATGTTTTGTGATGTTCATCAGCTTCCCTATGAATAATTTCAAGCGGTTTCTATCTAGCTGAGGCAATTTGTTCTGATGGGAATAAAGGTTATCCAGATGGATCCGGAGCGTGGCCTCAGTGTATGATTACATGTTTAGTCTCCAATATCGATGTAATCCTCAAAGGGTATTACCCTGTAGCAGCCTACCTGTGGATATGCATCATGGGGCTTTAAATCTGCACCCAATCTCCCTCTATCTTCCCCCTGCAGCTTTTTCTATCAAACAGCGGCGATTCAGTGCACTTCTCCTGATGGGGTGCTCTTCTATTCTCCAGCTGCAGTTAGACAGCTGACCCTCAAGCCAAGGTGCCTCCACTAACTGGCCTGAATGTTTTATTCATGGCACCTGTAGAACACAGTAAACTGCTAAACCGCAACCAAAACAAAACAGTTCAGTCACCTCAGGAGAACCACTTTCCCCGTTGAAATAAGACACCTCGCATCTCTGTTGTGGCAGTGCTGTGATCCTCACACCATGCAACCACACTGTGACAACTGCATTCATTTCACTGGATGGTGGTACTACATCCTATATTCTTAAGCTTTATTTCACCAGT